>NC_140926.1:4095706-4208492 GCF_045865225.1 Trachurus japonicus
CAAACACACAGACACACACAGGGGGTCAGGTTTCTGGGCGGCAGCGACAGATATGTGTAGATCTTCTGGTGTCATCAGGCGGCCGTGGTGTTACCTTCTTCTTCTCCTCTGCCGTCCGTCTCAGCGTGTCCAGGTCTCTGTAGGTAACCAGCTCCGTCTCCATGGAGACCACGCGCTCCTTCAGGCTGCTCAGCTCGGCCGTGATCTTCCCCTCCAGCTGCTGCACCTTCTCCAGGTCCTGCTGCAGCCGCTGGGACTCTGACGGACACACACAAAGTCAGTGAGTGGGTGAGTGAGTGTGTGTGTGTGTGAATGTGTATAAATGTGTGTGTGTGTGTGTGTGTGTGTGTGTGTGTGTGTGTGTGTGTGTGACTGACCTGTTGTCAGCCCCCGGGCCGTGCTCTCTGATTGGACCACCTCTGTCTCCTTGCTCACCAGCACCTCCTGCAGGTTCTTCAGCTCGTTGGCCGTCACCGTGTCGACCTGACGCAGCCGCAGCATGTTCTACACAATTGAAATATTTATTTATGCCCACATAATAAAGAAGTACAAGGGTTCTTGCACAAGGGACATAAACACTGCCAATGCAGTTGACAATGGAAGACGATCAGTCACAAGGCGCCTGGGCAGCTAAGCACACAGATTGAATGGCTACCAATAATAACTGAGACCGAGCAGTACCTGGCCAACTGTTTAGCTCTTCTTTTCGGGAGGCGGGCCATCTGAAGGCCCCTCACAACCAACTGATGCACATGCCCCAGACTACCAAATATAAAGACTAGAAGTTTACATCTGTAGCCCAGCTGAGAGATGGTCTGCTTCAGCTGCTGCTATTTCAGCACTTTGGTCAGAAAGACCTCCTCTAGGCTGTAGTCAAAGGTACAGCCGACCTCCAGAATGAATCAACACCTCTCAATGATTTTCATTAACAACAACAACATCAGGAGTATTAGCTGTTACATTAGAGAACATTGAGACATCATTACACAGGCTGAACATACTCGGCTTCACAGTAGAATGTTTATACAGCACGATGGTAGACCTGAAGATAGAGGAGATATCTGCTGATATCAAATCCACAATTCTGTCATGCCTACATATGTAGAGCCCTCTGTAAACATGGCAACCACAGACACACACACACACACACACACACACACACACACACACACACACTCAGTCTTCTCTATTAAACGCCACTTCCCTCTGTTATTTTCTCTGACATCATGTTTCCAGCTCTCGTATTCTAATGTTTACATTCCTTCCCTCCTCCTATCAGTTACTCCCTCTCCTCCCCTCTCTCCTCCTCCTCCTCCTCCTCCTCCCCTCCCTCCTCCTCCTCCTCCTCCCCCTCCTCACCCTGCTGCAGTGCTCCAGGAGGGAGACGACGTTCTCCTGGCACTGACTCATCTTCTCCATCTCCTGAGCCGTCAGCTCCTCGAACGACTCCAGGAAGCCTGAAACAAAGGAAGGAACCAGCTGCTGTGATTCCAGCTGAGCCTCTTCCTCCTCCTCCTCCTCCTCCTCCTCCTCCTCCTACTCCTACTCCTCCTCCTCACACACAGACACAAACTCTGCTGACACCTGGTGGCCACAACCTGCAGCTGCACCAGCTTCAAGCAGTTTGTAAATATTGAGGACTGGACCATCATCATCAGTAGCTACGTTCATGGTGTTAGATAGAAGAAATATGAAGATGGTTATTCAGCTTACGGTCGATTTCCTCCTCCTTCTTCTTCAGCTCCTTGTATTTCTGGTGACACTCTCCTGATGGAAACACAGACAGAGAAGTCACATCATCATCGTTGTTATGAGTCACTCTTGATGTGGAAGCAGGTCAACGCACTGCGACTCACAGCAGAGACATTACTTACAACAGGGTTTCTATTAAAAGATGAAATAAAGAGATGAGTTTCAGAGGTAAAATATGAGATTCCTCTGAACCAGGATGTGTTAGGAATGAAATGTTCCTGATATATTTATTTATTATTCATGTATTGGACCGAGAGTGATGTTTAACAGTTGTTTTACTTTTGTATTGACATTCTCCTTTTAAAATATGTGTGTGAATGTGACATTTTCTTATTTATTCTTGTGTTTTATTATAACCTTCATTAATTCTCGAAGACCATTGAGGAAAAGTCCTCATTTACCAACCGACAGACCGATTGTAAATGAGGACCTTCCATCTATCTATCTATCTATCTATCTATCTATCTATCTATCTATCTATCTATCTATCTATCTATCTATCTATCTATCTATCTATCTATCTATCTATCTATCTATCTATCTATCTATCTATCTAGATGTTCCCAAAGGTGCAAAGCTTCCAGTTTTTGAGGGAAGGGCAAGATTCAGATAATCAACTAATTGAATATTAATTGAAAAAAACAAAACAAAAGTGTGAAGCTGCAGTGCTCCAGTGATTTTTTCTTTTTTTTCTGTTACCCTGAGCCTCCTCTGAGTCCTGCTCCAGCTGCCGGATCTCCTCTGCGATCTGTCCGGTCCGGTCCTTGATCTCTGTGAGTCTGAACACAAATAAAATACATAAAAACAAAATACATAGAAAACTAATTCATGTAGTACTTATCGATTTTATCTGTAGATATAGAATTAAATATATATTGTTGTATTTGTTTTAATCTGTATTCAACTGCTTTTGTTATGTCTTAATGAGTTTTCCATTTTCTCTATTTTCACTTGTATTATCTGCTGTTTTTATTGTCTGTAAAGCGACTTTGAGTTCCCTGAAAAGCTCTCTATAAATAAAATATATCATTATTATTAAAATGTATTATGAATAAGACATGATGTGTCCTCACTGTCGGTCCATGCTGGCGATTTCCTGGTTGTCCTCCTTCACCTGGGAAACACAACATCTTAAATCAACCCATCAATCAATCATCGCTAAATAACAATGTTTCTGTCATGAAGGACGACTGTGAGACAGAGTCGAAAGCTCCAGAATAAACTAGTAAATGAACCTAACTGTTGATTAAAATGCTCTAAAGCAGGGGTTCTCAACTAGTCTCACTCTGGGCTCCACATTTTCCCATGGTCATTAAGTCGCGACCCACTTTTATAGAATTTAAACCAAGAATTTTTTTAAAGCCTTTAAAAACTCATTTTGCTCTTTATTGAGCAAAGTGCATTTCAGAGCACATGAATGAAACTGAGGAGGACCATGACAACTGCATGTACGGAAGTGAATAAAAAAATATCAAACTGCACAAAATGGAGACCAACAAAATGATATATTTGACTTCTAATGCATCTCTGCATTCAGAGCATATTCACAAAAGTGAATAAATATCAAATTGCACAAAATAAAGACCCACAAAACAAAGCAAAACTCACTGCATTCAGGCCACATTAATAAGAAACTGATATATTTGCATTCAGAGCAAATGGAGCAAATAATAAGAAACTGAGGCGGACCATTACAACTGCATGTGTTCACGTGTCTCGTGTGCCTTTCAAAATAAAAGACATGTCCAACATCAGATGTGCATTAAATATTATTTACTACGCAGCTATTTACTACTGTCCGCGACCCATCCAGAACGGGTCCGCGACCCACCAGTTGAGAACCACTGCTCTAAAGTGTCTTGGTAGTGTTTTGGTGCAGCGACCTGTTTGAACAGCTTCTCTCTCTGCTCCTGTGGCGAACCCAGACTCTTGTGCTCGGCCTCCATGGCGTCGCGCTTCGTCTCCAGCGCCGACAGAGTCTCGTGGAGCCGCACCACTTCCTGTTTGATCTGCGAGTGGGCCAGCTCCTGCACACACATCAGAGTCAAACATCAGAGATCAGAGATCAGCGATCAGCGAACAGCGATCACGTTACCGCTGCTCCAGACCTCCGGCCTCATGGATCATTCATGTGTGTCGACATTTAATTAATTAGTGATGTTGTAACCAGCTGAGGTTTCCATTTCCTGTTGATTATCCAGGACCAGGATGTGTTACATGATGATGATGATGTCATTACAATGATTATTTTATATATTTATATGATCTTAAATATATATATTACACTGTGGTTTGTTTGACTGTGCAAATTACATTATTTTTGATATTTAAAATGTCTTAGTTAACCCTCCTGTTGTCCTTCTGGGTCAAATTGACCCAATCAAATTGTTCCCTTCCTCCATCCTTCCCCCTTTCCCTCCTTTCTCCATTCCTTCTTTCCACAATCCTTTTTCCCTTCCTTCCTTCCTTCCTTCCTTCCTTCGTTCCCTTCGTCCTTACTTCTTCCTTCCTTTTTGACCCAATTTACCTGATCTGTTCCCTCCATCTTTCTTTCCTTCCTTTCCCTTCCTTCTTTCCACAATCCTTCCTTCCTTCCTTCCTCCCTTCTTTCCCTTTGTCCATCCTTCTGCTTCCTTCATTGACCTAATCTGTTCCCTCCCTCCAACTTTCTTTCTTTTCTTCCTTCCTTCTTACTTCTTCCTTCCTTTTTGACTCAATTGACCTGATCTGTTCCCCCCCTCTTTCTTTCCTTTCTTTTCCCTTCCTTCCTTCCTCCCATCTTTCCCTTTGTCCTTCCTTCCTTGGAGGGTTAAATTCTACTTTTCTACTCAAATCCAACTCACGGCTTCGTAGTCCTCCTTCCTGGTCATCAGGATGTCCAGCTCCTCCTGGAGAACACTCAGCTCCTAACAAACACACACACAGGGAAACAAAGACAAGGTTTATATATATATTATTTATATACAGTTTATACATATATATATACAGCTCTGGAAAAAATTAAGAGACCACTTTAAAATGATTAGTTCCTCTGGTTTTACTATTCATAGCTATGTGTTTGAGTAAAATGAACACTTTTGTTTCCTTCTATAACCTACTGACAAAATTTCTCCCAAATTGGAAATAAAAATATTGTCATTTAGAGCATTTATTTATTTGCAGAAAATGGCAACAGATCTTAATAACAAAAAAAATTCTGGTGTTTTCAGACCTTACGGTATAATGCAAAGAAAACAAGTTCATATTCATTTTAAAACAACACAACACTACTTTTTAAACTTAGGAAGAGTTTAGAAATCAAAATTGGTGGAATAATCCCAATTTCTAATCGCAGCAGTGTTTTTTTTTATTTATTTATAATCTTCCTTCCTCATTAAATATGATTTGGTTCAGGTGATCGGCTAAGTAGAATGAGGTGTGCTTGTGTTGGAGTTCAACAGACACTGTAGAGAAGCTGATTTATTAAGAACATTTTGGAGTGGTCTCTTTATTTTTTCCAGAGCTGTATAATATGTACATGATATGTGACGCTTTAATGAGACGTTTAAAAGCACGGATAAAGCTCAGAAAGTGCAGAATTGACTTAGATGTTTCCTGTTCACTGTGTGTGTATAGCCGAGTGCTTGTTAAGGTTATGACAGTGTTACACTAGTATATAAAAGGTTATGACAGTGCTACAGTCACGTTAGCTACAGTTTTACCTGCAGCAGCTCCTCATTGGTCGCTGCCATGGTGAAGTACTTCTCCTGCTTGGCGGCCGGCATCGATTGGACGACCTCGTCAGCGACCTGCCTCTCCCTCCTGATCTCCTCCTCCACCGCCTTGATGGCCTCCTCTCTCCTGTAAAACACATACACACAGATACAGACACACACACATTAATTTATTGTTTTCACTTATTTAATTCAGCTTCATGTGAAAAAACATCACGTGGAGAAGAGAAGAGAAACGTGACGAAAGATCTCGGAGCAGATTCGAGCCGCGAGCTGCAGGTGTGATGGATTAGATTAGATAGGGAGACAAGGATCACCTGCATCTCACTGATACAAACCCTTCCCCCTTTCTTTCTTTCTCTCTTCCTGGTTATGAATCCTGTGCAAGAAGCATTTCCAACTTAAAGACAGTAATAAAATAAAACCCCCAGTGAGACGGAGAGGAGGAGGAGGAGGAGGAGGTCGTGGAGGTCGTGAGTTCAGACTTAAGGAATCATAAATAGTTGCCGAGCAGGAACAGTGTGTCAGTCCCGTCACTTTTACGACGGGAACAAAGGTCAGAGCGGCGCTGCTGCATCAGAGCTCAGGTGACTGAAAGTTCATCTCTGTTCCCTGTTGAAGTGAAAAGGTAAGCGTCTTCACTTTCTATCCATATTTATATTAAAATGTAAATGTCATAGATATAGAAATACGTCTATCTGATCCAGGATGTACATGATTTTGTCTTAATGTCTATTACCATGTTTTTATGACAATGACTATCAGACTAGTGTCCAGACTGTACATGGTAGAGCTCTACTGTATATACCGTAAATACTAATATGTGAAGAAATATCAAGAACTTTGATTTTCTTTATCAGATTACTGTGAGTGCAGACGTTTAAATATAAATTTGGATTAACAGCATCAAACTTTACACCCTAAAATTATAATAAATAGTCTCTAATGTCTGTTTTCTTCTATGTAACATCTTGCACGTCTGTCCGTCCTGAGTGAGGGATCCCTCCTCTGTTGCTCACCCTGAGGTTTCTCCGATCTATGGAGTTTTTCCTCAGTGGATGTGAGGGTCTAAGGACAGAGGATGTTGTTATGATGCCATGTAAAGCCCTTTAAGACAAACTGTTTGTAAAAACGGGCTATACAAATAAAATTGCCTTGCCTTGCCTTGCCAGTGTGTTTTCTGTATTAACTTCTCTTCACTGTTTGTTTCTGATCACAGCAGCATGATGCAGAGGTGGCAGCAGCTTCTCCCGCTGCTGTGTCTGACTGCAGCGGTTCTCATGGACAAACTGGGAGACACCGCGGAGGTTGGGGACGGGGACGGGCTGCCGTCTGTATGTACATGTCTAATCTTTACTACTGTGGGATCAGCCTTGTCCTCTAACTAATAGGGGTGGGAGAAAAAATCGATTCACATAAATATCGCGGTATCTTTTTTGACGATTTTTTAATCGATTTACTTTTTCAAAAATCTATTTATTTATTTATTTTTTTAAATATTGTGCAATGTGCATGATTTAGCCTTTTTTACATACAGAGAGTACAGGTTTTGAAAAGGGTTTAAGTTCACTTTATAATGGAGTATGTTAATTTATAGGCTCCTACAGTGTTTGTGTGCAGATAAATAGTGCAGATAAATATTAAAAATGCAGACTAAAAATCGAGAGAATCGGCAATATCGTAGAATTGCAATTTAAATCGAATCGCCATCCAAAAAATCGTAGAAGAATCGAATCGGGAGAAAAGCATATCGTCCCAGCCCTACTAACTAACTAACTATCTGTATCTGTGGTGATAATAAATAAATGTCCATTGATCCAGCAGCAGCAGCAGGAGGTGAAGAACAGGACCGACGGGTCTCTGGAGGCGTTTCCCCTCAGTGAGAACAGCTCCTTTGTTACTAAACTGGTGATTGAGGGGAGAGTGATGGTTCTGACGGAGGGAAACCGACAGGCTCTGGCCCGTTATCCCGCGCTGCAGCAGCTGCACCTGGATGGAAACCAGCTGACTGAAGTACCGGCTCGGTTCTTCTCCGTGGTCCCACAGCTCCGGCTGCTGTCTCTGTCCAGCAACAACATCAGCAGGTGAATAATAATGAGAAGATGCTCACAACAGCAGGATCGGACAAACGGGTGTGATGTCAGTGCTGTTCCAGGCTTATTTATCTATTAAAGGGATAGTTCACTACTCACCCTCATGGCGACCAAGGGCTGGGAGAAGTTTCAGAGTCCTCCGTGCCTTCTCTGAGTTACAGCGGGGCTCCGCGCAGCAGTATTTGTCCATATAATGGTTGTGAATGGTGCTCACTTTTCTTCGTCCAAAAAGACACACCAAAAAACATCCAAATACCTCCATGCTGCTTGTCTGTAATGTCCGTCTTGTATTGAAGCCCCGACATGAGAAATTGTTCCGAAAAAAATTAAATAAGTCTATATTTTAAGCTTGTTTGTAGCGGAAGCTCCCAGTGTCTCGGTTCACTGCTCTTCCTGTGTCAGTGCAAATACCGGCGGAACAATTTCTCATGTCGGGGCTTCAATACAAGAGGGACATTACAGACGAGCACTATGGACAAATACTGCTGCGCGGACCCCCCGTAACTCAGAGAAGGCACGGAGGACTCTGAAAATTCTCCCAGCCCTTAGTCGACATGAGTAGATAATGAGTGAAATTAGAATTTTGGGTGAACTATCCCTTTAAGAGTAAAGAATACAACTGATCCCAGATCTGTGTGTGTCTGTGCTGCTGCAGCCTGGACCCTGAGGCCTTCATGGGCCTGGACGTCCTCACGGAGCTCGATCTGTCCCACAACCTGCTGACACGTCTTCCTACGCAGCTGCTCAGTGGCTTAAAGAACCTGAAGGTAAAAAACTGTTTCACTCTGTCGTACCACCATCTAAGATCTGAACGATACAATGACTAAACCTGTCTGTGTTTGTTATCACCGATCTGATCCTGTCTCGTCCAATCAGGCGCTGAACCTGGAGGGAAACCCCTGGAACTGTTCCTGTTCCCTGCTGAGCAGCATCAGAGAGCTCGCCGCCGCAAATGTGACTATTGGTAAAAACTGTTTGATCATTTCAAGTCACAGGGGCAAAAAAAAAAATACAAGATCTAACTTTGGGAATCAGAAAACAGCAAAAACAATGATCTTTAAAGGGATACTTCACCCAAAATCAATAATTCACCAATTTTCTACTCACCGTCACTGTCTTTGGAGAACTTTTGGAGTTATCAAAACGCTTTTGGAGTTCCAGGGGGGGTCCGGCTGGCAACGGGTTTTCATATAATGGCGGCGGATAGAGTTCACTTTTGAATCGTCCAAAACACACACTATGAAACATCCAGATACCTCCATACTGCTGAAAATCCGCTGCGAGCCGGACCCCCCTGGAACTCCAAAAGCGTTTTGATAACTCTGAAAGTTCTCCAAACCCTTCCTTGGCATGAGGGTGTGTAGAACATTGGTGAATTATTGATTTAGGGTGAAGTATCCCTTTAATTAAAGCTCACATTCAACTGAGTGAAAATTGAAATTGTCTGTCTGGACAGGGGCGACACCGGCCACCTGTGCTTCTCCAGAAGATCGGGATGGAGACGAACTTCTAGAAGCTGCAGCTTCGTGTTACACATCACCACCACACCCCTCCACTACAGACCCACAAACAACAACAGCAGCAGCAGCAACAACAACAACAACAGTCACTCGGAGTTCATCCACTGGGTTGAAGACCACCCTGTCTGGGTCCAACCGGGACCAGAACATCAGCCCAGGTCAGACTGACAGAGGTAGCCTACAGCTGTTTATCTTAAAGGACAATTCTGGGCAAATTCAACTCGGGGCTGTATTTTCCTAACATTTTAGGTCTAAAAGAAGGAATCTGAAGATTCTCAGTTTAATTGCTCCTGTTTTGCGGTAGTTGTGGCGACTCAAACATGCACCCAGAAGTTTATGTACTTCAAGCAAGTCAAGAGTTGATATTCCTGTGTTTATGACACAAACGGGAGCTTCGTTCCGACTGCACGTGAACACACCGAGCGCCAACTTGGGTCTCATGCGAGACTCTGTGAGACTTTGAATTAGATCTAGTTTTACAAACATGTCGGCTTGCTTGAAGTAAATAAACTTTTCGGTGCATGTTTGAGTCGCCATCTGATGCTGTCTGTGGAAAAAAATTGCGGCTTTGAGGGATGTAAACAGTCTAAGCAGCAGAACTTCAATCCACTCCACTCCATTCATCGCTGTCGTGGCGATGCGGGGACAGACACAACTACCGCAAAACAGGAGCAATTAAACTGAAAATCTTCAGATTCCTTCTTTTAGACCTAAAATGTTAGGGAAATACAGCCCCGAGTTGAATTTGCCCGGAATTGTCCTTTAATGTGAACAAACAGAACCTAACAACGCTCTCCTCTCCCCCCAGGCCAGACCCCCTTGCTGGGCAACACCTGGAAGTTCACAGCCTGTGTTGCAGCTCTGGCCACAATCACCTCCATGCTCATCATGGGGGCGGTGAAGGGCCCCTCCTGGTACAAGCAGTTCCACAACTACCGGCATCGACGGCTGGACCCCGAGGAGGACGGGGAGGGGGAGGGGGGGGACTTCGTGTCCACGGTCTTCTCAGGGACGTACGTCCAGCATCAGACATTCGTCTTCGAAGAAGAAGAGGACGGGCAGATAGAGATGGAGGAGGAGGAGGAGGATGAAGATGGGTATTTTGAGGATCCGTACATCAAGAGGGACGAGTGACTGACTGACTGAACAACAGGTGTTTAAAGGGATAGTTCAACATTTTGGCAAATTGGCCCATTGCCATAATCCCTATAGTCATAGCAGCAGGTTTGTTACCTTTAATTGTCGGTGCAAGCTATTTTTACCACGCTATGAGATAATAACAGAACGTTACCAGACAGAGTTGTTTTAGAGGTAAATTCACGCAAAGCCGCTGATGCACGTTCCCGTCAGAGGCAGTTTTTCGTCAAGTTGTCTCTGCATTTCCCTCTAAAACAACTCTGTCTGGTAACGTTGTGTTATTATCTCATAGCGTGGTGAATGTGCAGGTCACAACTTGTCCACCAGAGCGTTGTGGAGTTGTTGGATTGTGCATTCGATGAGTTTTATGAGGGAAACCAAGAAATCCCATGAGCCTCCGTAGCGTAGCTCTGAACAGCTCGCGGCTCTGCTCCGCCGTTCTAAAAATAGCTTGCACCGACAATTAAAGGTAACAAACCTACTGCTATGACTATAGAGATTATGGCAATGGGTCAATTTGCCAAAATGTTGAACTATCCATTTAACTTAGGGCTGTTAAAATGTACAAATATGTATATTTGACTTTTTGAGTTGAGTTTGCTGTGTGCTCTTACTCTAAGTTTGTTTAAGTTTGTTGTAGTGTCGGTGCTGAGTTCACGCTCCTCTCCAGCATCACATCACTGCCACAGACACAAAGTAAAAACTTAACTGTGACATTTCGGCTCTTATAAACTCCCTGTTCCTGACTGAGTCAACACATAAGAAACAGCTCACAGAGGTGTGTCTTCATTCTGGTCCACACCCTGGGTTTATGCACATAGGCCGGTGCTTCTCTGCAAGGATTTATAGTGACAGAAGAACTAAATATTGTGCACAAGATTTTTTTTAGATATGTAAATATTTAGAATAATAAGACTTGATCAAATCGATTGGAAATATTCATAGCCTCCTCTCCAGGACAGTGTGTTCAGTCAGAGTGGATTAGCTGCTGCATCAACAAAAGCAGAGATTTACAGGAGAGACGTGTCGTGTCGTCGTGAGGCAGCATCTTAATAAAAACCTCATGTTGTGTTACTGCAGCAGAAAGCTCAGCACAATGGTCCAACACAATGTCACTCACTGTGTTTGTGAGGACACACAGTAATAATCATAATGAAACGTTTTAATAACACTCACTCCCTCCGCTCAGTGAAGATGCTGTCGATGCTTTCAGCCTCTCTGTCGTTCTGCGCTTTCAGCTGGGAGGGAAGACAGAAAGACACGTTAATTACATTCTCTAAAATGTGGAGCAGATTTAAAGTTTCACATTTCTATGTTTGGTCGTGTGAACTCGTTATGATTCATTATTTTTTTACGATCTGCAGTGAAATCTTATACTGCACTTTTAGATTTGTGTTTGTGTTCAGGAAGTAGCAGCAACGTTCAGACTGTGTTCAGGATGTTGTAGATTCACCTGTTGCCATTTTTATTTTACTTTTACTTTAAATAAAGGTTTGTTTCTTTAAAAGAAGCCTCCTTATGTTTCCATGTCATCAGGTGTAATATCCCACATGCAGATGAGGATGACGTCAGAGTCGACCGGTGCTTCACTATAACAGAAAGTACTCACAAAGTTGTAGTCATTGATCATTTCCTCCATCTCTGTGTTGGTGTTGAGCTTGTCCACCAGCTGGAAAAACAAATATAGATATAGTTAAAAAACACTCTGATACATATCAACAGAACTCATTTAGACACTTCTCAAATGTCTCATATTATGTGGGGAACTTAAACCTCTGGAATAAACTTGTAATACTAAACAGATTTCACAATAGCGGCTCACTGAAAATACTGTTTGTGATTACCATGTTGTAGTCGGCTAGATGCCCTTGTAAATCCTTGATCTCTGCAGCCAGACCTTCAGCTCTAAAGGTGGAGAGAGAAGAATAAAGGTTTGGTTCAAGCCCGTCTGTTGTTAAATTATTTTTTAAAAATGTTCGGAATCAAGATAAAAAAAACAACACCACTCACCTCTTCTCATAGGAGAGATAGACCGAGTTCTCCTGGTTGTAATTTTCTATCTCTTTGTGCAGTTTGCCCGTCTCTGTGGTCAACTCGTTGATCTTACTCCTGTAACAAAAACAACAATAACATTCACTTTTAATGTTTTAAGTTGAATAGATCATTACAGAATAATACACTATGCCGGTATGTATCTTAGTTTAAAGGCAAAGTTGTACCACCCGTTCTTTACCTGAGAAGACCCAAGTAGTAGGATTTATCCAGAATTTGTCTCTGTGGTCCTGGGGATGGAAGAGAAAGACGGGTTGTTGGAAGCTCTTACACCAATAAATTAAAACTCTCCGTAAATTTAAACGTCAGTGATTCACTTCTAACCCACCTTTCATTCCCGTCTTCATCCCACTGAGCCCCTGTTGGGTCACAGGCCTGTCCGTCACTTTGATCGGTGCCGTCAGGACCCCGGGGGTGGCGCCGGGGATCCCACCCCTCATACCGGGATGACCACTGGTACCTGGGACCATCTGTATAGAGGAAGACGGAACAAAATCCATTTCACTGGCCTTAAAAGGTCACTTCACAGAGTCTCTCTTTATCTTATTGGTATTGATAAAAAGAATTAAGATTCAAAAAGACACTCAAAAAAGCTGTCTGAAATTTCTAAATTCCATACTTTTTCCAGACCCTAGTTTCCAGAATTCTCTGTAAATAAAAAATAAAAAAAATAATTTGTGACATTTGAGTTATTAGACGTGTATCATGTAAACATATTGTGCAATTAATTGTTTGTTTTCATTATTCTGAATTTGTATGCCATTATGTCACCAAATCATTTCCAGGAGATTGTAGCTCGGTACAATAGCACATACAAAATAATTAACCCAAATAACTTCAGAATGTATTAAGATAAATATACAGTATTTACATACTATTGTTTCCATTTTTCATACTTTTCCAGACCTGGAAATGTATAAAATCAAATTCCATACTTTCCATACTTGCGTAGGAAACCTGCATGCATAAATAAACCATATTTTGAGCAACTTATTACCTGCTTTTAATAATCTAGGCTATTTTAAAGGTTTTTATCCTTTGTTGTACTAATTATTAGGGATTGTTGTTGATATATTTTTGTAGTTTGACTTAATTGTTTGACTATTTTGACTGTCTTGTGATTTAAAGTTGTCCGTCTTTAAACCGACCACAGGAAGAATAGTCCTCACCAAGGCAACAACTTGTACAAATAAGTACAACAAGAAGATAACTTGTTCCTTAAATCTAAACTAAACCCACACTACAGCTGACTCACCCCGGTAGCGACCCGTATGGCTGTGGGAGGGGGTCTGATGGCTGTTGGGGGTCTTCCAGCACCGGGGACCACAGACCCACTGCGGCTCATGGGGCGGCCCATGCCAGAGGCAGGACGCTGGCTCGACATGACGCCTGAAACATGGTAAAAAATATGGATATGGACATAATAATAACAACCGCTGCTGGTTGCAAAGTAATCCACATTACTCATCAACCTACTGATGAGGACACTACATGGGCACATGATGATTTTAAACCCATGAATCATCACCTGTTTTAGTGACTGAATGATGAGTAATTAACACAAGCTTGTGGGGAACAGACCAGTCACACAACAACTATATTTGCAGCAGTGATTCAAAGTCAGAGAACTTGAAACACACACACTTCCTTCACGCCATTGCTCACTAACTTACCTCTGCACATGTTTAACCTTTTATCTGTTATTTGCACACTTGAGTTTTTGTTACTGGACCATATTGATCTTGATATTTGACTTTTGGCACTTTGTTTTTGTTACAACTCTGTTACGTCTATCTATCTATCTATCTATCTATCTATCTATCTATCTATCTATCTATCTATCTATCTATCTATCTATCTATCTATCTATCTATCTATCTATCTATCTATCTATCTATCTATCTATCTATCTATCTATCTATCTATCTATCTATCTATCTATAACTCTTATTTTGAAAGGGTGAAAACAGACAACAACAGCCGAAGTATCACTAATATTTCCCGTCAGCTTGATGAGCCTACTACAGTATCAAATATACAAATAAAGTGATGCATGCAATTAATGTGTTAACGCTACATAGATCTTTAAGTTTGGGCAAAGTTATCGTTTCCCACCAGACACATTGTAAACACCAACTACCATCAGGGAAATGTTGTTTTTGTTAGCTACCTAGCTTAGCATTAGCTTCCCTTGGTATAACTGGGCCGTGGCGAAGCTAAATTAGCACAGGCGCTGCTAATTTTTGAACTAATCGTTTTCATCGACGGTATAAACCTCAAACATTTACAACCAAAGCAGCCGTGTGGTTCGTTTACCTGAGAAGGGAAACTGAGAGCTAAGTAACGGTGACACGGTGAGTAAACACTACAGTCGCTGAGCTGCTGCTGCTGCTGCTGCTGCTGGTTGATGGTAACGTTGACTGTAACCCTAGCAACCGTCTTCTTTGCTTGACGTAATGCGCAGAGTGATGACGAGTGCATGCGCTTCCGCCCCCTAGCGCTCAGCAGAGGTGCAGACCAAACAACAGTGTGAGTATGAGGATGGATTCAGTCTTTTCTCAGTATGGTTCCACAACTGGCTCAATGCGACTATGGATCATCCTTTCCAAGATCTTGAAAGGGACACAGAGCAGCGAGATTGGTCTATAGGAGATAGGTCTATGTGAAAGTGAAAAGTTAATAATTAGAAGAAAGAAAAAAATAATCACAGATAGATAGATAGATAGATAGATAGATAGATAGATAGATAGATAGATAGATAGATAGATAGATAGATAGATAGATAGATAGATAGATAGATAGATAGATAGATAGATAGTACTTTATGAATGAATGAGTGTTTATTTCGATCACAGCATCAAAATTTCAACAAAACAAATTCAAGTAACAAATACTATACAACTTTATTAATCCCTTGGGAGGTTCCCCTCAGGGAAATTGAGGTTCCAGCAGCAGCACAGCACCGATCATACATTTGATTGAAATTTGTTTATTTGGATAAAACCCCTTGAGATGTATCATCTCGTTTTCGAGGGGGTCCAAACATATAGACAAACATAGATTCAACAGACAAACATGTTCTCAACAATATAGAAAAACAAACAGACAAATAAACAAACAAAACAAACAAACCAAAAGACAAAAACAATAGTACAAACAAGGACAAACCACAGTTATTGTAACTACATTGGGACAAAACAAAACAACCATAGTAGGGCCACAAAGGTCAACACTGGGACTAAAATGACAGTATATAATGATTAGTAACAGATCAACAAATCAGAAATGCGTCTTCAAGCATTTAAAAAAAAGCACAGATAGATATAAGAATATAAAAATATAAAATATAAAGTGCATTCAGGACTAAAAGAACAATAATACATACATATAAATACATCAATCCTAATCTTCCCCATCCCCTCTCCAACCACCACCCCTCCCCCTTCCCCCCAGTGCAGAGTTATAGAGCTTGATAGCTCGAGGGACAAAAGAGTCCTTATAAGTCTGTTTGTTTTGCTTCTGGGGAGAAGCAGCCTTACACTGATCCGGCTTCTCTGTGCACTGATGACAGTGTGCAGAGGGTGACTGGCATCATCCATGATGGCCAGAAGTTTGTTCAGTGACCTCCTCTCACCAGGGAGTCCAGTTTGCTGCTGACCACAGAGCCAGCTCGCCTGATCAAATCACAGTCACAATGTTAACTTTTGTGATTGCAGACGGGTTGGACAGATCAGCTCCGTTCTGGTTCTGGTTCTGGTCCTGGTCCTGGTCCTGGTCCTGGTCCTGGTCCTGGTTCAAGTTCAGGTTCTGGTCCTGGTTCAAGATTTAGTTCTGGTCCTGGTTCTGGTTCTTTTTTTGAAATTCTTTGTTAACATGAGCAAATTTGCTAAATTTGCATAAATTCCACGGTTTTGACTCTGTATTATTATTATTATTATTATTATTATTATTATTATCATTATTTTTATGATTCATCATTTTCTCATTTGTGTGCATGTGTCAGGCTGAAAGCTGCAGTTCTCCATTGTCGCCACAAGGTGTCGCTATACACCTGTGTTATCTTCAGGTGGAAGCACTTTCACTTTGCTTTCACATTAAACTGATTTTTTTTTTTTTTTTAAACTCCTGTCATGTTCTTCATTTGGAAACGTTGAGTGTAATACTTTCTCCATCTCTGGTTGAAGTCTGGTTGTGTTCCGCTGCAGCCTGGATGATGACAGACATGGACAGGCATGGAGATGCGTTCACGGCCCTAAATAATCTACTGTAGGCCTAAATAAAGTAGCCTAACTAACCTGTATGTCCTAGTAGTGGTGGTGTGAGTATAAAACCACCTCTGTGATTTGTTCTGTTTGTTTATACAACGAGGAAGCGACGCCCACTTGGGTTTTATTCAAAAGGAAAATCACTTTTATAATCACAGTGTTTATTTAATTAATTAAAAACCTGCTCCAGGCGTAATGCGCTTGGATGATTGACTGATTTATTCTTTCCGGCTGCTTCAGCGTCTCCTCTCTCTTCTTTTCTTTTTTCTTTTTTTTTTTGTGTTAGGCTACCCGTAAAGCCCATCGTCATCCTCTCTCGGTGACATTTCCCCCCTGATCATCGAGGCGGTATCAGGGGAGATTTCTCCGGGGCCATGGCCGTATCCAGAGCGCTTTCCCCCGCGGCGATTGGACCGGCACTGTCCCGTAAAAGGAGTCAAACTTCTCCATTGTGCGCACAAGGTGTCCGTCAACAGTCCAGCCGCTGACGAAACGGCGAAGGGAGCTCGGACTGGACCTGAGTGGCTGTGATTGGCCGACGCTCCTGCCGCTCAGACGCGAATCTGACTTCTGATTGGCTCAAAGGAGGGCCAATCAGTCTTTCGGCTCTCTGATTGGAGGAGAAGCGAGAGGGGGGCGGGGCCTGTGGTCCCAGGGAGGAGCAGGTTAGTTAGTCTGCGGCGGCGGCAGCAGCAGCTTCAGCTCGGCTCTGTTGGTTTGTTGGGTGGGCGGATCATAGCGGTGACAGCGACGCTCCGAGAAACTCCCGACGAAAAAATACAAGTGTTGGAAAAGCGAGACAACTACACGGTGAGTCCGAGTGTGTGTGTGTGTGTGTGTGTGTGGGGAGCATGGGTGTGTTATAGCGGTGTATGTGGAGGTGCGTGGGGCTGCTGGGGACTAGGGCAGCGCACAAGGTCTGAGCCTCGTTAGTTAGCAGTGAAATGACGGTGATTTTGGATGAGTGCAGCAGCAGCAGCAGCAGCAGCAGCAGCAGCACCTGAACGCATCACAGCAGCGACGGTGCAGCAGGAGGATGGTGATGCCTTCAGGTGCTGCTCGGAAACTACTTTTCTAGAAGAAACGTAGCCTATAGTTTTGCTTTCCCCTCTTTTCTTATGTGCCGTGAACGCCTCACACACACACGCATGCACACACGGACACACACACTCCCCCAGCGGTCATTAGTCACCTCTAAAAAGGTGGTATGTGTGTGTGTGTGTGTGTGTGTGTGTGTGTGTGTGTGTGTGTGTGTGTGTGTGTGTGTGTGTGTGTGTGTGTGTGTGTGTGTGTGTGTGTGTGTGTGTGTGTGTGTGTGTGTGTGTGTGTGTGTGTGTGTGTGTGGTGTCGTTTTTACAGCGTGAGTGAGTGAGTGCGCACTGTCACAGCGGACAGGAGCAAAGTTATGCAAGCTTGCTCGACTCTCAGTGTGTGTCTGTGTGTGTATGTGCGCGCATGTGTGTGTGTGTGTTGGACCTGCCCATTCATTTAGGACTGTGTGTGTGTGTGTGTGTGTGAGAGAGAGAGAGAAGGGCAGTAAAACTTCTTGTGCTGCACTCTATGTTTAGATTACACAGCTGGTGCACTGTTGTTGTGTTGTGTTATGTGTTGTGTTGTGTTGTGTTGTGTTGTGTTGTGTTGTGTTGTGTTGCACAGACTTCCCCTCCATGTTATAATGATGACATCATCCTGAGTCAGTGGTTAATATTAATAATTGATGATGAAGAAGAAGATGATGAGGTCATTAATTAATTATCTCCTGCTGTGATGTTGTGATCTACACACACACACACACACACACACACACACACACACACACAAACACACACATATACACAAACACACACATATACACACACGTACACAAACCCAGAGTCATGTGTGTGTGTCACTGTGTAAATATGTGCTGATGATACTTGGGTGGGGTCACATGGTTGAAATGATGATCCTCCGTCTTTTCTCTTCTATTTTATTCTTGTGTGTGTGTGTGTGTGTGTGTGTGTGTGTGTGTGTGTGCACCTGTTCAGCTGCTGCTAATGGACCTTGTAGCTACTCTATGTTGTTATGGTTTTGCATTGTGCATTGTGTTACTGTTGTTGCTGCGGAGGACAGAGCATATTAATAATAATCATAAACAGAACATATTAACATCCATACTTTATTATAACTTGCATTAAAGTAGAGTTTAGTTTGTTTAGTTGTGTTAACCACAGGATTTTCTCACCTTTTCTTACAAATTGCATGAATTAGAACTTAAATTTTATCCATTGAACAAAGTTTGAGACAAACGTGACTCTCGATTTTGACCCGAGAAGAAAACGTCTTTCTCTGTCGGTGCAGGTCTGTTTCTGTTGGGTTTCTCTTTCTGCTTTGATTGATGATTATTGGATTATTGATCCATTGATTCACAAACTCTCTCTCTGCTTTGTGTGGATGATGATGTTGGTGCTGCACATTGTCGACACCCACCTGCGCCAGCCGGCTGGAGACATCACAACAGTTCAGGACAGGTTGCCACAGATTTTGACGACATAAAGAGGAATCACAGCAGAGAGGATTGTCCCTCTCTCACCCCTCCCTCCCTCCCTCCCCCCTCCTTCCCTCCCTCCCTCTATCCAGATTACTCTCCAATCCTCCACAGCCAGATTACTGAGTGGGGAAATAAGAGGTGGGACTGATCTAAGGCCCTGAATTCATTATGGACCTGATCCAATCACATCCCTTAAACGTCCCGTCGCTCGCCGGCCGCTGTGCTGTTACTGTAAGCTGCCAAAGTGATCAGGTATTAGGCCCCGTGTGTGTGTGTGTGTGTGTGTGTGTGTGAGGGGGGTTTGACAGTTATCAAACAGGTCAGAGGGGTTGGTCAATGTTGCACCGATTTTCCGCCTCTGAGCCGCCGCCGAAACCATCAGAGACGAGTTACATCTCTACATCACGAGTCGCACACACACATGAGAGATGAGGGAGTGGTTTCTGCTGCATGAGGATGAAAAACCTCCACCTGGAGTGTGTGTTGTGTTGTGTTTGACCTCGGCCGGGTGTTTCCCTGAGAGAAAACACTCGTCTGTGCAGGACAGAACAGGGAGTGGGTTCGCTCGTCTTCTGTTTTTGTCTCCAGAAAACATCTGTCAGGGTCCTAGAGGCTTTTATTTTGAAGGATGCATGTAATATTGCTGCGTCGTCGTCGTGTTTGTGTTTGGATGCAAAGGCAAGGCAAGGCAATTTTATTTGTATAGCCTGTTTTTTACAAACAGTTTGTCTCAAAGGGCTTCACATGGCATCATAACAACATCCTCTGTCCTCACATCCACTGAGGAAAAACTCCATGGAAAACCCTTTTAACATGGAAAAATTGGAGAAACCTCAGGGTGAGCAACAGAGGAGGGATCCTTCACCCAGGACGGACAGACGTGCAATAGATGTTGTTACAGACAAGAAAGCTCAGAAGCTCAGGTTGAGATCTTGAAAATGGAGCAGAGCAGACAGCCGCCGGTGAAACAAAACCACTGAAGACGAAGACGAAGAAGACGAAGAAGACGAGCATCTGTTTTCTTCACCTCCCTGTTCCAGAGAAATCAGCCAGCTCAGCTCTTCACACTCGGCCGCTGCACAGCTCTCTCATTGTGCTCCACTTTTTACCAGTGTTTCCTGAGCAGGCCCGTTTTAATGCTGCGCAGCTTCTCTGCCAATATCGAATACCACTCTCACTAGGTTTATGGTCCTGGACTCGGTTTTTTTGGATCCTGGGTTCGGTGCTGCTGCAGAGTCAGACCTAAACAATCTCCTGCAGGACCAGACCAGACCAGACCAGACCAGACCAGACTCGCTGTGAGACCAGGGAGAGAAGTGGTGAAATGGTCGACTCATCATCAGTTTGAGCTCAGAAATAAAAAGTGACAGGAAAATGTGGAGGTGGGAATCACCAGAGGCCCTGAGATACCATAATATCATGATGCTTGTGTCTTGCGATAAAAAATATTGCAATATACAGGGATTAATTTGTTTTTTTCAACAGCAAATGACGTCTCCAAATTTGGTAACTTTGATGGGATAAACTTCTTAGTCGGTTCATTTCTATTCAGTCTTTTTTATTGACGCAAAATGGGATCGATTCATCAAGCAAACATGTAAGAACTGTTATTACTGTTATTATATGCAGATCTGAAAAAATGTATGTTTGATTTAAACGCCGGCGGCCTTTTGAAATTCACGTCTGCAAGTTACATAACAAGAATGATACTTGATTGAATGATTCGATACAATATTACCATGTAAAATACTATGATGTATCAAATTTTTTCCCCACCCATAGAAAAATTCAGATTTTTTTCTAATCCAAATATGAGCAAAGAGGCGAGATCCGTGTGGAGCGTAGATTTCAGTGCATCACCTCAGTTCAGTTCAGTTCAGTTTATTTAATGTCCCCAGAGGGCAATTTGGGTTGCAGCTCATAGAATCACATAAAGGTAAAAACATACAACGCAGAGACATATAGTGACATAGAGACGCATCATTATAAATAACAATACAATTAAGATCATATAAGAGATATGTCACTCAGGCCACGCCCCCCAGTTATGTATCATGTTCATGTTAAGTTTAGATCACTGTAGATGTCCAGGTATTATTCAGGCGTCTGTGAGTTCATCAAACTGAGAGTGAGTGTCCAGAGAGGAAGGGAGGCACGAGCAGGAATAAATAATGGAAGGAAGGGCTGAGTCAGGAAACAACCATTAAAACAGGAGGAGGGGAAGGGAGGGAGGGAGGAAGGAAAGGAAAGGAGGAAGGAAGGAAGGGAGGAAGGGAAAGAGGAAGTATTCAAATGAAGCGGCCGGTTCCTCGAGTCACCCGGCTGGACGGTTCCTGAATTCCTGGCGGTCTGAGTGAGGAATGTCGTCAGACTGGATCATGACTCATCCTCAGATCGTTCAGGGGGTTTCACAGGTCAGGGGGGGGTCAGGGTTTAAATCGGGGGTTTTTTGGAAAGCTGATCTCCCCACAGTCGGGGTCGTCATGACGACAGGATACTCTCCTCAAGGCCGGTCCTCCTCCTCCTCCTCCTCCTCCTCCTCCTCCTCTGTCTCAGAGTCAGGAAGCTGAGGGAATCCATCATCCCAGCGGCTCCAGTGCAGCAGCAGCTCTGCCTCAGCTCACCTCATAGTCCCTCCAAAATAAAGCTGCCTCAGTTTTTATTTTTATTTTAGACCAGACAGGTTCATGAATAATTCAAGAGTAATTTCCAGACGTCGTCCCATCCAGAGGCTCCACAGCTGCTCCGAGGGAAGGACAGAGGACAGAGTCTGAGAGTTTGTCTGCAACAGTCATTTTCATTATCAATGAATGAACCTGTCAATTCTCATCTTCATCGATCAGTCAAGTCAATTTTTCTGTAAAATCAACCAAAGAAAACAGAATTTAGATTTAGTTTTTACAAAAACACACAAAAATATCCAAGTAGTTGTTGATTAGTTTGCTTTTTTCAGCTCTACTGTAAGGATCAGATTGCAGAGTTTATGATTTTAACACATTTTTTGTGCTCAAACCCAGAAAATAATATGAGAAGGTTTTATTGATCACAGACTCAACTCTGGTCTAACTTTGAAATAGAGATGCATGATAATTAACTTCCTGCTTCTCATAACTGATTCTGTTACCGATAACCGATAACATTATTAACAAATTATATCCATGCCTGAGGATGTAGTGAGTAAAGATGGTTTTAACATTACAGCTCTGCCTCTGACTTGACTAAATAATATAACCAACATCACTACGACTCTTCAAAAATCAACATTTTTTATTGTCTCAAATCAACTCAGGGGGCAAACGGACTGAAAATGAGCAAAATAAAGGCAACGTTGGCTGATTATAAATAGGCTCTAGCAATGTCATTGTCGGACTCATTTGCCGATAATTATAGGCCCATAATTATAATGATCTGTACCAATAGTTATCGTGCATCCCTAATGAAAACAATGTGAGGTGTCATTATTGAGCAACTCTGGTCCAACTCTGAAACCAGAACTCAGAAAGAAGAAAAACTGAACCAAAGTTCAGAGGAATAAAGTTCAATATGTCAGAACTAGAATGTGTTTGTGTGTGTGTTTGTGTGTGTGTGTGTGTGTGTGTGTGTGTGAGCAGCTGCAGCAATAATATTTTGTCCAGGTCGAACCAGGAGATGGAGAATTGTAGAATAAAGTCGACCTAATTGAAGTTAAAGTTGAGTAAATCCCCGCTCCCAAACATTTTTATTACTGATTCATTTTCTTGTTATTTCTTCAATTCATTTTAATATAAAATGTCAGAAATCGGTGAAAAACAAGAGTTTCCTGAACTCCGCGCTGATGAGGTCACATTCCTCCGCGCAGCATCAGTCGCATCCCGACCTGCCGGGTCGGACGATTATTCACTAATATCATTTATCAATGTTCGGCGGTGATGTGATTATAGGTTATTGTATTACTTTGTGTACAACGTTGCGTTCGGCTCAATGATCCCTGGGGTCGATTGTAATTTAGATTTAATTTGTATTTTCCATGTCACAGCGAAGAGCATGAGGCGTTGAACTGAGCATGAGGTCGCTCGGAGCGCTTTGATCCATGCAGATGCAGGAAAAGCCATTAATAATCAGCAGGGATCGATCCTCGGCAGCACGGTGCCAGTTAGCCGCGCGGCTGCCAGTAATGTCTCCATCAGCATCGACCCGCGGGGCAGCTGTGCAGCTGTGCATCGCTTTATGTTGTTTACTGTAAAATCAATCAGGCTGTAGGATCCCACTGCTTTAACCACAAACTGATCAAACTCATTGATTAATAAAGACGGTCCAGTTGTGGCCAGATGTTCGTTTCCATCAGAACCTTCCCGCCTCATCTCGATCTGTTTGCTGTCACAGGATTGGTTGTGTTAATGTTGTTTAGTCATCCTGCAGCGATTGTGTCCAATGTAAATTCAGTGAATTATTTATCACTGATTATTGATTTTCAAGTTGTGTGTTGTGGGTTAATGACGTTTTTTCAATTAAAGGGATTGTTCACCCAAAATTCAAATTTCACTCATTATCTCCTCCCCCTCATGTCGACTAAAGGGCTGGGAGAAGTTTCAGAGTCCTCCGTGGCTTCTCTGAGTTACAGGGGGTCTCGGCATAGCAGTGCATGTCCATATGACGGTTGCAAATGGATACCAACTGTCTTCATAACAAAAAGACACACCAAAAAACATCCAAATACCTCCATGCTGCTCGTATGTAATGTCCGTCTTGTATTGAAGCCCCGAAATGCGAAATTGTCCCGAAAAAAATTAAATAAGTCTATTTTTCAAGCTTGTTGGACGGACCAGGAAGAGGAGCTCTTGAAATATAGACTTATTTAATTTTTTTCGGAACAATTTCGCATTTCGGGGCTTCAATACAAGACGGACATTACATACGAGCAGCATGGAGGTACTTGGATGTTTTTTGGTGTGTCTTTTTGTTACGAAGACAGTTGGTATCCATTTGCAACCGTTATATGGACATGCACTGCTACGCCGAGACCCCCTGTAACTCAGAGAAGCCACGGAGGACTCTGAAACTTCTCCCAGCCCTTAGTCCACATGAGGGGGAGGAGATAATGAGTGAAATTTAAATTTTGGGTGAACTATCCCTTTAAAGGGCAGCTTGCTTCAGAAGATTTCAGCTGGACTTCACTCAATAACCAGGAATCAATTCTTTCTTTTCTCTCTTTTATTTGAAAAGTTGTCATGGCCAAAAGCAGGTGAAAAACCTTAAACACAAACACAAATAGATCAAGAAAAAATAATAAATCAACATAACACAAGATCAAATCATTAATTTTAAACTTAATCTTAAACTACTAGAAATTAATCTGAAGAAGATGTAGAAAAAAACCCCACATTTAAAGCACCCATAATGAAATATGTTTATCACTGTCAATGATAATTTTAACCTTTAACCTTAGCAGCTTTAACCTCCTATAAACAGCACGATTCCTTAATGATACATTATATTGCTTCTTTTTTTTTTTTTGAAAGTCTGTCTCTCTTTGTGTAAATAAACAGCCAATCAGCTGCATTATTGGATCATGGTCTAAGCATGCTGGTTGCTGATTGGCTCAATGAGGCTGCAGAGATTTACTCATTTACTGCTTCAGATATCTCATGACGAGGTGTTTTTCCGTCCTTGATACGATCAAACCGACTGAATGCATCGGTGTTGAATACCAAATCTTATCAGCTGATTACTTTAATCTGTTGAATAGTCCTTATCAGACTTTACAGGTCGGATCATAAACAAACACTAACAACAGACTTGTGTGGTGATGGATACGATGTTTTAGATTTAAGTTGCAGATGAAAATATAAAATAATCCAGTTGAGTCAATAATAAAACATAAAGACTGTGACAGTGACACAGCAGCAGCAGCTTTGTTCACTTCCTCCTCTTCACTATCGTCCCATCTGTTTTTCATCTGAGGATCGTATATCACTTCATTCAATTAGTGTCTAGTAGTGTAGAGGATGAGAAGCTCTCAGAGCTCACGTGTTCGCTGATGGTTTGTTAACTGAACACTGAGTTGATGGTTTAGATGAAAATGGACAACGACTACATGACACAGACTTTCTGTTTTCCACCAAAACAAGCAAAGATATAGCCTGACCATCCAGACTATATCATTAACATGTCCAGTCTGGCAACGACCGGTAGACCTCGGCTCAATCCAGGGGGCGGGATGAAGGCTGTCTTTCAAATTATTAAAACGATTAAAACGATTCCTTTGCCAAAGCCATCTTGTCATGTTTTTCACAGCCGCAAGTATGTCGTCATGGCGTTAAACCCGCCCAACGACTCTCTAAACAGATCGAGCGTTGTGATTGGTGAACACAAATGGTGTTCGAGACTCAAAAAGTTCCTATGGCTCGTTTCTAGACCCACCTACGGAGCAAATATATCTGCTGCCGCTAAGGTGCATCTAGATTTCTAGGCTAGCAAAGACGCAAAGCTGCAGGTCAAAGGTCACCGAACACCGGCTGTGATATTTTAAATACAGACGAGACGAGAGATCAGGCTTCAAATACTGTATAAACACTCGTACTCCGGTGAAATACGAGGTCACAGGTCGTCTGTGCGTCAGCTTATTACGTTTTGTTGCTAGGCGACACCTGGTGGTCGTATAGCGAGACTGACAGTAGCAAAGTGATCGTCGTGTCGTGTCGTGGCGTTGGTTGTAACTGACAGACAGGCTGTGATTCCCTTCATGTAAAGTGAAAACTCTTCATTAATCTGATCTCACTCATCACAGATTCTGCAGCGAGTGGCGACATGTTTTATTAACTCGACACGTCCGGGTGAAAGACGACGGAGCGTGTTGGAGCAGCGTCGGGTTTGTTTGACTCATCACCACCCTAATGATTGATCTGCAGAGAGAGATAACCAACAAATGGTTTTACTGTCTTGTAGTGAAACAGTTTGGTGAGTTAGTTTCAGTTTAGTTTATTTATTTAGCACACATTTAAATTCAATGGTGCACGGAGGGAATGAAGTCGGTTGGCTTGTACATAAGTTCCACCCCTATAACAAATTACAACAAGACAAATTTCTATGGCTAACAAATAAACAGGGGAAAAAAAAGGAGATAAAGTGCATACATAATCAACGTTATATGAGCAAAATGAACAAAAATGAGGAAAAATGGAGAGATAAAGAGCAAAGTGATCAGTAACAAATAGAGACAATAGAAATAAGGTACAAAAAATGCATGAATTGAAATCATAAAAAGACAGAGTAAGGATCATGTGGGATATGGAGTGAGCGGGGAATTCAAGAGAAGTTGAGATGTATTTTTAGCTGCTTTTTAAAAAGTGAATAAGAAGAAATGGATCTTAGTGTAGCAGGTAGTCCACTCCAGTTAGTTATGTTGTGTATTTTCTGACAGCACTGCCACAGAAACACAGATGTGTCCATTAGCGTTGCTCAGTGAGAAAACATACACAGATTTGTTATATGTGTGTGTTTGTGTGTTTATGTGTGTTTGGATGGAGGGAAGAGAGTCTCAGATTGCGTGACAGCGGCGGATTGAATGAATGAAATGATGGAGGGATAGAGAGGGCAGAGAGGAAGAATGAGATGGTACAGAGTGAACCAGTCGCTGTAATCCCCCCCTCTCCTTCACACACCCAGCCTTCACACACACACACACACACACACACACACACACACACACACACACACACACACACACACACACACACCCTGCCTTCACAGTGCTAGCAGCAGCTGGACCAGTGTGTCGGCAGCCAGGCTTTACTACTGCAGGGAATTAGACAGCAGGATGGAGGGGTGGATGTCACACAGACGGACGGACGAATGGAGGGATGGAAGATAGGTGGAGAGTGGAGAAGAGGAGGAGGAGGAGGAGGTGAATCAGTGTCAGTCAACTGTACAAACTGCTCTTTTACACTTTCACTTCTTGCACCGACTCAAAACATGAAATCTGTTCTTTTTATAAGTTAAAGTTAGTGATGCATCGGGCCAAAACCGAAACTAACAATTCGGCCGATGCTGGTGACAATTTTTTTTTCTCTGTTCATTCTTTTTTGTGTGTAAAGGAAACAAAGAAATTTTCATTACTCACAAAAAACCCAACATATTCACTCACTCAACTTTACAGGTGTTCAGAAATGGCCGTTTGTCCTGTTTGTCGCGCCGAGTTTTCACAAGTAAGGAAAACGAATGTGATTGGTTCTAATCAAGCAGGCGGGATATTCATTCATTCATTTCGGGTGAGACCGAGCTCCGTGTGTGTGTGTGTGTGTGTTGTCTCAGACGTTTGATTGACGGATGACGGATCCAATATCAGTGGCTGATGAATCGTGAGCAGGCTGACGTATAATCCGTGCGCCTGCATTATCCAATACGAAAAAGAAATGCCACACTTTCATCCCGGATTTACTCAAAAATATAATTTTGCACAAAGTTTGGGCTCCATCGTCTGATAGATGAGTTATTACACTAATGTTAAGACCCACAGTGGGCTCAAATTCAATTTTCTTTTCTGTACAGCTTTAACTTTAACAAATTGAATGTGCACGCCTCCGCTAGCGTCTCAGCAGACTCTTTCCCCACCAAAAATGATAGGAAAAAAAACAGCTTCTCCTCTGAGTCAGCACAATATGCCATAACAGAAATGAAATGAAGCTGCAGGTCATTTACATTGAAATCAAGTCATTTCGGTGACGGGTGCAGGACAACAGTGTAATCTGAAGCTTAAAGTCAGATTCAAAGCAGCAGCAGCTCAGGTGTCAGCAACACAGAGAGAAACTGCAGCTCTGGTCCAGATAATGAAGAATCCACTCTGCACGTTCATGTTCTTGTTCTTGTTCTTGTTCTTGTTCTTGTTCTTGTTCTTGTTCTGACAGTTGAACGTCTCTGCTGAATAATCATTAGAGCTGCTGCTTCAGGTTCAGGTTCAGGTTCAGGCTGCGTGTGCGAGCAAGTCGACATATTTTACAACGGTGTGAGAGAAAGAAGAAGCTTCACTGACACTTGTGTCACTGTGCCAGAGGCTAATGCTAAGCTAACAGCAATAATACTACAGTATATGTGACAAAACTCATCATCACTGCTGTTGTGAGTTTTTGCAGCAGGTTTGAGTCTCGGTTTGCAGAGCGTTGAGCCCTCAGGGCCACCGTAGTTCATACTCACAAGAAAATTTGACTTTCATGTTTGTGCAAAGAACAAGGAAGAGTATTTATTTAAACTGTTAAATAAGTACAAACATGCAAAGACAGCTGAAGTATGAAAGATGTGCACAGTTAAATCAGTCTGCACATGGTGATTATTTTGCACGTTAACTTGAATTTTGGCAAAGCTGTTGTATTTTTGTATTATTAAAAAAAAAAAGAATAAATAAATACAGAAATATATGATCTGCACCAACAAACATGTTCCCTGACATGTGGAGAATATGATTTGTAGGTCAGACACGTCATTTTTTCAAACATTTTGTGTCAAACTTTTTTTTTTTTACACAAAAATACCATGCTCTATTTGCACTTTATTCACCACCACCCAACATAGGCTGCTGCCCTGTAACATATTGTATTTTAATTTTTATGTTCTCACTTGAAACAGATAATGTGTTATCTCTAGCATTATAGGTAAAGTCCTGTCTTGTGTGTTGTATTTTATTCTGTCAGCGTGAGAAACAGTGAGAAACGGCTTCTTGATTCATCTATACATACAGTAGGTTGAATTGACAATGAAAAGCTTGAACTTTGAGAAAAGCAAAAATGATATTGATTTTGATATTGCACATTGAACAGTTGATGGTATAGAGACAGAACAGACGCTGCTGCTGTTTTACATATAAGAAGCTGAAGTTCATAATGAATAATGAGGAACAGGAAGCTGAGCATCAGGTGAGACAGAACCTCAGACCTCGGTGGAATGAAGACGCTCCGTGTGTTTGGTATCTGACCTTTAATAAATGGAGATGTAGCTCTCTCTCACACACACACACACACACACACACACACACACACACACACACACACACACACACACACACACACACACACCCAGAGCAGCAGCAGCAGCTACGTGGCTGTGAACAGGCTGCAGGAATGTGAAGCATGTGAGGTTCATGGTCAGGTTCAGGACTAACAGGGCAGAGAATCCAGCATTGTGTTGAGTCGACAGACCACCAAACCCCTCCTAACCCCCCCACAACCATGGGTGTGTGTGTGTGTGTGTGTGTGTGTCCACTACCTGTGTGTGTGTGTGACAGTGTTTGTTTTGGGATTAAATTCTGACCTCTCTCTCTATATATACTGTATATGTGTGTGTGTGTATGTGTGTGTGTGTGCGTGCTGCTTTGCATTCCATTGCGATGCGTAAAGCTTCGTTCTGCAACAATAGGGCACAGTTCCCAAAGAAATACTGTGTGTGTCTGTGTGTGTTTGTGTGTTTGGGAGAGTGTGTGTAGGCGAGCATGGGACATACAGGGAATTCATTCAGCTGCCGAGGCCGTGTGTGTGTATGTGTGTGTGTGTATGTGTGCTGCTGTCCAGAAGAGGAAGAGGAGGAGGAAGAGGATGACTTACCTGTCTGTCCGTCTGTCTGTCTGCTCTCCAGTAACAGGAATAATGTGATACAGCAAGTGGTGAATTATCCAAACATGTCCTGAGAGTCCTGTGTGTGTGTGTGTGTAATTCTATTAGGACCAGAAGACAGCTGTCACACACACACACACACACACACACACACACACACACACATGGTCAAACACTGGGCCTTTCACTGAGCCTCTCACACACACACACACACACACACTGACTCACTGTGAGCTGCATCAGAGAGCAACACACATATTAACATTACCTAAAGTGGAGCTCTGTGAATGGAGCCAAACATCAAAGTAAGGAAGCCACTCGCTGATCCACACACACACACACACACACACACACACACACACACACACACACCTCTCTCTCTGCTGCCTCCATTCATTGTTTCTTCATAATCTCAGCTCTAGTTTAAAGTCCCAGTATGTAACTTATTTGTCTTTTTATGATCAAAAATCAAATCTGTCTTTCATAAATCCGTATTTCACTGAAGGTGAATCACACCACATACAAAGTAAAGTTTTCTGGTTCCTTAGAATGAGTTGTTACAAGTCGTTACAAATACATAAGTGGGCGACGCACCGAACCGAGGCGGCCATGTTGCAGCGTGACCGTAGGTAACCGTGGAAACTGAGCGGAGCTGTGGGCTCGGCCTGTTAAAACTGTCACCACTGTGTAGTGTGAGGAAGGACGGAGGCACTGGTGTTGCATTCAGGTGCAGTCAGGCAGAGGGCCGTCGGCAAACCAACCGGATGTCGTTTTGTTTTACTCCACCAGAGAAAGACGGTAAAAAACAATACCACATCACCATGACAACGTATTGTCAGGCCTGTATTGTTTACATAGACGCTTGTTTATCCTGTTACATGCAGCGTCTGCCCGATTTCACCTGAATGCAACATCTAGAATACGTTCTGATGTGCAACCGCACCGCTAGATGGGGGGAATTCCTACACATTATACCTTTAACAAAACACAGTTGATGTGTTGAAGATCAATCCACCTTTTTCCGAACGTCAAAAACGTAGCCTGTTTTGCCGGTTTTGCTCTTCCGGTGGAATTTTATGTTTACGCTTCCATGGTTTCGGTAGTCGCGGTAAATGCATGGATATATATATATTTTTTTTTTTTCAATGAAAATCTGTAAAACGCATGGATCATCACACCAGCTTTTACCAGTGGATATCACACAAATTGACCTCCGTGTTAAAAGCCAGCGTTAATCCACCACTTTACTTTCCCATGATCCATTGCGTCACACCACAACGGAAGTCGGTTTTCAACCCCGTAGTAGCATTCTAGCGAGCGGCTAACTGGTAGCGTTAGCCACCGGTGTAGGCACCAAATGTGGGGGCTCCGGGCTGCCAAAACCGCCCTGACTAATCTGATGTTTGTCAAGTCTATAAAACGAATTACCGAACAAACACCACCACTTCTGTGTGCACGCTTCTGCAACTAGTCATGGTTATCGTAGCCGTTAGCTTTGCTGCTGCTGACAGCTAACAGCAGCAGCAAGCTAACATCAGGACGTCAGCTGTTAAAACCCACCCGTTGTCGGACACAACATGAAACTACTCCAGTTAGCTCAGTCATGTTGTAACAAAGATATCCGCTGGAAAAAATATTTTTTTCATGGGCTGTTTATTGAGTTATTTAAGACACTGCTAACGGCTAACGGTTAGCCCAGCTAACGTTAATCTAAAATGTAATGAATGGAGTGTCATGGCGACACCCAGCGTCGTTCTCCGGAAAGTGGTGGATAGATCCATGCGTTTACCGCAACTATGACAACGACTGAAACCATGGAAACATAAACGTACAATTCCACCAAACCGGCAAAACCGGAAGCCGGTTTTGACCATAGATGACGTTCAGAAACTTGTGGATAATCACAGAGTGGCGTGTCAGGGTCAAGGGAACTTTATTTGTCCCGTTGTTTTGGTCCATGTTGCCTCTTGGTTGCATCGACAGGGAGACGTCGATTACATCATCATGTGTGTGATGATCCACGACGGTGAATCTGCTCCGTCGAGTTTTACTGTCGACAAACAGAAGGTGTGTGTGTGTGTGTGTGTGTGTGTGTGTTGACTGAACACAGAGTGAATGAATGAATGAACCCACAACGTCTGTCAGTCCTTAAAAATGTGACATCAAAACAAAACAGAGATTCTGATCTGAGGTCAGTCTTCTAGAAGCATCAGCTGCTGTTTGTGTGTTTATTATTATTCTCCTCCTCTCATGCAGCTTCTCCCACATCTCTCTCCTTGTTTACTCTTCATCCTCCTCCTCCTCCTCCTCCTCCTCCTCCTCCTCCTCCTCCTCCTCCTGCTGCTGCTCTGTCATTGGCCGGCTGACAGATTTCGGAGGTTGCCGTGGTTTTACATCACCACTAATTAGAAAAGCAGATCTCTGTGTACTTTGCACACTCTCTCTCTCTCACTCTCTCTCTCCCTCACACACACAGACACACACACACACACACACACACACAGAAAGTTCCAGCAGGTTAAACGTGGTCGGAGCTTTTTCCCGGTTACACAGGAAAGCGCTTAAAGCCGAATGCAGCCGCTGTATTATTCATCATCTGCATATGACATGACTTTACATGTGGGACATCGTGCATGAGACTGATGCTCTTATGTAATGACCTCGTCCATATGGTGCAGACACACACACACACATACACACACATACACACACATACACACACATGCATGCATGCACTCACTTCCTGTTTCATAAAGAACCTGAACCTGCAGCACCAACAGACCTGCAGCTCTTTCTATCCTCCTCTCTCTCACACAAACACACACTCATCATGAGCATATGCTAATGTAATGCCACATATAGCCAGTGTATGAACGCACACTCACACACACACATGCATTGCACACACACTTGGACTAGGACTGTGTGTGCTCTTCGGTTCAGTGCGTCATCGGACTATTTCTGTCCGTGTCACATCGGCCTCATCTGATGCATCCGGAGAACCAGATTGATGTCAACATGAAAATTAACGTTTCAATTTGTCTAAGCGAGTGTGCGTTTGTGTGTGTGTGTGTGTTTATTGAGCTCTAAATCAAAGCGACCAATAGCAACGCAGCGCTCTTCCCCTATACGTGAACACACCTGACATTCCTCTGCTCTCTGTCAGTTAAACTCTCACTAACGACATGATCTGATAAAAAGTTGTGGCTCTAATTTGATTTTGAGGTTAAAAAATTGCAGAAGCATGAAAAGAATGTGGGAGTGGTGAAGTAAAGTGGAGCGTTCGTTGGGAAGTGAAGTGACATGTCGTTGCGGCTCTAACCTGCTTTACTCATTATCTCCATTAATTCAACTCACTGGAGTTCTGATCCTCAGACTCTCATGTGTATGTTGATGCCATAGTTTCATTAGATATGCAGCAGCAGTACGACCAGTAGAGTGAAAGTTCACTGAGACACAGGTCACATACCTGTGTCTCAGTGAACTTTTAATTTCTTATCCCCAATTTCCACCGACTCTGTCTCCGCTCTGTTTTGACTCTGATACGGTTTAGCTCCGTTTGACGTATCGAACCCTCGTCCACTGGATGCGTCACGTCTGAGAGAACTATAAACTATCATGATAACAGTTTACCACCTCATTTATTGTAGTTTGATTATTACCTTTTCATCCATGACGTCCTGTCGGCTTCAGCTCCTTCTGACGGATTAACGACTTGTTGCTTGTACCATGTTGACAAAGTGATGATTTACGATCAGGAAGTTTGTCCTTTGTGTTTTAGATAGATAGATAGATAGATAGATAGATAGATAGATAGATAGATAGATAGATAGATAGATAGATAGATAGATAGATAGTCACAGGGTGGGTAGGTAGATAGATAGATAGATAGATAGATAGATAGATAGACTTTATTAAAGACACGTCCCAAAGAGACGTCCATAGCACCATAAGAGTAAGACACATACAGGATAGAAACCTTAGTAATATACAATCAAAAACATGAGAATAAAAAGGAAATGGAGACAAAAAAAAGTTTATTTTGAAGTTTAACGGATGCTCCTCTGCGTTTGGCTTCCTGTGTGGTGTGATCTAATCGACGTAGACTGATGATGCATGATGGCTGCATGATCCAGCAAAAATAGACCTGCTGTGTTGTGTATTTCTGTCGGAGCTGTGACAGACCAGAGACTCAGTGCACGGCACACGGTGGAAACTAGGGGTGGGAATCTTTTACTATCTCACGTTTCGATTCGATTCAGATTTTTGGGGCTACAATTCGATTCAAAATCGATTTTCGATTCAAAACGATTTGATTCCTAATGATTTCTGCTTCAGTCTATCGGTGTGCAAAGGATCCTCATGATCTACTCCAGTCTGCTTTGCAAGACAGAATGACTAAAGTGTCTTTTTCACATTTATTGAGTTTTAAACATTTATCCATGCTTAGATGGAATTGTTGAAACTGTTGCATAAAAGCAATATCACATATTGCTTAAGTAACAAAATTAAAAGTGCCTCTTTATTAAAAAGAAATAGTGCAGTTAAACATGCTGCCTTTTAAATTCTAAGGAAATGGAGGCCGACAGCCAGCAGATTTGTTTCATTTTTTTATTTTTTAAAATCGATTTTGGGACATTTTATATCGATTCTGAATCGTATTAAATGAGAATTGCGATTCTTATGTGAATCGATTTTTTGGCACAGCCCTAGTGGAAACGCTCTGATGGACAAGAATGGGAGAAAATTGCGTTGGTGGAAATGAGATTTTTATCCGTTTGTGTCTTTTATAGAGTGGTTGATCACAACATGACATGTCACGCTCTTAATCTGAAAGGAATAAGTGCATACAGTATCACATAGGACAGATATTGATCTCTGTATTGACATTTATCAATGACCTGTCAGCCACACCTTCTGAAGTCATATAGAAACAGACCCTGGTCGTCATGGTGTCTCAGTCCTCTCTCTCCGTCCTCTGTGTGTCTGTGCATCCAGAGCTGCAGGAAGCTCCATTATATCACTTCACTTACTGCCGTGCATCGTGGTTCAGATATCGATCAGCCCGTCTGGACAAAGTGTTTGTGTTCCTAGCCCGCGGTCACAACACACACACACACACACACACACACACACACACACACACACACACACACACACACACACACACACACACACACACACACACACACACACCCTAACTCTGCTAAAAGTTCAGTCAGTGTTAATGGTGTGTGGGTGCAGACGAGGTGCAACACAGAGAAAGAGCCTCTATAAAGTTGTGTTCAGCTTCCTGTTTAATTATCCCTGAGAGCTTCATTCACCTTGTGCGTGAGCGTGTGTGTGTGTGTGTGTGTGTGTGTGTGTGTTCTCTCTGCTCTGACCCCTTTTTATGCAGCATGAATATTTTATCAGCAGATCGGCCAACACACTCTCCTCTCTGTGTGTGTCTGTGTGTGTTTGTTCAGGCAAATATTAAAAGTGTGGGAGCAAAGTTCATAGAGAGAGCAACCTGTCACTTTCTGCATGACTCACCTGTGTGTGTGTGTGTGTGTGTGTGTGTCGCTCTCGACCTCTTTCGATCCAAATAGGAACAACAGTCATGATCTATATTTTTCCAGTTAAAGAAGCGTGGAAAAGACATTAAAGACCGTCTCTGTTGCATTGTGAATTAATTAATTCTGCACATGATGAACTGTTTTACAGCTGAAGTCACAGTTTAGTCATTTGATCCACAAGTTATTTAAGTTATTAAAGTCATGAACAACAGTTTGAGGCTGCAGCTTTCATTAGCACCTGCAAGTACGTCGGCTAACGTTAGCCACAGTCCGTTAGTTAGAAAGTATTCAGACCCTTTACAATCATCAATCAATCATCTTATACAGTCCTTTACAACAAGAACTGTGCTGTACAGTGAAATTAACAGAACAAAATGCAGAATAAAGTCATAAAAAATGTATAAAAAGGTCCATAAAAAGATAAAAGAAAGTTGTCACAGTTTTGCGTTAAGATTTTAAAAGTGCAGCGTGTCGTCTGCATGTTGTTTGACTTTGTTTCTGCAGCAGGTTGTTTAACCGATCAGACCGATTGTTGCAGATGTTTGTACGAAACTTGTGATTAGCCAATAAAAACTCTTTGTCATCGTTGTAGAGGACTCAGATTTGCAACAGGGACTTTTTCAGAGCAGAAACTTTGACCTGGAAACAGGAAAGTACCCGAGTCCGAAGTGCAGCGGAGAGAAGGATCATTAACGTCTTCATGGTAGTTGATGTTGATGCACCTGTGCAGCTCCTGGGACTCATTACAATATAGTAGTAGTCTGCTACACACACACACACTGACACACACACTCACACCTCTCCCTCAGGCTTTAGGCCACTCCCTGCTTTTGGAGCCTGTGACCTCCTTCTCTGTCTCTGTCTTTGTCTCCGTCTCTTATCAGAGCCTCATCACTCACAGCTCCGTAACCGCTGGTAACGCCTGACAGTGAACATACCACCAACCCTCACATCAACAACCCTGTGTGGTGTGTTAGCATGTCGTTTTTCTAATAAGAGCATGTGTAATGTGTGTGTGTGGGTGTGTGTGTGTGGGGGTGTGTGTGTGGGTGGGTGTGTCAGAGAGAATGCACTGCTTTTTAATTTGATACCAGGAAGCAGTTAAAGGTGCAGCCCCGCTGTAAATGACAGAATATTTACTGTCAGTGATAATTCATGGTTTCATTACACACTAGAGCTTTCACTGCTTCATGATGTGTGTTATGATCCTTCATATGAGCTGATCAACCTGTCATCTGCAAGGTTTAAATAATGCATCAAATGTTGAACCTTCTGAGGCTTTTTATTTTATTTTATTTTTTGTTTTATATCTTTTCTGCATCCCTTTCTGTAGAGTTACCGTGACATTTTGGAAGCAGTTGCACTTCTACACTTTTTTTCCCGGTGCAGGTTCTGCAGCAGTTTTCTGGGAAAAAGCTGCAAACACATGCACAGTGTGAATGTTGCCGAGGGCTGAGGTGTGATCGCACAGCAGAGGAAAAGTATGAGGATGTTTGAAAAGTTCAAGTTGTTTAGCTCAGGACTGAAGCTACAGTCACCTGTTGGAAAGAATACTGACATTTTCTTTCTTTTCCTGATAAATAATGAACACGAGTCAGTTTTAATGAAAAGTATCAAAAAACATATTGAGAATAAGAAAATTCATGTATTCAATCAGTAACATGCACAATTGGAATTCTTTTTGTGACTTATACAAATGCATTATAGATATATACAGCATATCGATCGATACTCCTGTGTGCGTGCATGTTTGTGTGACTCTGTGTGTGTGTGTTAGGTGAGTTGAGAGTGAGTGTTGTCATTGTGTGTGTGATGAAACAGAGTGAATGGCCTGGAATGTCAGAGATAACATCTCGCGTAGATTAGTGTGATGGCAGCTGGGCACACACACACACACACACACACACACACACACACACACACACACAGACTATTGCTATACATCAACAGTTGACAAAATGTTCAGATGTAACTTGTTGCTCTGTGCTGAACGTCTTCACCTCTGTGGTTGTTTAGTTGTACTTTACACATGTCATGTTGTGTCGTGTCGTGTTGTGTCGTGTTGTGAGGAGGTTTTATGAGCCGACACCTCCACCGCCGGTCGGTCGGGGGAGGGGAGTGGGGGAGTGGGGGATCAGAAGGTGGAGGTTTCCCCCCGTGGGCCGACGTGGTCTGGTGATTTACAGGGTGTGAACAGGTCTCAGATGACGGAGTCTCCTGCTTTCATCTGAACTGGGAGAGGGAGGATCCTGCTGCGCGTGTGTGTGTGTGTGTGCTCATGTGAGTAATGACATCTCTCCTAGAAGTATCTTATCTGCTTTTATATAGTCTCTCACACACACACACACGCAGCGGCTCAGAGCCTTTGAAGTGGAGGACAGGGTGGGACGAAACCAGTGAAACAGACCAGTACAGACCAGTGAGTGACTGGTCCAGCAGTCATGTATCAGATGTAGTGATGTCACGATTATACATTTTCTTGGTACGATTATTGTCAGAGAAATAATCACAGTGTTACGATTATCACAATTATTATGCATTAATTCATTTCACAACACTATGAATGTGTAAAATCAAATATAGTCAAAATTTAAAGCAGAAGTAAGCGATCCGGTGGTTTTGGCTAACTTCTTGTCAGCAGATGGAGTTAGCAGTCCCCGCCCTCGTCCCTACGTCACCACATTCACGCGCATCCCTTGGCTGCACACACAGAGAGGACTGCCCCTTTATGCCGTTCTCTCTCCTCATTGGATAAAAACTGTAGGATACAAGGAAAGTTTTCTCCTGGGCTCAGAGCAGAGCAGAGTGACTGACAGACCCGTGTTTCAGACCAAACGCTCTATGTAAGTGATTGCTGTCGGAAGATAGAACTATTTAAGACTTATATTAAAACAAGCATTCTGCTTACTTCTGCTTCAATTACATTACTCATTGTTTACACAAAATATTTCAAGTATCTATTAATATATGACCAATAATTAACCCCCCGGGGGAAGTGTTGGAAATAAATTGTCATCTATACCAAATGGTTTATTTTAGTCGTTTTTTTTTTCTTTTTTAAATACAAATGACAGGCCAACATTACCTATCAATTCAGTGTTTCGTTCAATGGACCAGTATCTGTGCATTTAACTTTATTTTGGTGCACATCTGCCGATATGGTTCAGACATCATCTTTTTTCGGAAGTGACGTATTTAGGAATCTTTAGGATTAATTAATTGTGGCGTTTATTACCAGGGTTAATTGTGAAAACAAGTAATGGTGACGTCCCTAGTCTGATGTAACCTGTGAGCTGAGTAACAAGCAGCATCACTGACCCGCTGCAGCCAGTCGGTCATCTGAGGGAACTGATTAAAATACTTGAGTTTAAAACAAATTGAATCAAAGTTTTACACTAAAAAGAAACTTTTCTCTTTCTTCTTCTCTCTATTGGACCTGATTTGATTTTAGAGAAACCACAGTTTCACACAGCGATAATTAGTCAAAACTGTCGCTATTTATACCAGCAGCATGAATGTGTGTGTGTGTGTGTGTGTGTGTGTGTGTGTGTGTGTGTGTGTGTGTGAGAGAGAGAGAGAGAGGTGAATAGAGAAGTGAGCACTGGGCTAAAAGTCCCTCATCAGCTGTTTCTGTGTATCAGCTCAAACAAAAACAGAAGTGTGGCCGCTGAAAGAAAGAGGAAGTGAGCTCAGATACACACACACACACACACACACACACACACACACACACACACACACACACACACTGTATACCCATCTCTCTTCCACTCCAACAGTTACAGGAAGTTGAAAACTAATCTGGCAAAACAATAAACATCAATCCAGATTATGTCGCTTATAAATATCCAGGTGATGATTATTACTCCATCCATCCATGATTATTACTTATTATTATTATTATTAAACTGTACTAGTTGCCATGGTGATTTCAGCAGCATCACTTAGCTGCAGTCGATATTCCATTCACAGAACAAGATCTGTATCCAACTACTGTCGCTGCTTCACTGAGTGTTAGCTACTGAAACCTGAATATGAACCATTAGAAATAAACATCCGGTGGTTTCTAACCAGCGTTTGCACACACACACACACACACACACACACACACACACACACACACACACACACTCCTATATATACTCACACACACACTCCTACAGTACACACCCCTGTTGCACGGTAACAGAGCGAGCTGAGTGTTTGGAGGAAGTGTCCCGCCTCTCTTAGAAAGTGACATCAGCTCGGTGCTGTGGCCTCCAGCCCAGGCCTCAAGTCTCAGCACTGTTTTTCCAGACCATGTTGAGCCTGTGAGCTTTAATACACACTTAGACACACAAACTTAGACACACACTTAGAGACACACACACTGACTGCACATGCAACACACATGTGGCTGCACATTAAAATGACAAATATCACACAAAAAAACCATGAACAGAGTCACTCAGCAGAGATCAGGCTCGGTTTAGAAGCAAAGATCAGAAAAGTTTTACTTTTCTACCATTTTTAAAAGATATTTAATTATTTTAAAAGTTTATTTTAGTGTTAAAATGTTTGTCTGCTGTAAAAATAGCTTCTGAATGCAGCTCGAAGCCCTGAGAGGTTAATAACTGAGAGAGACATGAGCTCGTAGCCTGTGAATCAGCAGCAGGATTACTGCTTATCAGGTCAGTGCTGCAGGATTTTATCATGTTAGTACTGCACAAATCCAAAATGAACAAAAAAACAAACAAAATCAATCAGGAAACATTTTTATTTGACTCATCAGAAGGATTCTCCTCATGCACTGCAACAATATTTCATGTTTTTAACTTCAGTTTAGGGGGATTTTTGCAGAAAAGAGGTGAACTTCCCTCTCTCTGGCTGCAGCTGCATATAAACCACTTCCTGTTTACATCTATTCAAGGTTTATCTTGTCATTTTTACATTTATTTTTGCAGAGACTGCACTGCACACAGTTTCCAGGATTAAATGTGTTCACCATGGATCAATAACTGGTTTTATTTATTCACTTTCCTCAAATATAAAGTAAAACAGCAGCAAATCTTCTTTCTTTTCTATCATTCAACCGATGAACTGAGGTCACAGGTCGGTGCAACCGCTTGAATGAAGGTCAGAGCTACAAAAATAAAACCTAAATTGTAATAAATTAAAGTTTACACACACATAGCTCAGCTTCCTTCTTCCAAAGTCTAAAGTTTCCTCCACATGCATCCAAAATAAACCCATAAACGCACCACGAGTGACATCATGACTCCAGAGAGTTCGGTGTTTCCCTCAGCGCTCTCTCTCTCTCTCTCTCTGTGACCATGTGACCTCATAATGACAGGTCCTCGTGGTTGTAATGTAACGTCGTCGTAGTGCAGCCGTTTGTTGTTTTACGGCCTCTTCGACCTTGGACGGCGCCCGGCTCCACGTTCAAACCCACGCAGAGAGAAAGTGTTGCTGCAGCAGCTGCACACGCACCAATTGCCTTGATAATACTTGTAATCACTTATTTATCATGCAAATATGCTAATTAGAATATTACATGGTCAAAATATATCAGGCACCAGTATTCCTGGTCTAGGAGGAACACAAAGGAGTAATGGTCATTTTAAGGACCTTAAAAAAACACATGGCGAGGGCTGGTGACAGTATTTTGTCATTTACAGAGTGATAAAAAGATATATCTGTCCCCTATGTAAAAACTTCTTATAGTATGTTAACAAAATAAAACAAGAATTTTGAAAGTGGCTTTATCTATTGTTCAGTTTTCTGTTCTGGAAATATGTTAATTAGTGCATATTTAATTAGATATTGCCTCATTTAAATATTTAAACATAAAATTTGACAAAACTTGTAATGCAAAAAATATTTGTCTTAATGTGAGTGATAAACTCGGGAAGTTTCATGGTGATATCTGTTAGTTAAAAATGTTACCCTATTCACCTGGGGTGTCTTCCCAGGCTTCCTACCCATCTTGGACGCCATCTTGAAAATGACACCTTTCTAGTGGTCAAACTTTGGTCAACTTTTAGTATGTTATTAAGGACATCTAATACTATAAAAAACAGCTGAGAAACCTTTTGTTAGAATTTTTGGGGGGTTAAGTTTGCACCTGACTAAGACGCAGATCCACACAGATGTTTCAGCTGAGATCAAATCCTGCAGCTCGTCATCGTCGCAGCTCTGTGGACATAAGCTGACTCTGTGGACACCTCCTCCTCCTCCTCCTCCTCCTCCTCCTCCTCCTCCTCCTCCTCCTCCTCTTCTTCCTGCCTCAGTCTTTAGCTGCCTTACACCAGTGACCAGGCATTTGTCTTTGCACATATGTGAGTTAATTATAGTTGCAGCAGCAGCAGCAGCAGCAGCAGCAGTCGCTTCAGTTCAGTTCAGTTCAGTTCAGTCGATGCTGCACTGCCTTGCTCGGCGGCCCAGCAGCTGGTCTGGATCTAGTTTCAAACCAGCAGCTGGGGGGGGGGGGGTACACACTGCAGGAGGCATGTATCTATGAGTATCTATGTATCGCACAATATTCCCCGAGCTGAGAAATGATGAAGGCGTTAATGATTTACCGAGAGTTGAATCTGATCTGATCGTTAACGTTGTTGTTGATCTGGATCGTTCCTGTAATGTTTAACTCTGAGACGTCGTAGAGCCGCTTTCCTTTGTGAAGGACATTCCTCCTCCTGATAGACAGAGGCTCCAGGAGTCGACCCCCGACCCCCCCCCACAGGAGATTAATCAAACACAAGGAGCAGGAGGAGGAGGAGGAGGAGGAGGAGGAGATGCAGAGAGGTTTTTAGGATTAGGTTCAGTGTGGTTATGTAACAGCTGCTATAGGAGCCTGTCAGTGTTAAGCCTATAGAGGAAAACCCTGCACATGCACCGCTCGTCCTCGTCCTCGTCCTCCTCGTCTTCCTGTCTGTTTTAATTCACCCAAAGATGCACCGATCAGGGCCTTTCTCAATAACAATGCTAATACCGATACCTGATATCCATCCGATGCCACTTTTAAATGAATAAACTGTGCATCTAGAAGACAGTGAAGGCATCACGCTTGGCTTCAACATGACTTCCCTTCAATGTTGTCGCTCTGTGTTTGTTGTGAATAGATCGGCGTCATGGATCAGTTCCGTTATCCCATACCTGATCTAGATTTTAATCAATATCTGGATCTGAGTATCAGATCGGTATCGGTGCGTCCCTAGTATGAATAAGAGTCAACAACAAAAAGGTTTCAGACTCTGTGTAATAGTGTAAAGTTTTATCGCCACATGCAAAAACAAAGAGGAGAAGTGAGAGATGTGACATCATCTTAAAGGAATAGTTTGCCAAAAAATGAAATTCAGTCATTAGTGACTCACCCTCATGCTGATGAATACTCCAGTAGTTTTTTATTCCTCAAAGTGCATCTTGAGACCCGGGAGGCCGGTTCGTAGTCTAACGAAAACTTTGTTTTATGGACGTTTTTGTGTTGGGCGTGATGCACGCATGCATCGCGTGAAGGCAAATTCAATACAGGACTGTTTAGGCAACAGTTTGTCTCATGCGGGGCTGTAAAAATGTCCTAAATGACATTGTTTCCAGTAAGCTCTGGACTATCTCCCTTCAGGACACTTGGATTGCAGTGGACGAGCAGTGTGGAGGAATATTAAATGGTTTTTGTGTAGTTTTATGGATGTTTTTGTGTCGGGCGCTATTACTCAATATCTCAATCAATATCTGGATCTGAGTATTGGATCGGTGCATTCCCTACTACGACCAAGAGTCAACAAGAAAAAGGTTTCAGACTCTGTGTAATAGTGTAAAGTTTTATCGCCACGTGCAAAAACAAAGAGGAGAAGTGAGAGATGTGACGTCGTCTTGACAACAGGAGGAGGAGAAGAGGAGACGAGGATGAGCTCGGTCTGACTGGATGTGAATGACACTCAGCAGATGTTTGACGTCCGATAGGGACGATGTGATTGGCTGTTGGCTGAGATCATGCTGAGATCTGATTGGCTGCAGCCGGAGAGATTGAATTTCTAAAGGTTTAATTTGCAGGTGTGATTTGTTTTTACCGCTTTTTGTGATGTGTCAGTTATTTTGCAGCTTTCACATCATGTGTTCTCGTCCTGCTGCATTTCTGTTTACATACAATAGTGTGTGTGTGTGTGTGTGTGTGTGGGAGAGAGAGCAGATTAGAAAGAGGCTTAACCTTCACCTCTGCTTTTTTGGCAGCGACAGGACTCACACCCATCGGCCCGTGAACACACACATACACACACACACACATAGACACACACGGCGACACAGACACACAACTAATCCACACATGCACTCGGACCGTTTGTTTGCAGACGACACAATAGAAACTGCCTTTTCCGTGGATTTCCTTCCTTTGTTGAATCCACATTATTTCGGAGCGGCTGCCACACACACACACCTACACACAAACACACACACACACACACACACACACAGTAGCTGGGCTCAAACTACGGCAGCTCACCAGGGTCAAAAGTAAAAGAGCCTCTACAGTAAGTTTACGACTCTAAATCTGAAGCCGTCCCACTTTAGGAGCAGCCGGCTAATGAAAAGGTTCTGCTCCTGTGGTCTTGTGTGTGTGTGTGTGTGTGTGTGCCTGTGTGCGCGTCTGTGTGTGTGCGTCTGTGTGTGTGTGTGTGTGTGGTTTTTATTTCTGCTGCGTCGGGTCCAAAGAGACGAAAAGGAAACAAACAAAAGTGAATTGTGTTTGTGTGTTTTTTCTCAGCTGTTGGGCCGGTGTGGAGTCTGCAGCTGCACCAGTGATGTACTGTATGTCAAACACACACACACACACACACATCATCTGTGTGTGTGTGTGTGTGTGTGTAGGGGGGTGGGGGGGTTAAATATGGAAACTGGGGCAGTGTCTCTGACCAGCTCTGTGGCTTTGTGGTCAGTGTGTTGCTGACTGTGACACACCCTGGTCCTGGTCCTGGTCCTGGTCCTGGTCTCGGCACCGGGGGCTCGATCCTCCGTCCGCCCACGACCGCGTTATTTATTTATACTCCACCACCGCTCCCAAACCGCTCATTGTTCATCATGAAGAGTCAAAACCGTTTCTAAAAGATCTATATGTTAACATCAATCAATGAAACTTTATTTATAGTGCGCTTTACATGCAGAGTGAAGCAGCAACCCACAATAAAACAAGAGATACCACCACATTCACACATATGTACAGACTCACACTATATACATGATTTAACTACATGAGAAAAATAGTAGAGCATATATAAAATACAGTGAATAAAATGGTAAAGCTGTATCAAATAACAAATTCAGTATGTTTCTAGAAAATAATAAAAAGTGATTCAAAGCAAGATAAGGCAAATTAAAAAAAACCACAATACATAGTGTTAATAATCAGCAAATGATGAAATAATAGATAGATAGATAGATAGATAGATAGATAGATAGATAGATAGATAGATAGATAGATAGATAGATAGATAGATAGATAGATAGATATAGAATATAAAGAAAATAGAAAGTAGCTGAGCATCTGATTGAATGTCTGACTGATTAACTCACTGACATCTTGACTGACTCATGTGACTGATTGATTGCTTTATTGATCGGTCACTGGTCTGATTAGTTGTCTGACAGGATTTACCGACTATTAAACGACCAGTAAATAAAATAAGATTGTTTTGTGAGTGAAACACAAAGTTCCTCCATCTTTTATGCACGTGAAAACATTTTAATCTTTGGTTTAGTGAGATCTACCAGGTACGTGCACACCTGTAGAATATTATTATGTCAATACTGAACATTTTAAATTCAATCTCCATTTTCTTGCAGTTGATATTAGATCAATATTACAGTAAGTGATGCTATTATTGGTTATTGATCTGACTGCAGAGTTAAGAACCTTTTATTCATGTACAGTGAAACAGGAAGCACTGTTCTCCAACATTTTGGGCCTTAGTAGTGAACAGTATTTATGTGTGTATAATAACTTAAATAAACTTTATTTTATTATTATAGATTATTATTATATTATATAGATTATTAACACACATGTGTCCAGATGTTGTGCAAAGCATGAAAACTAACCTCAGTATGAACTAACAAGACACAAGCTCAACAAACTTCACCTCTTCTCTTTGCAGTGAGATGAAGACTCATCCAGCAGAGGGAGCTGTGGAGTCGTTCTTCACATTTCACTCTCTCTGTTTCTAAACTGCTTCTGATATTCAGATTTATTTTATTTTGAAAAATCCCTGGATTTAGTTCAGGTCTCAAATTAAAAAAAAAAAAAAAAAAAAAATCTATTTTTAATTCAAATATATCTCCATTTTAAATTTAAATGTGCTGATGTTTCAGTGCAGGGTCGGCTGCAGGTTAAAAATAGAAGAGTTTGTTTATTATGTGTGGGTTTACACAGTGTTGTTGCCATGGCAGCCAGACTGGGAGGAAACTGTGGTCTCATCTCTTTTGTCCTTGAACCTTCACCACAGTACTCTGCTCTCGTTTTAGTGAAAGTCCATTAAAGAGGACACATTAAAGAGACATTTGGGTTTTTTTTTTCTCTCAGACAGACGCAGGGACGTTAAAATAAATGTGGCGCAGCATCAAAATATAAAAAATGGAGGCGAGACGGTGGATAAACAGAGAGTCTGAAGAGCAGAGAGAGGCCGAGCGGCTGCTGCTGCTGCTGCTGCTGCTGCTGCTGCTGCTGCTGCTGGCACCCCGGATAATCTGGCATTATAGTTGGAAGATGACACAACATGACTCGGCAGAATTTCCCCTGGTGGCCATTGGTCGGCTGAACTCCCACATGAGCTGATGATGACTGCTCGGATGTGTGTGTGTGTGTGTCTTTGTGTCTGAGTCCATGTTTAGCTGCAGATTGTGTCTCTGTGCTGCACAAAGTTGTGTATTTCTCTCCGGCTGCAGCTGAAGCGGCGCCTCCCTGTGGTCGACAGAGGAGTTGTTGTTATTATATGATCTATATTACTGTATATTCTAACCTGTTGAAGCCTTCTGTTCTGTTCACATCAGTGATTTCACCGCGCTCTCACTTCCTTAAAACACTTCTTCTCTCTGTTTTCATCTCTTTGACTTTCTTCTGCTATTTCTCCGCCCCTCCTTCTTTACTTCACCTCCACTTCCTGCTTTTTCATCTCTCAATCTTTGCTTTATTTTGTCACTTCAATCCAGTAAATATTCATTATCAATAATCATTTCACAGAACTCTGTTTTTATGAGTGTGAAATCAGCATCTGCATTGATCAAAACACTTAAAATACACAAAATAAAAGCTGCCCTTTCAGAATAAAAGCTGTGAAATTCAAACTGTATCTAATGTTGTTGTGTTTTGACAATCGCCCACTTCCTGTTTTGACTCTTGTGTCTCCTTTTTGTGTGTGTGTTTGTGCAGTCATGGCGGAGTTGGACCTCAGTCTGAGTGATGCTCTGACGGACAGCGCTCCCCAGCCGGGCCCGGAGAGCCTGGTGCAGCGGGACTTCGTGGCGGAGCTGGAGGCCGAGGCCTTCGACGACAAGGTCGGGGAGACGGTGGGAAAGACAGACTACGTCCCCCTGCTGGACAACGACGACACCAGAGCAGGTGAGGAGGACACGTCCTTACAACGCTGGGTCACGTGATGTAGAGACTCGTGATGTAGAGACAGGATGAAACTTGAGCGCTGGCAGGTCGTCGGTTGTTGGTTTTACGTATTTTTTGTCGATTCTGGGGGAACAGAAGAAGCTGAAAACACAGATTACCACCTTAAAAAGTTGTTTTAAAGGGACAACGAGGAGTTTCTATTTGGTTATAAAAAAGTCTCACGTTAATGTGGATGAATCTACGTTACCCACACTTGTTAATGGGCCCATTTTCGATAAATATATCGTTTTGTCTCTATCGTTATTTTGTTATTATTAGTGGTGGTGGAAATGCTGGTCGAGCCGACCAGCGTTTCCTTACTTTCGGTTTCATGGCGAGTCATGAGAATAACGCCGCCGAATCTCCGTTTATGGTGGGAACTACGACGGTATGTGATCGTCTTCGAACCTCTGACTTTAATTCTTGATGAATGAAAACATGAGTCTGTCTTGCGCCGGTCAAAAGAATTTCACGGTGCGGAGGCTCATAAATGTAGTGTGAAAACGCTTCGCTTTTCCAAAACTCCTCGTTGTCCCTTTAAAAAGGCTGCTTGCTGCTCTGTGTGTCTGGGCTGTTTGGTGCTGCAGACAGAGCTTCATACTGAGCTTATTGGAGCAATATCAGAGAAAACAGATGAAGGAGGGTGAAGGTGTTTGTGCAGAACGTCCCCATACGCTCTGTCTTCTCATTTAAAATAGTTCCTGAACAACATTGTGTTTTTATTTGCCGTCCACAGCAGCAGCATCCTAAACGTTGGTGTGTTATATAACCTGAGCTGCAGCTGCTACTAAACGTCTCATAGTATTATGTGGCACCGCTGGACACTGGCTGCCATTTTGGATCTGCTGGGCCGTCATTCAGCCACAAGCAGGGTGGGGTGTGTGTGTGGGGGTGTGTGTGTGTGTGTGTGGGGGGGGTGATAGTAGCCGGGGAGATCAGCGTATCAGAGTTCAGCTGCGACTGGTAAAATTTTGGGAACTGAACAGGAAGTTATAGAGACAGTGAAGTGAAGAGGCTCCGGGGCTAAAACAACTCTGTCTGGTAACGTTGTGTTATTATCTCATAGCGTGGTGAATGTGCAGCTCACAACTTGTCCACCAGAGCGTTGTGGAGTTGTTGGATTGTGTATTTGATGAGTTTGATGAGGGAAACCAAGAAATCCCATAATGAGCCTCCGTAGTGTAGCTCTGAGCAGCTCACGGCTCTGCTCCGCCGTTCTAAAAACAGCTTGCACCGACAATTAAACATCAGAGATATGACTCTGAAAAGTCGGTTTAACATGAGGAGTAAAATCTTTGCCGAGACGGTGAAGCGGTGCAGGGCGGTTGAAGGGAAGGTGAGTAAACACCCAGACGACGCGTCGTGGACGGATCAGACAAACAGCCGAGTGCGGCGCCACATAACAGGAAGTGACAGTGAACTGGGGATGACTCAGCTCTCGGGCCTGTTGTGGTTCCACAGACACTTTGCTCAGACAGTCAGACTGTGTTGTGTGTGTGTGTGTGTGTGTGTGTGGGCTCCAGCCGGCTGCAGGACGGGCCGTGGGTGGCGTTGTGTGTTGCCAGTGATCAACTCTGGCACACCACTCCGTGTGTGTGTGTGCATGCGTTGGGACAAACGCTGACACCCTGAGTGCCAAACAGCAGCGCTGGGCGGGCGGTCGGTCGGCACTTTGTTATTGTCCTCTGTCAGCAGCAGACACACACACACACACACACACACACACACACACACACAGCAGCAACACTTCACTTGTTTATCTGTTCGTCTGATGCTGCCGCTGCATCACACACACACACTCTGCTGCATGAGTCTCTGCTGCGTCCCTGTCCTTTATTTATTTATTTATTTATCTATTTATCCATGTTAGACTTTTTATCTGTGCACAGCTTTGCAGACATGCTGAGCTCAGTGTTAGACGGAGCGTCTGGGTTGTTTGAGGCGAGGTGCTGTGAGGTCATCGTGCTGAGTCAGTGTGTAGCGACTAGTGAGTGATGATGATGATGAATGAATGAATGAATATTTAATTTGATTATAAAAAATCAGGGGACAGTTAAGTACATATTAATGGACACATTCATGTAAATTTGTAGGATTATAGCTCAGATCAGCTCATTTCCTCCTTTGTCCCTATAGGCAGGTTGATGTTGAACATTGTAATTAATAAAACAGAGATGTACTGACAGTGAAAAGGTACAAATATGATTAAGAAGAGAAAGAAATAAGTGTGTAAGACGCCACAGAAACAAAAACATACGTTCAAATGTGCAGCATCAGTGTGTGTTTGTGTGTGTGCATGTTTATTCCTCTGCATGCATGTAGATGTGTGTGTGTGTTTGACTCATTGTGCCCTTGTACTATGTGTACTGTGTGTGTGTGTGTGTGTGTGTGTGTGTGTGTGTGTCAGCTGTGCATAGTTGAAGGATTCAGCAGTCGGATGTCGCACAACATCAACTCCTCTATCATCACACACTGACACACCCTCCACTACACACACACACAACTATACAACAACAACTACAGTACACAGAGGGACCATTTAAAATCAGGATCAGCAGGTTTTTATTAGGGATGTCCCGATCCGATCACGTGATCGGAAATCGGGGTCGATCACGTGGTTTCAGACTCGATCGGAATCGGACGTTACATCCCGATCAGGAATCGGATATATTACATATCTACATGTCAGGGTTTTCCTATCTGTCTAAAGCGAAGACGGGCCGCATGGGGGGCGTTCAGATGTATCATCTTTTGCACTCTCAAACACATTACTTTTACTGTAGACGTTCGTCATGTGCGCTCATTACCCAAAGCGACGCGCATTCGGTGCAGCGTGCTTGTGTTTTGTGCATGGTCTGTGGCGCACAGCTCCACGGTGTGTGTGTGTGTGGCTGCGTCGTCGCGGACAAGTAACGCTATGAAATGACGGCGCTTGCGAGAGTGTGAGAGACGATCGTGTCACCGTGTCAGCTCACTGTTTGTTTGTGTGCGTGTGGCTGCGTTGTTTCACTGCTGACTTCCAAGCAGCTTGTTGTTGATGTTTGAGCGCTACACACACCTGCAGCAACAACAGTCACTGCAGCTTCTACTGAGAGCGAGTCCGACGTAACGCACGTGAGACCGACACACGGACCGACCGCGCAGATGTCGCGGACATTCTTAAACTTCTCATACTGTTGAAAAAAAAAACTACCGTTGTGTTGCGTGATGGCAGATACAGAACCAGGTATTTATTTAAAGTTAGAGAGGGAGAAGGAGCAAGGTGAGCTGGGTGAGGGAGGGAGGGAGAAGGAGCGGAGTGAGTGAGGGAGGGAGAAGGAGCGAGGTGAAGGGGGGGGGGGGGCAGACAGGCAGGAGAGGGTGGGATCAGGGGAGAGAGGCTGGTGATTGAGAAAGACATGATAAGCTATTTTATTTTTGACCAAATGTTCTTGTTGTTGACTTATGGATAACGGCATTAATATTATACTGTGGAGCTACTGTGCTAATATACATTGAGAGTTTACAATACTGCAATAAATGTCATGGGCTTGTTATTGAGGTAGAGTATTATTGTGAGATTGTGATATTGTTACATCCCTAGTAGAGCACAAAGAACAGAAAAATAGTGGGATGATACAGTTGATCTACATTAAAAACTTAACTGCATTGCCAAAGTATCGGATCGGGACTCGGTATCGGCAGATACTCAAAATCAAATGACTCGGACTCGGACTCGGGGGCAAAAAAATGTGATCGGGACATCCCTAGTTTTTATCTGAATCCAGGCGCAGAAAAGAAACCGGAAAACAGTTCAGTGAGAAATAAGGATTTTTATTTATAATAAAAAAATTAGAATTCAAATATAAAACTAAAAAATCTAATAAGATAAGGATTAATAATATAAATAAACTAAAACTGCAGCCGGACCGAATAAAAAATGTCAGGCGACACAGATGGATAGTAATGTGTTATGTGAACGTGTGTGTGTGTGTGTGTGTGTGCGTGTGTGTGTGTGTGCAGACTCGGGTGCTGCGTTGGAGAATGGCGAGCAGGAAGCTCATGGGGCGCAAAAGCCTGGTAAGAAGACGTATCCCATAATAATCCCCCTCTGCCGTCGTGGGTCAGTCTGCTCCCTGTCATCCTCATCCTCCAATCACAGCCTCAAGTCGCCTCTTTGTCTTTCAACCTTGTTCTTCTTTTACATCCTTCGTGTGTGTGTGTGTGTGTGTGTGTGTGTGTGTGTGTGTGTGTGTGTGTTCTTGGTCTCTAAGTGCAGGACGTCGTCAGCTGCTCTTGAGTCCAAGGCTTCTGCTCTCGTCATTCTTCTCCTTCTTCTTTTGTGAACGAGGGAACAACTCAAACTCGTCTTTCAACAACACAAGTGGCTCCACTGAAACATCTGAGTCCAGGAAAAACAAACAAAAAAAAAAAACGTTAAAATGACCTCGAAAGCAAAACAACAACGTCACGAACCAACGACCACGTGAAATAATGATAAAAAAAACCCCACATGAATTGATTTGTAGCTCTATCTGTTATTTTATTGAGCTTTAATAACAACTGGTATCCATGACAACCCAAACATCCAAAACACAGAGGCTGAAAGTAAAAGTAGCAGCTGTCAAATTACAAGTTTCCTTCAACAGACTTGAGTAAAACTTGAAATTGTATTTTTTATTTAGTTCTATTGAACTGTATGTACTTAAAGCTGAACCTTCAGTGATGTTTTACAGTATATTTAACTATAAATCTAACTATCAGCTGCTTTTAAATATTTTATCCTACCTTATCTTATCGTTAAACTCTTCAACTCTACAGGAAAAGAGAGGAGAGTATAAATGATGAAATAATTAATTTTCGATCATTTTTGAGATGCAAATGAGTTAATTTGCATAATGAATTCATGAAAATGAATCTCAGATGGACGGTAGAGCAGAGAGGTTTCTGACTCATCATCACCCTGATGATTTCAGCTGCTTTTTTTAAATGAATGAAACGACACGGCGACGGCCGTTAGAGCTCATTTATGACTCCGTCTGTTGCGCGTACAGAAAAAAATACAGTTGTGGTGTTTTCTCCATGTTCCCGTCTGACTTAAACCGAAACAGATGAATAGAAGAAACTGTCTCAGGTGTGTGTGTGTGTGTGTGTGTTTAAATGTGTGTGTGTGTGTCTCTCTCGTTAATCAGCTGATCAGATTCTTCCTTTGTCGCCATCTCTTCACACACACTCATCTTCTCCATTTCACCTCATAGCTCTGCATGTCGTAGGCAGAAACAGGATTTTGCATGGGGTTAGGAATACGTGTGTGTCTATAGTTCATCTCTATATGTGTATATATATGAAGGTTAAGAAGACACGTGGGTCGATATCGGTCTTATTTTCCAGTTGACAACAAGTAGCATCCAGGCTACAGTAACTGTTTCCTAAAGCTGTAGTGAATATGATGATTATAAAAGCAGCAGTGTGACTGGTTTGGTTTGTAAACCTCCTGGTGTGATGACGGTGACGAGCTCAGTGTGGCAGGTTGTTAATCTGTTGTCTTGCTGAGGGATTAAAAACCAGCGAGGATCAATAATAATAATAATAATAATAATAATAATAACAGGGTTCCTATGCAAGTATGGAAAGTATTGAATAATATGGAATTTGATTTTATACATTTCCAGGTCTTGAAAAGTATGGAAAATGGAAACTATCATTATTATTTTTGTATGCGCTGTTGTACCTAGCTACAATCTCCTGGAAATGATTTGGTTTCATAATGGCATACACATTCAGAATAATGAAAACAAATGATTAATTGCATGATTTATTAACATGATGCACATCTATTTACTCAAATGTCACAAATTATTTGATTTTTTTTTACTGAGACACTGCAAAAACTCAAAATCTTTCCAAGAATATTTGCCTTATTTCTTGTCAAAATGTCTCATTTCTAGTCAAAACTAAACTCTTTCCACTTAAAATAAGACTCGTCACCTAAAAATGAACTTGTTTTTAGATCATTTGCACTTGTTTCAAACAAATTCTCACTCGAAATAAGTAGAAAAATCTGCCAGTGAAAGCAAGATTTTTGTGCTTGTAATAGAAAGAAAAAACTTGCTCCACTATCAGATTTTTCCACTTATTTCAAGCGAAAAATCTGCTTGAAAGTAAAAAAGTGTCTAAAAACAAGCTACTTTTAAAATGTGATTAGTCTTATTTTAAGTATAATAAGATTTGATTTGACTAGAAATGACATTTTGACCAGAAATAAGACAAATATTCTTGGTAAGATTTTGAGTTTTTTGCAGTGGAAGTCCAGAAATTAGGGTCTGGAAAAAGTATGGAATTTGGAAATGTAAAATGTGTAGGAACCCTGTAATAATAAATGGCAGCGTGTTGTGTGGTGAGTCGGATGCTGCTCTGCATTTAAACCAGACCTGTGTGTGTTGTGTGTTGTGTGTGTTGTGTTGTTGGCATGTTCACTGCTGAGCTGTCTGGCTGTGTTTCGCATGGCATGGCATTAAGCTTGTGTTGTGTTACCATGGCTACGGAGCTGCACGAGTTGAGTTGAGTGGAGTGAGTGGATGTGGAAGTTTTGGTTCAGAGCTAATTGAGAACAGAAAAAAGAAAGAAACCAGAAGTAGAGTGTGAGGAGAGTGCGGTGCGATGTGATTGGAGCATCTGGCTCTGGATCCATTCATCACTGCTGCAGCCGAGTCCACGGAGAGGACGCAGGCAGGACGCAGGACGCAGGACGCAGGCGGTAAAAGTAGAAACTGGGTCAGAGAATCGAGAGCGTAAGCTGAATCCTGACAGGACCAGAGTAGATGTGTGTGTCTGTGTGTGTGTTTGAATGTGTGTGTGTGCATGTGCATGTCACCTCTGCTGCATGACGGCATGTAAAGACAAATAAATGGTGTAGTAGAGACATGATGAGATGATCTGACAGCTTTACTAACCTGCTTTCTTCCTTTCCCCCCATTTTTTTTCTTCCTTCATATAATTTTTTTCTGCATAAACACTTCTTTTTTAACATTTTCAATCTTATTTTTTAATCTTAATTTCTCTTTTACGCCACTTATTCTTTCGTTGACCTCTTTTTCTTCTATTTGACCTTTTTTTTACTCCTATTCCCTCCTCCCTCCCTTGTTTTTTCCTCTTTTTTTTCTGCATAAACACTTTTTTTTATATATTCAATCTTATTTTCTAATCTTAATTTCTCTTTTACGCCACTTATTCTTTCATTTACCTCTTTTTTTTCTATTTTACCTTTTTTTATTACCGTTATTTTTATTTTCTACTCTTATTCCCTCCTCCCTCCCTCCCTTGTTTTTCCTCTTTCTCCCCTTTTTTCTCTCTATCCCCACGCTTCAGAGGACTAGAGCCCGCCTCCATCACCATGCCGACTGTCAATCAGCTGTGCTTCCGCTTCTGTGCACCTCTTCCCTCTCTACCCCTGTGTGCAACCTACACACACACTATGCACACACACAGACACACACACACCCATGCCATGCTGTCCCTACTGCAGCTACACACTGTTCCTCCTGATCCTGCGCTGCCTGGCTCACTGTGATTCACTCCGCTGGGCCAACTGGGCGTCTCTGACACACACACACACACACACACACACACAGTCACATTTGAAATTCAATTTGTATTTGGTTTTAGTTTTTATTTGTGTGTTTGTGTGTGTGGTTGTGTGTGTGGTTGTGTGTGTGTGTGTATGCGATGAGTTGTTTCTCTCCTCGTCTGCTTCGTTCACATCACTTGTTATTTGCAAATCAAATCTATTTGTCCGACATGAACAGAAACACGCACACACACACAGATGTAGTGAAAAGCATTTAATCGCACTGAAGCAGACCCAGACAGTAAGTTCACACACACACACACACAAACACAGACACACACTGGGAGGCACAGACAGCACCCAGCAGCCAGCCCTCGTCCTCTCAAACTGACACACACATGCACACTTACACACCAAAGGACTATCTGTATTTTTGTGAAAGTTTATTTCATCTACTGTTATTAAATTAAATGCTTTGTCACCTTTAACCCCGCCCAAAAAATAATAATCTCGAAGCCATCCAATCAGGACTCTCCGTCTGTTTTGCACTATTGTCTTTGTTCCTTTGACCAAATATTAAATATATAGAGATCAAACCTTCAGTGGACAATCATCCATGTAAAGAATGTAGGAGATGTTCCCACCGTCTTTGAGCCTTGGTTGTTTATTTTATTAATCCGTCTGCACGAGTCGATAACTGATGATGAACTTCTTCATGTTCGTTATGTGTCTGTCGCTCAGTTGTGTTGCTGTTGTTTCTGCCAAAGATTCAGTCGATCAATCAAATACTGAGAGGATTTATCTCACAGAGGTAACAGAAGCTGTAACTGAGCCTCATTCATCTTTTATTTTGTTTTCCTTAGAAATGTAGAGCTTCTTTCTACCAGGAAATAGTTCCTATAAACACTGTAGACATAGAGTTTTATTAATTTCATATTTCCTGAATGAACCGTGCAGCTCCTCCTTTCTACAGGATTTCACTTTTTTTAGGCTCATTGATTTTCTGCTAACAGTCTCAGACTGACACATTTTTGTATAAATATTTGATTTTACACTATTTGTAGCTTGTATTTTTTAGACTGTATTTGTTTTTAGCTAATTGTATTATATGGTTTGTGTTTTTATTTTCTGCTGTTGGACTGGAGCTAAGGATTAGCAACAGTTAGCAGAGTTTTCTAACCTGTGGTGAAGCTTTGTTAAATCACATGGTCCATAACAAAATGAATAAATAGGTTAAGACACATTAGTGGATGAGGCTCAGTGAGTTCCTGTCGTTGGACCAATAAAATGAGAATGTGAAAAGTGTCGTTTGCACATGATTGACTGTTAGCGACAGACACAACAACAACAACCTGAGCAGATATTTAATTTCACTGATGGATTTGAACTTGTGCTGTTTTTATTTTATTTTTTAGATGCACTCAGTAACTCAGTATCTTTTTCTAGATGTGTCTCTGTTGTGTTGCTGCACCTTGTGCTAATAAACCAAGATATAACACACACTCACCTGGCTTTGGGTTTCTCTTTCTTCATCCTCCTCCTCTTCCTCTGCCTGAACTAACCCTTTATCTGATGTGGAGCTGCTTCCTCTCTCTGTTCCTGCCCATCGCAGCCTTTTGTATCATGTGCCGTGTTATTATTTATTTCCCTCCACCTCAGGAGCTTCTAAAAGAACAAGACGCTTACTCAACAGTGGCTGTAACCTGAGGATTTTTTTTTTTGCAGTGTAAAGCTCAGAGATTAGCGAGCGCCTCAGGGAGCTGATTGTCTGTCTGTTGCTGCCTCTACGCTTACAAAACACATTTACTTCATGACTCTCCTTTTTTCTGGAAAGAGAACAAAAAGAAACTGGAACATTTCTCTCTCGCCTTAGCCTTTCTAGTTACGGCTTAAAAAAGACACAGAGCAGGAAATAAAGGGAGTAGTGCCTCTGCCAGCTTCTCTCTCAGTTTTACTGGCGGGCTGTCGGCTGCCGACATGAAAGGAGACGAGCCTCAGGAACTCATCTGCTTTTCTTTTTTCTTTTTCCTCTTTACCTTTCATTAAACCTCTCTGCACCAGGCTGCACTAATAAACCACCACCACCACCACATCCATAACCAGGACCCAGCAGCTTAGACGACACAATAATGATTTGTCTCTTCAGTCTGCAGGATGACCTTTTCAAAATAATTGCATAAAAGATTAACCTGAACATTTTCTCATCAAATTCCTCATTCATTTAAAATTCAGCTCATTTGGTGTCCACAGTGCTGCTCTTTCGAAAAGGTTTCTGCAGCTTTATAACATAAAGTTTTCATATTTTCAATTTGTGCATACCGGTACAATAAAATCAATCTGATGCAAAGTGACGATTTTGCAAAACTGTTATTGCACCAAAATGAGCTGGAAAATCCTGATTATATACAAAAAAAACAGCTAAGTGCATTGAAAATACACTGACGTATGCGACTTATGTGACTTATCCTACAGTACATCATGCATGTGTTATAAGCTCTGCAGCTCCAGACTCTTCAGACATGTCAAGTGGCCTCTGTTCACTGGAGTGCGTTGTCAGCAGCCGACTGGAGAGCTGCAGCCCTCAGGTTCTAACATTAGCAGAGCAGCAGTGAGTGGAAAACGCACATTAATCTGCACCAAAATTAGCATGTTGCATTATTTCCTCCTTTTTGCTTTGACAGAGAAAAACAAAGTCATTTTTCAGAAAGACACAAGAGACACAAGAGGCAGTTCATGCAACTTAATCTTCAGAGTAAATGGACTCAGCTGTTTCTGTTTGACGTCTCATCACATGATCTCAGAGCTGAACATGTTTATTGTGGGATGAGACAAAGTCCATTTAGTAGCTGAACCTGGAGCTCTCCATGTCACATGGTCTTCATCAGCAGGTGGAGTTAAAGGATAAAAAAGAATAGTTTTGTGTAAGTAGTGTTGTGGTTTTCATGCAAAGACTTAAACACCTAGACTTCCCTTCTCTCCACTCGGCTCTGTGGTTTATAATATATTTCACATCTTATTGATCAGACCCTTCATAAACAAACTGAATAAGTTTAAATCCACTTTATGACTTCGTGACCTTGTAGAGAGGAGAAGCTCTGTGGTGACATCGTCGTGTTGTGTTGTGTAAAGCTTTACTGTCCACTATACTGTTACTGTAACGTCCAGAGATGCTGACCAGTGCAGTGTGTGTCTGTCAGCATGAGTGTATATGTGTGTATATGTGTGTGTGTGTGTGGATGTGAGCGTCTATATGGGGCAGCCTGTCCTACTTAGACTCAAAGAGCTGTGGGGGGTGAGGGGCTGGGGGAGGAAAAGGAGAGGAGGGGGGGAGATGGATGGGACGAGTTCTCTGTGTGGAAGCAGATGTGCTAGATCGTGCTGTACCTTTATGACCACGCACCACACACACACACACACACACACACGTGTACCACACACATGCACAAACACGCACTTCCTTCACCTCATCTCGAACATCTGTTCTCACACATCAGCCTGGGAGGAGGTGAAGAGGGCGAGTGAAGGAGGTTTAGAGGAGGAGCTGTGTAAGAGCAGAGTACAGTACATCATGTGCATCTGCCCACACACACACACACACACACTGAAGACATGTATGATGTATGAAGGGAGCGTGCAGATGACTTATACATTATTGATCTCAGCTCTATATATATATGAAGGTGTTGCATCATGTTAAACAACCTGCAGACGCTGCAGAAAGAAACATCCCAGCAGCTTCATACTGGGTTTGTTGAATCAAATTGAACCATAGATGTGTGTCAAGCATCAACTTCACTTTATGAGTTAATAAAGTCTTTGACTGTAGATTTAAAGGGATACAGTAGTTCAACATTTTGGCAAATTGGCCCATTGCCATAATCCCTATAGTCACAGCAGTAGGTTTGTTACCTTTAATTGTCGGTGCAAGCTGTTTTTAGAACGGCGGAGCAGAGCCGTGAGCTGCTCAGAGCTACGCTACGGAGGCTCATGGGATTTCTTGGTTTCCCTCATCAAACTCATCAAATACACAATCCAACAACTCCACAACGCTCTGGTGGACAAGTTGTGAGCTGCACATTCACCACGCTATGAGATAATAACACAACGTTACCAGACAGAGTTGTTTTAGAGGGAAATGCAGAGACTGATGATGAAAAACTGTCCCTGAAGGCAACGCGCATCAGCGGTTTTACATGAATTTGCCTCTAAAACAACTCATAGCGTGGTGAATGTGCAGGTCACAGGTCACACACAAGATGTTGAACTATCCCTTTAACCTGAGATCAGTCTGAGTGTTGGAGGTTTGTGCTTTGCTTCTGTTTCAGACTCGTTAACTAGAATTAACACTTTAAACATTGACAACAGTTTGCGATGGAGTCCCTGAAGTCGACCACAGCCTCTCCTCCCTTCTCCTTCATGATGTCACCTCCTCTTTATTTGAGTGAAACTCCGCGACTCGTCACCGTCTCTGTGTATAATTTGATAAAGTTGCGCTGTCGGCTTCTTTGACTTGAAGAAGTGATGTGGTGTAAATCTCCTTTAAATATTCATGATGCAGCTTTAATCTCTGAGCTGAGAGGAAACCTAATTCTCCCTCACTGATGCTGCTGCTGCTGCTTCTGTGGAGGGAAAGGCTTTTCATACACACGTGAAGGTGTGTGTGTGTGTGTGTGTGTGCGTGTGTGTGTGTGTGTGTGTGTGTATCCTTGTGTACATGTGTGTGCATGTTTTTGACGAAGCAAATCTCTTCCTCTTTATTCATGTTAGTGTATAGTGTGTGTGTATGTGTGTGATGAATGGAAAGCATCAACACATCTGAGCTGTGATTCTCCTCCTCTCTGCTGCACTTGTTCGCTTCATCTGTTGATTTGACAGGACTGCACCATCCAATGGAGTGTGTGTGTGTGTGTGTGTGTGTGTGTGTGTGTGTGTGTGTGTGTGTGTGTGTGTGTGTGTGTGTGTGTGTGTGTGTGTGTGTGTATGTATGTGTGCGTACATGTGTGTGTGATACCTGCAGGTCCTATCAACCTCCTGCTTCTTGCAGGAAACATAAACACACACACACAAACACACACTCTACAGAGAGGTTGTCACTTCTAATGCACCGTGCTTCTCCACCGTGTGTCAATGCACATTAACCTCTCACACACTGTGTTAGTGTCATCAAACACACACACACAGACACACACACACACACACCTGCTGTGCTTTAATTTAGGAACATGTTTGTAATCAAGGTGGAAAAGAAAAAACTTCACTAAAATGTTTTGCAGCTGATTCCTCCGTCTGGTTTCAGACTGCTGCTGTGTGTCCATCTATTCATCTGTCCATGTGTTTAACACCACACATGTCCACAGTCTGTCCCAGGGTGAACTGGACAAGAGACAGAGTTAGTAACATATATCCCATCATGTCTCAGTTTGTCCAAAGAGAGAACAACAAACAAGCATCGAATCGAAATATTATAACAACTGTTTCACCCTCAACTCACTGATAGATGCATAAATGGATGAATAATGTCTTGGTCCAATGAATAGATTGTAATATAACATCTCAGATACAGACTTCTGGTTGATGTTACGATTTACAGATGTTCCTTGAATGCCTCACATACACATAATAGGCCCCACTTATGGGAGTTGTAGGGCGCTGTTATAATTAATGGAGGTCAAAGGGAGTTTATAGTTGGTCATTTGTCTGGTTTGCCCCCCGCTGAGTCTGCACCTCTGCACGTTTCTAATCCTGACCGCAAAGCGCTGATTGGCCGATTCTGTTCAACACAGCAGCAGCAGGAGCAGGTTATTAGATATGGAGTCAGGTTGAGAGTTTATAAAACATCAGGCCAGTCTGCTGTGGTGTGGTATCATGTGTGAACTTCAGGTCCATGTGGCTTCGTCTTGGATTAGATCAAACCGGCTGATCTGTGATCTTCTGTAATAACTGGTCAGATCTGTAGGAAGGTTTAAAGTGTGTTTGTGGTCACAGAGAACTGGGGGGAAACAGAAACCTCTCAGAGCTCGTAGCAGGTGGACGTCTTTAACCTCAGAGACACAGCCAGGCTGTTTTTGTCTCTTCCTATCTCTTCTCCACGTCTATTTTCTCCTCGTGTCACCTCGTCTCTTCTCCCCTCACCTCACCATGCCTCTGTTCCTCTCTCACTCTGCTTTTATTTCTCCTCTGTACATTCTTAGAAGGAATAAGGAACAGCGTCTCAAAATATAAGAGAACATTTTATTTTAGCCGTCTGAGGACAGAAGAAAAATATCCTCGTACGTCCAAGACTGTCTGTCCAGGTAGAGGTGGACACAGAGGGAACCAACGTGCATGATTAATATAATGTCCCGTCGATTATGTCTGAATATAACGGGACGCTGTGGAGGCTCGTCCTCCTCCGTGTCCCCTCTGTGACCCGTCCCTGCAGCGCCCGTCGGTCCCGCGGCGGCTCCGACCCGCGGTGGTGTCTCTCCCAGCGGAGCAGCCGGGGTCAGCTGGAGGACAGCTGCAGGACTTCAGCCCGTCCCGCCGGCTCATCCCAGATTAGACGGGGGTTTTCGGTAAAAGCGAAAACCATAGGGCGCCGGCGCTGAAGCCGTGGAGGAGGAGGAGGAGGAGGAGGAAGAGGAAGAAGTAGATTTGGTGTTTAGCTCACATGGCAGTAATCTGTAACGATGATCAAATGAAGCACAGAGATGTTGGACGGTCCTCAGCTCCTCTGTGACGTCCAGATCTAAACTAGGCCACGGCCTTGTTTCCACCAAGCTGCTGCTTAATGAAAGAGCCACTATACACACACATATATACGTATATATATATATATATACAGTACAGTAGGCTATGTAAATATACTGTCTATATTCTAGGTGGCAGAGGAGAAGACACACAGCAACAGTGGCGTTTTGTAAAAAGAACCACCACAGTTGAGGTCGCCCCTGTTTTTGCCACTGGATTACTAATGTGTGTGTCTATGTTTTTATTTGCCCCGCGGTCGAGTAGCTGCCCCCGACCCCCCGACCCCCCCACTATGGCTCATCTGCCCCGTTCAGGAGAGAGGAGAGCGGGGCAGAAGCTGAGCAGCTGCAGGGCAGAGACCAGAGACCAGAGACCAGAGACCAGAGACCAGAGACCAGAACCAGCCCCCTAACCAACAATGAAGAGCTAATGAGAGGAATGAGCTCAGTAACTAATGAGCTCAGTAACTAACGTTTATTTCAGATTAATTTGGTGCCACCGCTCGTGTGTGTGTGTGTGTGTGTGTGTGTGTGTTTATTTCTATATTTGCATCTGGCTCACAAATGAAATCGAGTAGAATCAGCTCAGTAATGATTCACATGGAGAATTTAACATCGTGCACGTTTTCCTACAAGTAAAACAGCAGGATTATGGTTTTATTCTGCTATAAATTCCACATTTTAATATACATACATCTTCCTATTGACTAATTATTTCTGATTAATTCATTTGTTATCAATGTTAGTACATTTCTTGCAGGTTTTTTTTTAAATTAAATGCAAAGGGAAGATGAGATTGTGCACATGAGATTTTTAATGTGAAAGAAATAGGGATTTTTATAAAATAAACAGTTATTGCTGCAAAACTGAATTTATGGAGACAGAATGTAAACATGGAGGACATAAAAGCCTGTAAGTCCCACATAAAACCAAAACGCTGTTCCTCTTTGACATTTAATAAAAATGCTAAAGACATGTGACAGGTTTCCAGAGGTTGATCCTGAACAGCAGCAGCAGCTGAAGTCAGAGGAGGAAAAGAGGAAAGGTGAAAGTTTAGTGCAGAGAAGGAGAGAAAACAGAGAGTGAGAGTAAAGGAGCAGATTAACAAAGAGCCGGACTGAAGGAGGATTAAACTCAAAGCTAAATACACTAATCCTCCCTGAATTAAAGTTCATTAAGTATTCATTAGTAGTATCAACCCTTCATCATCCCTTCTCCTCCTCTTTGTTTTATTACCCTCTTACCCTGATGAACTATGAGGCAATGTGTGTGTGTGTGTCTTGTCCTGATGAGCCCTTTTGTCTGACACACACACACACACACACACACACACACACACTCCGTCTGTTCACAGTCGCTCCTTTGATTCTGTGTCACGACCGATTCATGTTCTCCACATGTTTGTTAATCGTCCACATGACAGACGGTCGGTCATGTGACCCGGTTCAACACACTCGGACTAAAACCTGTGGTGCATTCACAGACGCTGTGTAATATTTAAGATTCAGTCGGATTAAACAAATTTATACAAAAAATAGAAGAAAAAAAAAGGGGTTTTCAACTCAGTATAGTTTAGTTTAGCCAATCAGAGGCAGCTTTCTTTGATGTGTTGCAGCTCATTAGCTCATCTACTGAGTGAAAGCTGAGGCTGAAGTCCTGTCTGCTTGGGTTAAAGGGACAGTTTCTAAAAACAGGCTGTGTGCATTTATCTATTTATGACCAGTTTGATGCATGGGACAGTATATATTATGTAGTATGTGTAAGAAAAAACAACAGCAAAGAACTTGTACTATGTAAATTTACCACTTAAATTTGACTGTTTGCAGAAGTAGAATTAAAAACTACACATTCGTCTTTATCCAACATCCTACTTTTAACTTTTCATCTAATATAAAACCTCTGGACCACAGAACCAGACCAGACCTGCTCAGACCAGACTTGGACAATCTACTTTTTTAGTTTTTTGTGCATCAAACACTTTTAATTCAGTTATTACTGTGCAACTCTGTAGACGATGATCTCCCACCACCTCAGCTCTGTAACTGAGCGTTGGTCTAAAGGTTTAAATAAGTAGATAAATAAATGACAAGTGACCAAATTCCAGGAAAAACCTCAAATCATAAAAAAAAATTCAGTTGCTGCCAGGATGAAAAAAAATCTCTCGCTGGCGACTTTTCTATTTTCATTCCTTTTGATTTTAAGCAATTACTACGACATGAGTCACCGAGGCGTCTCACACAGACACACAAAAGATACGTCTGCAGGCTCAGCTCCAGACCTGAGAGCCTCGTGTCCCAGCGTCAGAAACACCAAATATGGTGTTACAATAGTGAAGAGGAAGTCATATTATGATTATATATTATATTTTTATGATCACAGTCTGAATGGCTGCAGCTCCTCCTCCTCCTCAGCTGATCCTGGATCTGCTGCTGCTCGTCCTCTCAGGGCTGCAGCTCCTCTTCCTCCACTTGTGCATGCATGAGTAGGATTTGGCAAAACTACTGTGTGCGTGTATGTGTGTGTGTGCATGTGGATGTGTGTGTGTGTGTGTGTGTAGTCGCTCATTTACACTATGGAGACTCATGAGGACAAACGACGAGTAAAAATCTATTCTAGTGTATTTGTCCATTTGACTCTGACTCTGTCCGGTCACTTCACTGTTCACCGAGCGAGTGCTGCAAGTCTGTCGCCATGTTCTGTGTGTGTTTCCGCAGTCTGTGTGTGTGTGTGCGTTCTTTTGGACTGTGTGTGTGTGTGCATTTGTTTGTCCATGTCGGTGCAGCCGCAGCAGAGCAGTGTGAGTGTGAGTGTGTGTCCTCAGATCCCTGGGAGACGTTAAAGTTCAGCCGACAGACTGATAGCTGCTCCAGTCCGTCTCCCAACACTTCGTCCTCAGACTGAGGTCAGCATCACCCCCCCCCCCTCACCCCAACACACACACACCCACCCATCCTCACCCCCCAGTAGCAGCAGCAGCAGCTCTTACATAATTTGGAGACTTAGCTCCACACTAAACACAGGATCAGCTTTTTAACCCTTGTGGTTCCACCTGTTGACATCAGGTCGTCGTGTCCTGCTTCTGTAACTAGGGCGGTCCGATTTCCCCATTCGATTAGATTATCAATCGATTTTCAATTAGTAATGATTATCAGGTTGATTTTAACGACGGAGTATTAGGGCCACATAAAAAAATCGTAAACTTTGAGAATAAAGTCATAAATTTACGGCTTTATTCTTGTAATGTTATGACTTTTTTCTCGTAGGAAAGGTACGACTTTATTCTCGTACATTTATGACTTTATTCTCGAAGTCTGTGTTTTTATTTCTCAATGTGGCCCTTACTCCATTGTAGATTTTGATTATTGCCGATTATTGTTTTTCCATTTGAAAGTGACGGCTGCTAAATTACTTTACTTTTATTGTGTTAGACCTCACTGCACCTTTATTTTGTGTACTGCATATATGTGACTTCCAAATTATTATTTTTTAAATTTATTTTCTTCTTATTGTATTAAAGTTCCAGTTGATGAAAGTGAAAGTAAACTCCGCGACTTGGTTCGGTAATTTAAAAAACAATACACCTTTATGAACCTGGATTTTGTCCTAAATTACTCATTTAATGTCTGACCATCAGAATATAGTGACAGTTCCAGAAAATATGACTGAAAAAACACAATAATAATCAGTTTTGGAGATTTTATAATTGACTCATAATCTCAACTCACCACCCCTGAACAGAGGTCACACCAGGTCACACAGTTTGACCCACAAACATCACAAAGTTAAAGCTTTTAAAGTGTTTTTGTTATAAATACAGACGGTGCAGCAGAACAGGTGCAGTCACGTGACCTCTACAGCTGTGAGCTGGATGTTGGATGTTGGATGAGCTGGATGTTTGCAGCTGCAGGAGGAGACGTGGTGACGATGCAAAACTGCATCTTCAAGTCCAGTGTGGTCTGACTCTAGCGCTTTGTGTTTGCATTATAATCAGTATATCGGCACTAACTGCAGGACAACAGATGGACACTGAGACGTTCGTTCACTATCAGACCTGAGGTGATGATTATCATATCTCCTCTGGTCTGGAAGGTCAAGTAGTGATGATGACTGAGGAGTAATGAGCCTCCTGTCGAGTGCTGACTCATCTACCAGGAACAATTCATGGGACATGCTCCAGAAAACACACACATGCACACACACACACGCACACACACACACACACACACATGCACACTCAACATTTGATGCATCACAGTCGGTCTCCCTCCTCCTTCCTTCAAGCTGAGCAGTTCACCACCACCGCTGGTGCATTAACCACAGTCTAGTGTGTAGTACAGCAAAAAATCTCTCGTGTGTGGACTGAAGTGACCCTCCCAACCCCCCAACCCCCCCTCAACACCCTCCACCCACACAAAATGTGTCTGACCTCAGGAGGTCTAATATCTGCTGACAGGAAATAAAAATTCAGCTCAATGGGGGAATTTCACGCCTGGTTTGACATCGATGTTTGTGACAAACTGCTTCGTCATCGGCTGGTGACCGGTTCATTCCAGCTTCTGGTTGGTTTTTAAGTTGTTTTTAAGTTGTTTTCCCTTCTGAGAATCCAAATTCACAACCTCCACTTCACCTCAGATATTCATGGGGCCGCGTCACATCACGCAAGGACACAAATGCACACACGCAAACTTGACAACAAAAAAAAAAAGACGAGACTGAATCTAAACATCGACAGTGCCGTGAAAAAGTATTTTCCCCCACCCCCTTCCTGATTTCTTAGTTATTTGCATATTTGTCACACTTAAATGTTTACGATCAAACAAATTTGGATATTAGACAAAGATAAAGTAAATATAAAATACACTTTTTAAAGGATGATTTCACTTTTTAAGGGAAAAAAGCTCCAAACCTTCCTGGTCCGATGTGAAAAAGTAATTGTCCCCCTTGTTAAACCTTGAACTAACTGTGATAAACCTTTTTTTTTTTTTGGAAAGCTCAGTTCAATTTCACTCTCCACACCCAGGCCTGAAAACTGCTGCCAGACCTGTTGAATCAAGAAGCTGTTTGCATGAAGTAAAGGAGGCAAAAAGATCTCAGAAACCAAAACGTCTGGAAAGTCTTACAAAGACATTTCTAAAGCTTTGGGACTTGGGACTCCAAATTTGTTTGATTATCTTAAACATTTAAGTGTGACAAATATGCAAAAAACTAAGCAATTACTACTGTAAGAAATACTTTTTCACGTCATTGTAGATGTTTATAATGGGTCATAAAGATGGAGAAACACTGAGCTCAATAAGTTTGGTTTCAGACTTCATTTAAAACCTGTATCTGTGTTTTTCCGCTTGTGTTTCGTGCACTTGAACGCACCGCGGCTGCAAATCTGAGCATTTAACAACAAGACGACATCAAACCTCCTCTGACTCTCTTAGCTGTGTGTCCTCCAGTCCGGCCCAGAAGATGTTTTTTTGTCTTTTTTTTGACTGACAGCGAACCAGACAGCGACCAGCTTTGAGGTTATGTATTTGCGTAACCCCCTCCTCCCCTCTCCCCTCTCCCCTCTCCCCCCTCCCTCCCTCCTCCTCTGGGCCACGGCTTTGGATCAGGCCGCCGTCTCTCTCTCCTCTCAACCCGAGTCCACCCGGCGTGCGGTTCAGAACGAGCGACTGGGAAACACAAACTGTTGAAGGTTTTTCGTCCCAGTGCCCCTGACTGCAGACTTCACCCCCCCACTCAAAGCTGCTTAGTCTGACTTCAGCACCTTGGACAGCAGCACAGCTCAGCAGGGGAAACGTTTCTGCTCCACTGGTTTTTTTTAACCACGAGGAGCAGAAGATGTGGAGGAGAGGAGGAGTGGTGCATGATGGGAGGTCTGCGGTGACCTTGTGTGTTTCCTGTTATTATTTTATTTTTTATTTACCAGGCAGAAAGAGAGAGAGAGAAAGAGACACAGACAGAAGTCGAGTCTGCGAGTGTTTTTGAATCGATGGGTGACCCTGCCCACGGACTGTTTTTATTTTATTTTTTTGAGTCCTGCAGAGACAGACGATGCACATTGCACATTGATGGCCGCCGCCGCCGCCGCCATTACCCCCCCAAATACCCCCCCTCCCCTCCCCTTTCTATCCCGCGTGTGCGTCTGATCCATGGAAGCGTTTGTGACTTTGGGTGGCGTCTTGTCTGTTCGCCTCACTGTCACCCTCTGTGGACGCTGCTGGGAGACACTGGTGCCTCCCTCCTTCTGTCCTCCTCTCCTCTCCTCTCCTCTCCTCTCCTCTCCTCTCCTCTCCTCTCCTCTCCTCTCCTCTCCTCTCCTCTCCTCTCCTCTCCTCTCCTCTCCTCTCCTCTTCCTCTTACTCCTCCTCTCCTCTCCTATCTATCCTATCCTCTTCTCTCCTCCTATGTTATCTCCTCCCCTCTCCTCTCCTCTCTCCTCCCTTCTCCTCTCCCCTCCTCTCCTCTCCTCTCCCCTCCTCTCCTCTCCTCTCCTCCCATCTCCTTCTCTCTACTCTCCTCTCTCCTCCTCTCCTGCCACCTCCTCTCCTCCCCTCTTCCTCCTCTTCTCCTCTCCTCTCCTCTCCTCTCCTCTCCTCCTCTCCTCTCCTCTCCTCTCCTCTCCTCTCCTCTCCTCTCCTCTCCTCTCCTCTCCTCTCCACTTCCTCCTCCTCTCCTCTCCTCTCCTCTCCTCTCCTCTCCTCTCCTCTCCTCTCCTCTCCTCTCCTCTCCTCTCCTCATCTCATCTCCTCTCCTCTCTCCTCCTCTTCTCCTCTCATCTCCTCTCCTCTTCTCTCCTCCTATCTCCTCTACTCTCCTCCCCTCCTCTCCTCTCCTCTCTTTTCTTCTTCTCTCCTCTTCTCTCCCCTCCTCTCCTGCCACCTCCTCTCCTCTCCTTCCTCACTTCCTGTTCATCCATCCATCCTTCCTACTTTTCCCTCCTTACATCATCATTATGTGTTTCCCCCTCTTTTCCTTTTCATCCTCATCATCCTCATCATCCTTATACTGCCTGTTACTCTCACTCCATCTTCCTCCTCCTCCTCCTCCTCCTCTGGTTTGGAGACTGGCACAAGAGTTGAAGGGTGACTACAGGAGGAGGGAGGGAGGGAGAGAAGAGGAGGAGGAGGAGGAGGAGGAGGAGAGGAGGAGGGGGAGGCGCTAGCTGGCGGGGCCTGAGACCTGAACCAGACAGACAGTGAGACGTCACACCACCAAACCCAGACTCCCCGACTGCGATTGCATTCTTGTGTGCGTGCGTGTGTGTTCTTGTGTGGCGATTGTGTGCGTGTGTGTGTGTCATTGTGTGTAACTGTGTGTGTGTGTGTGTGTGTGTGTGTGACGGGGGGTTCACAGTGTTAGTAGCTCAGAGCCAGCTGAGGCTGAGGCTGCAGCAGTGGAGACAGACAGAGACAGAGGCAGTGAGCAGCACATAGCAAACACCACTGCATGTTGAGTTGTATGGGACTGGGATTATACTGTACTAGATCTGCTTTTGGGAGGAAATCTAGCAGGTGAGAGTGTGTGTGTGCATGTGCGTGCATGTGCATTTTGTGTGCAGCAGTCCACTATTTACAGTAGAAATGTTTATGTTTTTTATAAATATCTGCTGCTACTGCTGCTGAATCAGGAGGTCATATGTGTGTGTGTTTTTGTGCAGCGGAGTGTGATTTCATTAAATTAAGTTAAATGAAATGAAATGAAATGAGGCTGGTACAGTAACACGTCATCATCATCAGCGCTGGCTGGCTGGCTGGGTGGGTCTCTGATGTTTTAGTGATGTGCTGTGTTGTCCGTCCGTCCGTCCACGCTGCAGGTTGTAAGCTGACCTCGGGGGGACAGACGGCAGCTTCACGCCCCGAGCCGCAGGGAGAGGTGCGGCCGCCGTCGCTCGAGCAGAAACAGGCCCTGGCTACAGACTTCCTATCAGGTATAGGAAGGCCCATCGCCACGGAAACACAGCTTCTTTATTGATGATGATGATGACTCTGTTGTTGATTTTAGGGAGTTGACAGGAAAGTTTTGAATTATAAACAAGGAGGGAGGAGTTTAACATCTGCAGTCGGAGCAGCTGATTCACTGCAGCAGCAACTCAATTGAACTCAATGCATGAACTTCAAACTTCACTTTGAACTTTAAACTTGATCATCTTGACGTGAAATGACGTCATATCTGCAGAACGATTGGTCGAAAAAAAGCGCATACATGTAGCTGTTTAGCTTTGACCGAGGCAGCAGCCAATCACGTCGCAAGAGCAGAGGTGACAGATGTGTTTGAATGAATAACTATTTATTATGAACAGACAATTCAAAATAAACGTGTCATTTAAAGCACTAATGTGTAGTTTTATATATATATAATGTATCTCAGAGCTCCGTCCTGTAGATTTGAACCTGTTTGGTCTAAAATACGTGAGAGTTTGTGTGATGTTGTGATTCCTCGGTTCCTCCTCGTTGTTGTTCTCTACCTCTGCCTCACCCATCCTAAATTATTAATGCCCTATGACTAAGCACCTCCTCCTCCTCTTCCTCCTCTATTCCCTCTCTTCTTTTCCCACCTCCTCCCATCTGTCCATCCCTCTCTTCATCATCTGTCTCACCTCTCCGTCTCTGTCTGTTTTCCTCCTCAGCCTCCATGGCCGGTTACTCCGACCCTCTGGGTTCTCAGACCAGCGCCGCTCAGATGATGGACTCAGGCCTGATGGGAGCTTTCTCAGGTAAAACTCTCACTTTGACATTATTTCTCTCTCTTTCTCTCTCTCTCTGCAACACCAACACTGACTGACTGTCTGTAGCCAGTTAGCATCAGGAAGCAGCATCATAATAATACAAATATTCTTCTTGTCCTCAACTCAGCACGTGCCGTCAGAGAAACAGCAGCCGTTGTCTCATTGTAATACTTCCTGTTTCAACACCTGTTGCCAATAAACTGCCTTTACTTACATATTGATCAGATTAACAACAGGTGTTCTACCTTTTCCAAACTTTGCACTCAATAAGGACAAAATACTGTACAAAAGTCAGTTTTTATCTCATTCTGCTGCAGTTTAAATATAAATACTGTATATTGAAGGTTAAATTGACACCACAGTGTTTTATATACAGTATATTATATTTACATATGAGATAAAAGATACTTGAAGAGTCAATATTGTTTTTAATCCCAAAGTCAGACAGTCACTGTTTTTCTTACTCAGCTGATTTTATCTGAACTTTCTGCATTTTAAACTCAAATACTGATAATAACTTGAGTGACCAGCTGATAAATAATGAATCCTGAACTCATTCATTCACATATTCAGCATATAAACTAAACACACATATATTTAAATTTCTATCTCCATGACGTCAGTAATGTGCTGCCTGTGTTCCTGCCTTAGTAAACGTTGTGTGTTGACCTTCCAGAAAAACAGTTCAGTACAAACATGAATTAACCTTCAGCCACTGAGGATCATCACATTAAACATGGCCGACGACGTCTCGCCACTCAAAATCCTTTTTTCTTTTTCTTTTTTTGATTTTTTGCTCATTAGATAAAAAACGTTCTCATTAAAAACGTTGATTTAGTCAAAAAAAACGGCAAGCATCTGAATCCAAACTGTGTCTGTAGAATCTGCCCCGTTAGTCGCAGTCGGAGCTGCTGCTGTCACCGACTGGATCTGCTGACACACACACACACACACACACACACACACACACACACACACAGTATGAGCTATGAGGCTGAGTTATGCCTTTCACTTTGCCAACCTCTGCATACCCAGCTCTCACTGCTGCCTTAATGAGACCTGTCGTCGCTGGGCCACCGAATTACTGCTCCAGGCTTCAACACACACACAGTCTCACACACACACACAAAGTCACTGACACACACTGTCTCGCACTCTCTCACTCTCCCAGACACTCATTCTCATACAAACACACATGCAGTTGACACTTTAGTCCATCAATGACCCCTATAGTTTCAAATAATTTAGCTTTAAAGGGATAGTTCAACATTTTGGCAAATTGGCCCATTGCCATAACCCCTATAGTCATAGCAGTAGGTTCGTTTATTTGTCCGTGCAAGCTATTTTTAGAACGGCGGAGCAGAGCCGTGAGCTGCTCAGAGCTACGCTACGGAGGCTCATTATGGGATTTCTTGGTTTCCCTCATCAAACTCATCAAATACACAATCAGAGTTGTTTTAGAGGTAAATACAGAGACTGCTTGATGAAAAACTGTCCCTGAAGGCAACGTGCATCAGCTGTTTTGCATGAATTTGCCTCTAAAACAACTCTGTCTGGTAACGTTGTGTTATTATCTCATAGCGTGGTGAATGTGCAGGTCACAACTTGCGTTGTGGAGTTGTTGGATTATGTGTTTGATGAGGGAAACCAAGAAATCTGAACATGTATCACCTGAGGCAGTGCAGGAAAAGATCAGGCTCCCATGAGCCTCCATAGCGTAGCTCTGAGTAGCTCGCGGCTCTAAAAATAGCTTACACCGACAAATAAAGGTAACAAACCTACTGCTATGATTATGGCAATGGGTCAATTTGCCAAAAATGTTTAACTATCCCTTTAAAACATGATGCAAACTAATCTAATCTCACACAGTTTGTTATTGTTATCTTATTTTAGCTCCAGTTATCCATTCCTAACCTTCTTTCTGCAGCCACAGTCTCTCCAACACCGACCGACCCCTCGTTCATATCCGTGTTGTTTCCCCCCTCAGGTTTCTCCCAGCCTGGAGGGAAGGGGGTCACCGTGGACCTGGGAGCTGCCCCCGTCTCAGCAGACAGGCCTCCCAGTATAGCGGAGCCGCAGCATTTCATCCCCACGGTGGGTTTAGACGCCGGTAAAGACCACAGCCCCATGATGCCCGAGCCCCAGGCTCCACGCAGCCCCGTGGATCAGTCGGCAGGTAAGAGACACAACGCCCAGCGCTTCGGCTGGAGTTAATGAACTTTTATTGGTTATAAATTCAGGAAAAAGTTTGTTACAGAATAATTCAGAGCTGAAGGATGAGTGGACTGAACTCAGCACCGGTGGTCACCAAGCCTCAGTCTGTGCCGAGTGCTACTTATCATGACCTCATTTTATTCCAGCATCTGCAGCTGTACTTCAGTTTTCTATAGATTTTTCTTTTTTCTTTCTCTGTCTTTTTTGTTTTTCAGTGGAAAAACATGTTGCTTTATTGGAAACAGGCTTTTTAAACAAACAAAAAGATTAAGTTTTCTATAGAAAATTCATATTTGAAACAGTATAGGATGCAAAAAGACAGAGACCAGTTTCCCATTGATTTACCAGTTAAATACCAGTGTGTAGGATTTAGAGGAGAACCTACAGAGGCCTTCAGGAGACTAAGAAAGTAAGAAGAGGTCTGGTTCACCTGGCCCGGCGTTGTCCTCTTACTTTTATGTCTCTCTCACTGTTACCACCTAAATAAAGGCAAAAAATGCTCCAAAAATAGCTTTAAAAATTGCAGAAATCCGTCAGTAGAGCCGGTTTTCAATTTATTCCTTCCAGGCTTCTGTAGAAACATGATGCAGACTCACTTCTGTTAACAAAAACACAACATTATAGATAGTATATTCCTTAAATCCTGCAGACTGGTCCTTTAAAGTGAAAAGAGGCCTGTGAGTGTGTGCTGCACTGCCTGACTCCCTCCACAGAGGGGAGCAGTGATGGAGCAGTGACCCCCCCTCCCCCCACCCCCTCCCTGTGCTGTTGTGTAGTTTTCTTCCCTACACACACACACACACACACACATTAATGTGATGTAGTCATGGGAGCTCAAGGTCAGCGGCGGCCAGCTGAGGCTGACATGTATAGGGTTCTGCATCCTGCTATAGCTGCTGGTCATATACTGACTGTGTGCATGTGTCAAGTCTGTGTGTGTGTGTGTGTGTGTGTGTGTGTGTGTGTAGCTGTCCACTCTGTGTCTTCTCCAGCCCCCCTCCCCCCACCCATAGGGCTCCTCTCCTCTCCTCTCCAGCTCAGTTCAGTGCACATTAGATCCTAGAGAGCGTGGAGTTGTGGTCGTCGTGGTTGTCGTTGCCGCGGCTCTGCAGCACCATGCTCACGCTAACCTCCCATGTGGCCGGTGGAACCGAGCACAAAGTATCAGAGCAGCTGAGCTCCCATGGTTCAGTGCTGCACGGCAGGTGTCCAACAGACCCCCCAACACACACACACACACACACACACACATACATCCATATACACACTGTTGTGCCTGCATGTTAAAGAGCAGGGTGAAAACATCTTCATCTGGTGAATTCACCACCGTTAGACTTCGCTTGGTAACACATAACATAGACACCATTCATCACCAAATAACATTATTACACATAAGGTAACATAAGGTTTTAAAAACAAAGGTAAAACAAGAAAAAGTAAAAAAATAAATATATATATAGAATAGATCTAAACCCTGCTGCTCCTCTGAGATCCTGCACCCTGAGCTTAATGGGTGTTAAGAGGTTGAGTTATGTCTGATAACAGCCAGCAGGAAGTCGTCTAAAAGGACAGAAAGCTCCTGCAGAAAACCATCTAATGTTGCGCCTTTGGTTCTCCAATAAAAGCTACTTTAAATTGTGATTAAAGTAAATAATTAATGAAAGATAATGAGCAGGAGTGAAATTACAAACTCTATAATGGCTCACAGGGTAAATTCAGTATCAGATTTTCATTTTTATTTGAATTTCAACTGCTTTTTCAAAATAAAAGCCTCACTGGTTTCAGGTGCAATCCTGAAATGTTCTTTTCCCCCCTATACATAGAAATAATTAAAACATTTTTATTGATATTTACAAAGAGCCTATCACATTATGGCACCTGATGCATTAAGTAAAGTCAGTATTGGTCCTGCATCCTTAAACTTTTAATGTGAAAGGTTTGCACACAAAATATTGCTGGTAACAAATGGATAAAAACTTGAGAATGAACTCAGAGATGAGTTTGCATTAATATAGAAGCTGCTCAGAACATATATCACCTGAGGCAGTGCAGGAAAAGATCAAACCTCTGATTAGAAACTTCTTCTTAAAGTGACAGATGCACAGTGTTAACACGGTCGGTCGGTGCAGCTCAGGTGAACTCACTTTAAACCAGATTCTCTCTGCAGCGTGTAAACACCGGCGACCAGCGAGCAGCCGGTTTGAATCATTACGAGCGAGCGCAGCCTCAGAGTCACAGCTTGACTCACTCTGCAGCAGATGGAGATGATTCATTCACAAAGTTTCCAATCAATTTGTAACAAGTGACGAGGGCACGAAAAAAAAGCGTAAAAAACTAGAGAGAAACTGCAGCAGCTTGTTAACCTGTCTCTGCCACCCAAGTCTGTGTGTGTGTCTGTCTGTCTGTGTGCATAATCTGTCCACTGGTATGTGTGTGTAAACTACTAGGCAACACAGTGACTCAACAATGCGGCACTCACCAGCCCCCCTCTCCTTTTTTTACCAGAGCAAAACTATGAAAACCTGGAGGGACTCTGTCGTAAATCTGAATTAAAACCAACGTGGAGTAAAAACAATAAACCACTTACTCACCTGAATATATATACAGTATATGTGTACTGTATGTATATATATATATATGACATTATATAAATATTAGCATAAAAAACAGTATGAACTCCTAGAGTCCGAGTCCAGACAGATATTGATGGTCTTTAATTGATCTGTCTGGGCCAATAAAAGGAAGAAAATACCACGTTCTGTTCTGTTCTGTTAAAAATATATATTTATGTATCTTTGTTAAAGTAAAGTGCAATAAATGTGACATTTAATTCCCCTTATTTTAGGTCCTATATTATTTCAGACCTTCTGTCTCAAGGTGACCTTAATGAGGAGGAGATTTCTTTTCTCACCTTCAGTGTTTCTCACTAAATCAATTTTCTTTATATTATTTAATTCTGTCTTGTTGACACTGATGATTTGTGGCCTTGAAACGTCCCTGATTATAGATTCTAGGCAACAGAATCTGTTCCTGAATCAATAACATGACGGATATTTTTGAAAAATGGAGGGCCCCAAATGAATGATAGTAGTTTTATGTGTTGTTGCGGGTCAGAGTCTTTTTACATAAAGTCACTTAGCAGCTGCTTTATGTGCAGTTTTATATGGGCACAAGGTCCTTTACACTTTGTTTAATTTACATTTTGAAAGCCAGCGAAGGGGATCTGTCACTCCGGTGATGTATTTCTTAATTAAGAGCTCTTTCATTCAGATTTGCAGTAATTAGATTCTGCCTCCATCAGAAACAACAGGCTCTGGCTTCACTCCAGTCATAATAACATTTGGAAATGATCCAGTTTCTGCTCTGCTGTTTTTTTTGTAATTCATCCAGTTGTTCTTCTACTGATGAAATGACACAATAACAGTATTATAATATATATTAATGTGCTGTATGTGATGCTTGCACAGTTTAATGAGTGTTGAAGTGGTTCTCTTACAGTACAGAGACTTCTCTTTCTGTCACGGGTTTGTTAGGATGAAAAATGACCCTCCAGAGACACTGTACAGTACAGCTGCTCCACTTTCACTGTCCTTCTCAGTGTGTGTGTGTGTGTGTGTGTGTGTGTGTGTGTGTGTGTGTGTGTGTGTGTGTATATAAATAACTGGAAACTAAAAACAAACTGGGCCAAAGCGAAGAAGAGCGACCTGGTCTTTGCTTCTTCTCCTCTCATCTACCTCAGATTTCTCTCCGTCTGATTCAACCTGACAGTCGACTCTGACTTTGTAATAATTTGCCTTTCAGACCTGAGCTTTATGAAACTATGACCTCAAAAAAATAAACCAAAGAACCCACAAACAAACCATGTTTCGGTTACAGCATTACTGCCTGTAATTGACCTTTTTTTTCTTTTATTTTTTCTTTATGAGACCATTAAAGCGGTGGTTTTGTCTCTGAGTCCATGTCAGACTGTGTAGCTCTGTTGTGGTTTCAGCTCTTTTGCCGCCTGATAATTTCTGTGAACTCGACCCCGAGGCTGCAGTGAGTCAGCCGCCCCCATAAAACACAACTTATCACTTTTTCTCTACATTAAGAGCGCATGTTTGTGTGTGTAATGTGTGTGTAATGTGTTAAGTAATGTGTGTGTGTTCGGTCGTCATCCCTCCGAGTGCTAGTTCACACTCGGCATTTACACAAAAGGAATTTTTCAACATGGATTTTTATTTTAATGAGATGAAAAATCCGTCTCGTCTGACTAAAGGGCAACAGATTAAATGAAAAAAGGAAAAGTTTCCCCTCGATTCACTTCCACAAAGACTTTTTCTATCATAACAAACGCTCCTGGCTCTGGATTCCATCCGTTTAAAAGCTTCTCTCATTTTTGGTAACACTTTACTTGAATAGGTATTCATAAGATTGACATAAAACTGTCATAAACATCAATGAATACTTATGACAGCTGTCGTTAAGTGTCATTCAGTAAGTTATGTCACTTTTGATGCAAAGTTGACATTATTTGAGATGTTCCTTGTTCTGACAACTTGACATAATTTTTAAAGTTTGGCCATTAGGTCTGCTATGACAGTTTAAATTGTCTTTATGTCAAGTTGTCAGAACAAAAACATCTCAAACAATGTCAACTTTGCATTAAAAGTGACATAACTTACCGAATGACACTTAACGACAGCTGTCATAAGTATTCATTGATGTTTATGACAGCTGTTATGTCATGGTTATGACAGTGTTATGTCCATCTTATGAATACCTATTCAGTTACCTCATTTTTCTTACATTTTTTCAAAATTTCTAAAAAAAAAACCCTTTGCTGTAAATGTTTGTTTACTTTCAGTTTGTTTCAGACTCAGATTGTTTGTTTCTGTTGTTTTCTGTTTGAGTTGTTAGACTAAAGGGAACACCCCCCTCCCCCACCTCCCCCCGACTTTAAACTCTCCCCTCTTCACCCACAACAAGGTGCCTTAGGCGACGGCTGGCCGGACGAGGCCGGCTGCATGTCCACAGACCTACCGTTCACCCCCAGCGTCGCCAAGGTGATCAGTCGCCATGCGGCGGCCAATCTCACATCCTCATCCTCCAAGCCCGAAGACTCGCCGTCGTCGCAGCCGCAGCAGCACGACGCGTGGACGCCGAGCGGCACGGCGGCGTACGCGGGAGGAGACGAGCGGGAAGGAGGAGAAGGCTCCGACAGGAAGCAGAACAAGAAGAAGAAGAAGAGGCGACAGAAAGGTGACGAGGGATCGTACGAGCAGCAGCAGCAGCAGCAGCAGGAGAGCCGGGGGGGGCCGGCCGAGATGCAGGCGCAGGGAGAAAACACCCCCCCGGCCTCGGCAGAGGAGTTCTACCACCGGATCGGCCCGAGGAGAGACAAGGGAGGAGACGGGAACTGGGAGGAGCAGCTGGGGAAGAGCGGCGGTGGCCGAGGGAAGAAGGGGAAGAGCAGGAAGAAGCTGCCGGAGGAGTGGGGCGTGATGGCCGAGCCCTTCGTTCCCTCGGCAACAGCAGCAGCATCAGCACCAGCAGCATCAGTGACCATCTCCCACCCCCCCACCGAGGAGCTGATGATGGACGTGGGGAGTCCAGATGTGGACGCCGTCGCCGCCCAGAGCGTCGTCTGGAAAACGGGAGAAGATGAAGAAGCAGGAAGTGGTGGCGTTCTGCTTCCTGCTGACCTGTTGCCCCCGGTGACAGAGGCTCCCATCAGCCCGCTGGTCCTCAACAGTGATCTGAAGGCCACAGCGGCTCCCTTCACCATGCCCTCGCTCGGCTCCTTCCCCGTCGCCGCTCAACCAGCCGATCCCTTTGACCTGCTGATGATGGATTCGGAGAACGCCGGCGTGGGCGACGACCACGACGACCACAGCCGTGTTGTCTTCTCTCCGGAGAGCCGAGCCGCTGCCGGAGCAGGAGGAGGAGACACGGTGGACAGCGGCATGTTCGACATCACCGCCACCAGCTCCGTTCTGCAGGAATCTGTTCTGCAGGATGTGGCTGGAGAAGAAGACACGTCGGCCTTCAGCCCCGCTTCCCAGCCGAGCCCGGGCTTCCCGCCGCTGCTGAAAGGCGGCGATGTGGTGGCTTCGGCGCCGCCTCTTTCTCCTTCTGATTCCTCGTGGCTCCTCAACGATTCGCACATGAGCAGCAGCAGCAACAACAACGACAGCAGCGACTTGTTCGACTTCACCGACATGAGCTCGTCCTCCCCGGGTCACCACCACCACCACCACGCCGCCGTCGTCCTCGGTCTGTCCTTCGACGCTCCGAGTCCCGCTCCGCTCCGCTCCCCGAAGACCACGGCCCAGGAGCTGCAGAGCAAAGAGTCGTCGTTGTCGGGACAGAAACCATCCAAGAAGTCTCGCTCTTCGTCCTCCTCGTCCTCCGTGAAGAGCCCCACCTCCCCGGGAGCGAAGAAGTTCCCGCCACAATCCGCCAGCCCTCCCCCCTCCTCCTCCTCTTCCTCCCCTCCTCCTCCTCCTCCCTCCGTCAGTCCTCTGGGAACGCCGGGATCGGGTCTTAACCCTGCAGCTAAGCCCTTCTTTCCCAGCTTTGCCGATCCGGCGGAGGAACCGGCTCCACTCGCCCCCCCCACCGCCGCCGCCATCGAAGGTTGGTTCCTGAGCCGCGGAGACACTAGAGGTTAAAACCTACAGTAGAGTAACTAAACAGAGGTGGTTTGTGGTTTGTCGTGCATGATCTTTCTACTCATTAGTTCAGATATTTGAAAATTGATTTCAAATATGATTTGTTTGGTGCTTGGGTGCTTTTTTTTTTTTACTAATTAGATGGATCATTAATTCTTCCTCCTCCTTGCATGGACACATCTATGTTACAACAACACAACAACAACAAAAAACAACTTGGCTGAAGCTTTTTTGACTCTTTGTCCGGTTTGTTGAGTGACTAACGCATGATGAGCTCAGGTGTGGACCCACCTGGAGGGGGAGGGGCTTCTCCCACAATGCACCGCGGGGGATGACCTCATAATTAACAGTGTTGCCGTTGACAGGTGTTGCTACTACTAACCAATCACAGTCCTTCTCTCTTTAGAGACACCACCAAATCAGAACCAACCTCCTCTTCCTCCTCTTTCTTCGTCTTCTTCGTCTTTTTCTTCTGTCCAGGTGTTTGTGTTAACACGGTAATCTCCATCTCTCCTCGTCCTCCTGCATCCAGGGCTGAGCTGTCTCTGTCTCTGTCTCTGTCCCTCTGTCTCTGATTAACTCTGTTTCTGTACCACTTCCCCTAGAAAAGAGTTTTGGGAAGAAAAAAAGAAAAAAAAAAAAGAAGGTGTTGATGTGGACTGACCTGTGTTTGTTGCTGTGCATCGACAGTTCACAACCTCCTGGTTTTGTCTCCTGAGTGAAAACTCTGAATGAAATGTCACATTATAATTGTTTTTTCTGTTGATTCTCTCCTACCTTCCATGTCCTGTGATGGTTTCTGCTGCGTCGGCCGCTTCTCCACCTCAGGTGAGTCCAGTTTAAACTCCTCCTCTTTGATTTGTTGTGCTTCTTTTCCTTATGACGATCTGTGCACCACAACACAAGCTTTCTCTTCTCCTTTTTATTTTTACTTGAGCTCCCTGTGCAACCTCTCGTTTGTGATTTTATGGTCTGGATATCAAGAGTGTGTCTTCTTGGTAAAAGCAGGACGGTGTCTTGTTGTCCTTGTGATTTGCAATATGCAGTTTTTAAAGAGGAAGTCTGGTCCTCCTCTGTGTCTCTAACCCTCCTCTCCTCCATGTGCATTTGTTTTCAATGAGAAATGAATCCATGGAGCGGTGGATAAGGTTATTTATCATCTACCATGTCACCATGTGTATATCTGTGTAGTTTTATCTGTCATCAACAAGAGTTTACGGGTTACGGGGTGTGTTACTGTACGTTTGTGTGGCGGTGTCGCCATGGAGGTTGGTTTTCAGCCAAGAGACGCTCCATTCTCCCTGGAACTAGTTACAAGTCATTGATTTAACCAGAACTAGGACTCTGGAGCTGCTTAATTATGGTAAAAATGTAGCAGAGTTAAGCTAAAAATCCTGCATAGTTCCTCTTTAACCTTTATCATAAGCTTTGGATACTGACTGAAACACTGCAAGTGCATCCAGATCTGAAGTAGTTTCCTCACCCGCTGTGACAAAAACAAGATATTGAGGTGTTTAAAGGAACATGATAAGAGATGCTTCTTTGATGCCCTGAGAACATTTTATGATGGCATCCATTTTTGGAGGAGACCTTGGGGGCAACTCATCTCAATCTGATGCCTGGATATGTCAGGATCTTCAGGAGCAGCCGGAGGAGCGACCGCGGGGGGGGAAAATATAAAAAAACTATCTTGTGTTGGGTTGTTTTCTGTGTCCAGCATCCGTTTCTGTCTGAATGAATGGAGAATAGAGTTGTTGTTGTTGCAGTGAGACGCAGTCAGAGGAGGGAGAATATTAATGTTCATGTTCAGCTGGAGATTTAAAAATAGAACAGTTCGACTGTATCTGTGTGTGTGTGTGTGTGTGTGTGTGTGTGTGTGTGTGTGTGTGTGTGTGTGTGTGTGTGTGTGTGTGTGTGTGTGAACTGATCAGATCAGATGAGAGTTACATGATCAGCTTCCTGTCCAGTGTGTTCGCTCTAATGTGGAAGGGTTTGTAATGTTTGCAGTCACAGACACAGATGTATGTCAATGCATCAATGGGACTATTGTTAAGTTTGCAAGAGCTTGTTTGTGTGTGTGTGTGTGTTTGGCCTTTTCTTGAGGAGCTGAAATGTGTCTGTGTGTGTGTGTGTGTGTGTGTCTGTGTGTGTGCTGCTGTGATTTATGGAGACGCACTTCCAGAGGATTCATTTCCTTGTCCTTCCTTTCAACACTTCCTGTCTCTGCCTCCCGTCTGAGCTGTAATGAGCAGCGAAGCCGCCTTCAGCTCGCCACAGGAACACAGCAGAGGGTTGAACCTGGCTATTAAACCGCTTTGATCAATGCAACACACACACACACACACACACACACACACACTTCACTTCAACAAGACCATGAAGGGCTCACTTTAGTATTTCTGCTTCTTCCAAGTCACATTGATAAAAAAAATACATTGCAGCTTTGTAGACTTAAAAACTTCAAAAAATGAATTCCAGCTTCTTAAATGTGAATATTTCTGGTTTCTTTGTTCCTTTCTGACAATAAACTGAGTCTCTCTTTGGTTTGTGGACAAAACGAGACATTTGAGGACGATGTCTGGTGGTTTGAGAAACACTGATTGATATTTTTCAACATTTTTTAACATTTTATTGACCAAACAACTAATCCATTAATCGTTTACATAATTTGACAGATTAATCGATAATGAAAATATTCATTAGTTGCAGCCCTACAGCTTTGTGGATTTATGTTTAATGTGAATATGTTGTCGTTGCACGTGCACGTGCATGTTGCAGCTTGTTGCACTCGCTGCAATAAAGACACAGCAGCATTACTGTAATTGTTCTGTATCAGGTTTAATGTAGACACTGTGTGTGTGTGTGTTCCTGTGTGAACATTAACACACACACACACACAAATAAGAGAGAGAGCAAACAGAGAGGAACATATGCTGAACACAGCTGGCTGTGTTTCCTCTGTGTAATGAGACCTTGTGTCAGAGTCCATGGGAGGGTCCGTGTCACTGAGACCGGTGTTTAAAGCCTTGTGCAAGAGACAAGAAGAAGACATGTGGAGCACAATAAGAAACAAGAGGAACGACTTCCAGAGGTTAGAGGAGAAGAGGAGGGGGGAGGAGAGGGAGAGAGACGGAGGCATGAACCAAAATGAGTTTTGGAGAGACGGAGGATGAAGGAAGAGCTGAGGGACGAGAGGAGAAACAGACGGAGGCAGGTGGAGGAGAAGGACACTTTGTAATCCTGTCTTGGATGTGAGAGAAATACAAATTACACATATAGATACAAGAGTAAAAGTCAGTGTAGAAAATGATAGAAAGAGGTGAAGAGGAAAAAAGATTTGATGGAAAAACTGAAGGTAGAAGACGTGTGGTGAAATGAACCATGGTCTAGTTTATTAGGAAACAGACTTACAGTAAAGCTGCATTGGTCAGTGACACAGTGTTTTAGCATCTTTTAGCTCATTATCTCACAACTTTTATGTTATTTTTAATCCAATCTTATCATTCTTGTTAGTTTTGTATAATTTATGATTCCTGCATGTTTAATAGACACAGTTACCACTGAGTTTTAGGTGTTTAAAGACTGGCAGAGGTAAAACGATGGTGATTATTGGACTTAAATTAGCTTTTACACCATAAAAAGTCATAATAATAACAATAATGACAGTAATAATCATGCTCTCTGTGTCTAAACATGTTAACTAATGATTTGCTTGTTACTTCACTGCTTCCTCCTCTCTCTATGTAGTTCCACTTCCTGAACTTATCATTTCAAATTAAAAGCAGACGGCTGCAAAAACAACCAGGAGGGATTTTCAGACCACATTTGTAACAACACCTGTTCTCTTTCACCACCACCAGACTCACTCCTACACAAACACACAACACTGGTCTGCTCTCCCACACACACAAAGACACAAAGATACACAACTGACTCATCAAGCTATTTGAGGATGAACCCAAAATCCTCAAAAGGCAGACAGGCGTGAACATACTGTATCAGCGGGCTATTTTTACCGCGCGGTGCTTTTGGTGGTTGTTGAGGCTACACACTGGCCCATAAGGCCGTTCTCCTACAGTACGGCCTCGACTCTGAACGCAGCATGAGCTAATGTCTTCTGACGGCTTTGTGTCGGCGCCACTGTAACAGCCAACAGCTAACCGTAGGACAAGAGCGTGAGTCAGGCTCCGTTATTCATTTTCTTCCATGATGCACTTGAAGCTGCAGCAGCAAAACCTCATACAGAGATAAACCCCCCCCCCACACACACACACACACACACACACACACACTCCCCCCAGCTGCATGTGTCTGTGTGTGGGCTGTGATGGAGATTTAATCTGCTTGGATGTTGACATTTTAAGAAGAAACAAGATAAAACTTTGAGTGTGGAGTTTGTGACCCCAGTTAATCCTGCACGGTCTAGACCACAACGACAGACCAGACTGTTTTTTAAAGATGCATTTGTTTCTTCTGATACCTGCTCTTATCTAATCTCATGCTAATTAGCTGTTCATAAAGTCATTCTCAGTAGTTTGTTAAACACCTGTTTGGTTTCCTGTTCTTAATCATAGTGTCTCTATAGTGTCTAGCTTAACCATCCATTGTTGGATTTTCAATTTTATCCTTTATTGATAAATGGGTCGATGACATGAAGCAGCCCGATGTCAAGCGGTGTAACCGGTATTTTTTCATAAAAAGATGACTATATCCAAGACAATTAATCTGGACTCGAATGTGGAATAAATGTAATTCACTTTACAATGCAACACTATGTTTCTTGACAAATATAAAAAAATATTCGTCACACATTATTTAGATGAAAAGCGGTGTTTGTAGGATGAGTTCTGCCCAGTGTTGCTAAATGCATTAAAATTCAAAATCCAATTAAAGTCAAATCAATGTGATGTTTTCAGAAGAAAGTGTACATTTAAATCCACTTTAGGTAGAAAAAATTTTTTTTATATTTATTATTCTTTTGTGGTTACTCCATTTGACATTTTCAGGGCATTCAGTCTGACTTTTTTTTATTTGTCACTGACCCAAAAATAGATATACACAGTTAACCACCTAGGTATTATAATTTATAACTGTATATTCAAAAAAACAAACAAAAAATAGAACATGCATGTTGTCTTTATGAGATAATTTGGGTGGAGTTGCCCTTTAAGAGAAAGTCTGGTCTCTGTCCGTGGTGCTGAAACTCTGACTGAATGGAGCCAATGTTCACGTTTACTTCACATATAGAGTAGTACAGAAAATCAGCTGACATTAGTTCTAATCTTTTATTAGAAGTTTATCTTAATTATTCAGTAAATTAACTTTATATAGAACTGATCTGTGTGATTGTGATTAATCTCTTTGGCGCTCACTCACCTGCTTAAACAGTAGAAAGACATTGACCTCATTTCCTCTTTAGTGGAGCAACTTTCTTGTACCTCCAGAGTTTTGCTGAGGCAGCCAGTGAGTGTTACCAAGCAGGTCTGAGCTGTTTGAGCTGGTTTCAGTGGTAAAAAACCCAACATATTCCCTAAGTGGGTGTCCGATATTTTAAAATGTGTTTGGTATCGTCTGTGTGGTTGTGTGTAGTGAGCTTCTGAGGACTTAGTGTGTGTGTGACGGTGTCAAAAAGAGTCTGTTTTGCAGATTCAGCTTTTGCTAAATAGAAAAAAAATATCTATAAATAGAAGTGCAGACGACAATGACAGTAGAAGCTCCGCCGCCGCTCTCCCCAGGCGGATAGACTTCAGACGGAGTCAGAGGATTTAAAGAAAACAGGACAACAAGAACTGACAGACAGAGACAGACAGACTGAGGCCTGATGGACGTTCAGGCAGAAAAAGATAAAGTCGGAGCTGCAGGAAGAGTCAGGATTTATAGAAGCTGAGGCAGAGAGGGACAGACAGACATAAAGATCTGAACAGGTGAGACATCGACCTAAGAGACCAGTGTGGACGACGGAGAGAGGGAAATGAAACAAGAAGCAGTGATAGATGTGGATATAAAAAGGAAGATGAAACATAAAGAAAGAAAGAGAGGAGGCTGTTATACATGTTTGCCAGCTCTGAATAAAGAAGGAGGAAAGCGTCATGAATACAGATCAGATCGGTCCTGGAGGACGAGGAGGAGAACAACAGTTATCACCAGATGTTGGAGCGTCTTCCTCCACTGGTTGCATCCTGCAGCAGCATTTATATTAAAACAGGAGTAGATTTTAGTTTGGATGTACAAAGTGTTTTTTCCTGAGTCCTGACAGAGTTCAGTCGTGCAGCTGAGACCAATCACCTCCCAACAGATAACAGCAAGTTCAGCACAGCAGGGATCAGCAAGCAGTGATTATTATAACACAGAGCTTCAAATCTACTGCCTCCACTCGGCTGTTTGGCTTTTACTTCTGAAACTTTGATCAGAATGAGCTTGTTATAAAAATATGAATAAAAACAGAATCAGAATAAACAGCAGTAATAGCCTAAGATATAAAATGTGCAAAGTATTTGGCAGATTGATAAATAGCCAATATGTACAACCATTAGAGCCAGATTGATCTTATTTTGAAAGGTTTATTGTTTTGTAATTTACTGTTAAATGGCTTTTTCTCATCAAATCACCATATTAATGAGTATTATATGGAGGAAAGGCTCTAAATGTTGTGTATCCTCTCCCTTCTCATCCATCTGTAGCTACTACATCAACATTACAGCTCTTATATCACCAGAGACTGTTTCATGCCGAGCTGAACTCTGAAGCTCTGACACACATTTCAGAGTGAATATGAGTCAGAAAAACTGAAAGAAAACTTCACACCGGCAGCTTTTATACGACTCTGAACAGACGATTACAGAGACAGACAGACTGTTATAGAGACACACAGACAGACAGACAGACAGACAGACATGTAACGCTGCACAGTTCGTCCTTTATGCTTCAGCAGCCAGAAGACGAGTCCACTTAGCACCTCAGCTCTGTTCACAAGGACACACACACACACAACAGATGAAAGCCTGCACGAGATAATGAAGCTTTTCACAGCGGTATTAATTTACCACTCGACTAATCGACTTCTTGAACCTGATTTTCTCTCTCACACACACACAAACACACACACGTTCATTCATCTTTTGTTGAGAGAGAAAAACAACAAGTTGCTGCTTCCTGTTGAGGGTGTTGATGCAGGTCAAACTGGTATTTGCTGGGGGAGTTGTTTTGGAGGGGATGGGGGGGGGGGGGGGGGGGCAAGAGGAAGAAGAAAAAGGCACAGGGAGGAAGACGTTGCTATAGAGACGAAGGATCAGCTATTGTTGCCGTAGGAACAGCAACAGATGCCGGACTTAATGAGACGCTGCACTGCACACAACGACGTACTGGCTGGTGGAAGAGTTCATGTTTGACATTAACAAACGAGTGAAATGGATTTAAAAACAACTTTTTCTATCATTCTACTGTATATGCTAATATTTTACATCGGATGTTGTTATGGAAGTTTCTCGTTTTTCGTTGTTTAAACTTTGACCCAGAAAATATATACAGTAGTTATAACCATCTAGTAACTATAATATAACCTGTAAGGGATTTTATTCTGAAGGCCCTCCAAGAAAACACAACAGCAAAAACACTGAGAAACACATAACCAGTTTTCATTTTTATTATTATATATTTTTATATGAATAAGTTTTAATTGTTTCTACTTTTTAGATTTAAATCTAAAGTTGTACCTTTAATTTCCCAACTTTTTTCATTTCCAACCTGCTTCTATATTTCCTTCTGAGCTCATGAGTCACTGAATTTATGATTTTAATTTTCTAAATCCTTGTTCTTTCTTTAGTTTTCTTCCTGAATCAGCTCCGTTCTTCTGTACATGAAGTAAAACGTTTTTGTAACTTCGTCCCATCGTCCTTGAACCCGTGTTTACCGTATTTGTTGTCGTTGCCATAACAATAATGCAGAGAAACTGTACTGTAGATGCCGAGCTCCAGTTTGTGTTTTCTTATGAAGGTCTGAGTGAAAACAAACATGGAAACGCGACAAACTGTGGAAACGCTGCCATGAGATGAGACTGTGTGTAGGATTTCTGTTGAAACCTCAGTGGGAGGTCGTCGACAGTCGGCAGCTTCCTCCTCCTCTTCAGCTTCTTCATTATGCAAAACAAGTCAATAAAACAGGCAATGGTTGCGTTTCTGTACCAACTGGAGAGAAATATAGAGATAGAGACGAGTGGCTGCACATGTTTCCACACTGAGCCATGGAAAAGTCCAAATTCCTGGCAAATGTGGCGTCGTTTAATACTGAGCAGCCTGTTCAATGGGAGTGGAGAGCTGGACTGTGATATACTGGAGATGAGAGGGAGAGTAATCGTCCAACAGCAGCATGAAGGAGCCAGGAAGTGTGTGTGTGTAAGTGTGTGTGTAAATGTGTGTGTGACTAATCCAGACTGGAAAAGGACAGGAAATTCCACCTGAGACTTAATATAGATCCGACTTAAATTCATCAGCAGGAAACTGAACCGACACCAAACAAACTCGGCTTCTCAGCCTCCAAATCTGATGTAAACAAGGCTCAGATATTAAATCAGTTTAATTAGTTTATTACTAAATTATTCATGTAAAAATGTGTGAAAAACAAAATCTTTCATGTCGGCTACTCACAGTTTTTAGCCATTTTTAACCCTGCAGAGGTAGATTGATAAAATATTCAGTGCATATTCTTTCTTTCTTTCTTTCTTTCTTTCTTTCTTTCTTTCTTTCTTTCTTTCTTTCTTTCTTTCTTTCTTTCTTTCTTTCTTTCTTTCAACCAAGGTAATATACAACTAAACTTAATAATACACACTGCGTTCATATTCCATGGTTGGAAAGGAGCAGGGAGAAGATAAATCTTTTATTACCTTACTGAAAATAATCTGTCACAGTCACTGAGCAAAGTTTACATTGAAATAATGAAAACTCGAAATAAAAACAAAGAAAAAGTTGGTTAGATAACTTTAAAAACAAGAAAGAAGAAATAGATATTAATTTAAAAAATCCTGACTAAAAATTACAAAGAATTTCTGTCCATTTTTTAAGTAAATGTCACTCCAGATTATTTTCCAGTGCAGTCATTTGATCCATTATTGTCAGTGTCTCCATGTATATTAGATGGACTATAATAAACTCTGACACAGACATTCACGGCCTGACAGTGAATTCAAATTAAACATTAACATTTAATCTGCAGAATTTAATGGAATCAGAGAAAATTTAATTCACATTTAAATTTTGAATCTTCTGGATCAATATAAAACAGAGTTAATGTGAGGAAGTAGAGGAGTTTGGAACATGTTGGCCTGCTAATGTTACAGCACCTGTCGTCTTATTAGTTCAAGAAATAACGAGCGAATCAAAGCTGCAAAAGCTCCATTATGACCTTTATTCTGTAACACACCAGTGCCCGTACAGTACGTACATTTTATTTTAAAAACCACATTTTAAAAAAAACTATAATTACTTTTCCCCGTGGTATTTCCAATCTGTGTTTAGCTTCAGGTGTTTTAAACGTCTTGTTACAGAACGATATTATATTTTAGAGATATTTCCTGTGCTGCGGATTTCTGACTGAATTGATTTATTAGTTTTCATCACAATCTTGACGTCGGCTCAACAAATAAAATCTCTCGACAGACACGTATGTCAGACTTTCCATTTTTCCCGTCGCTCTTTATCGGCCGGATTAATAATGTCCCTGAGAGCTCGGTGGAGAAAAGTGTGTGTGCATCATGCGTGTGCGTGTGTGTCTGTGTGTGATGTGTCATGGTTTCAAACCCAAACAGCGGCTGCTGAGGTTTTGTGCTGTTGTTGTTGGGAGGAGCAGATCTGTGTGAATTAGCTGAGGGCCACAGCTTCATTCATTATGAATGATGAACGTAGCTCAGACGTCGCAGCAGCTGCTGCTCGGGGAATAGTAAGAGCTGCTGCTGATTGAGTCATTAATTCACTCCTTCCTCCTGCTATTATGGGCTGTTTAGGCTAATGTGTCGGCTTTATTATCAGCAAATCAGAAGGATCAGAAGGAGACAAACTGATCGTGTCTACGTTTATTAAAGGGATAGTTCAACATTTTGGCAAATTGGCCCATTGCCATAATCCCGATAGTCATAGCAGTAGGTTCGTTACCTTTAATTGTCGGTGCAAGCTGTTTTTAGAACGGCGGAGCAGAGCCGTGAGCTGCTCAGAGCTACGCTACGGAGGCTCATGGGATTTCTTGGTTTCCCACTCATCAAATACACAATCCAACAACTCCACAACGCTCTGGTGGACAAGTTGTGAGCTGCACATTCACCACGCTATGAGATAATAACACAACGTTACCAGACAGAGTTGTTTTAGAGGGAAATTCATGCAAAACCGCTGATGCGCATTGCCTTCAGGGACAGTTTTCAGCAAGCAGTTTCTGTATTTACCTCTAATTAAAGGTAACGGACCTACTGCTATGACTATAGGGATTATGGCAATGGAATAAGGAAAATGTTGAACTATCCCTTTAAGTTATTTTCTTTTTGTGAAAAAAAATGCTTGTTATTATTCTTATTTTTTTTTAAATGCAGTCCTGTTCAGCTTCTCCTGACGTTTCCCAACCTGCAGACCTTGTGTTGTATAAACTCTGCAGCCCGCAGCGTCACAACCGCACAACTATTAATAGAAACCGAGTCGTAGTATTTTCAGCTCGGCTTCAATTAACCGATATGTTGAGCATCAGAAAAATCAGCGGCGACGTGTACAGCACAGCGCTATATATGTTGTATGTTGACCCACTTCTAATTATATACGATAATAATCTGAGCACAGCAGGGAGGCAGACGACGGCGGCCGAGGTTGATGCTGATGCTGCTGCTGCTGCTGCTGCTGCTGCTGCTGCTGCTCTGTTACTTCACATTTCAACTGTAATTATATCAACAAATGTGTAGAATTAAAGCAGAATAGTAATACAGGTTTGGATTTCAGACTGAGTTTGTGTTCATTCGCTCATTCATTCATCCCTCCATCATCATCATCATCATCGTCTGCTTTCTAAGGAGCCTGATGTGTGATTAATGGAAACACTGAAGGGAATTCTCTGACCTGTGGTGGAGTGTGCAGCTTATTACTGGATGTCTGTGGTCTTTCCAGTATGTTAATTACACCCTCCCCCCTCCTCACACACACACACACACGCACCCACACACACACACACTCACACACACTCTAGGCTCCTTCAGACGCTCTCTCCTTCCCATCATCACCACCACCACCACCGAACAACAACATCCCCTACAACCATTCCCCCCCCTCCATCCCCTCCAACCCCTCCAACCCCCCACGTGGCGCGAGCCGGCACACGCTGATGAGGGAACCAGTTGCCATAGCAACAATAGGGCTGTTGCTTGGGTGAATAATGGGAAGAAGAAGAAGAAGGGGGTTATACCGAGGAAACAATGGATGTTTAGTGAGAACGGTAGGAAGATGGGTTCAGGCTATAAATAGACACCATGAAAGAGCGTGTGTTTGTATGTGTACATTTGTATGTGTGTGTGTGTGTGTGTGTGTGTGTGTGTGTGTGTTACATCCTCCTCCTCCACCCACACACCTGTGATCATCACTTCTTCATTTCTATTCCTGCCCGTCAGAGGAGAGAATTGGCGTGAAGACAAAAGGCCTGTCTGGATTCAGGCCACAGCAGACGGAAAATTCCACAAACATGGGAATGTGAAGCACAGACTCATTATGCAATATATATACGTATATATATACATATAAAAGCAGGTTTACAGGTTTATTTTGGTTTACACTCTTTCTGAAAGTGGAACGTCTTTCTGAAGGTGACACCATGAAGCTCTTTAATGGCGGCAGCTCCCGTCCGTCTCGTCTGCTCGTCCTCGTCCTCGTAGTGGCCTGCACGGGTTGTTAGGCACAGTGCTTCTGTCAACCAGTGGGATTACGCAAGACTTTGTACAGAGTGTGTGTGTGTTTGTGTCTTTGTGTCTTTGCCAGCCAACAAGTCAGACAGGGTGAGGTCATCCATTTGGTAGACTGTGTGTGTGTGTCTCTGTGTGTGTGTGTGTGTCCCCATGGGACTCTGGTGTCAGTTTTGTACTTCAAGAGGCAATCAGACTGGGAGAGGAGTCGGGATGAACCATGACAGATGTGACACACAGAGGCAGCGACAGACAGACAGCGCAGCAGCCTGCAGCAGGTCTAGCTACCTGTCAGCACGTCCACCTGTCTGTCTGTCTGTCTCTCTGTCTGTCTGTCTGTCTGTCTGTCTGTCTGTCTGGGTGGGTGTATTTATGTGTGTATGTGTGTGTGTGTGTCCAGGTGTGATGTAAAAAACAGTGACAGGTTGTGACTGTGATGGGGGAATGAGGGTTTTTGCTGCAGCTGATGTGACGGTGCACTTTTGGTGGAGACTGTGGTGACAAGCAAGCGTCCTCTTAATGGTGTCCAAACATGGAGGTGTCACCAGCAGCTGCATGAGATGGATGGATGGATGGATGGATGGAGTGAAGGAAGGAGGAAGGCAAAGTCAATTTTCCCCAGTGACCTCATAGTGTCAAACCTGTTATAATAGTAGACAAGAGACAAAGGCTGCAGTTATGTTTGTATTAAAGCTCCATACAGTATAAAGGTAGATGTTTGTGTTAAAGCTCCATACAGTATAAAGGTAGATGTTTGTGTTAAAGCTCCATACAGTATAAAGGTAGATGTCCATGTGTAGTGTGATTATAAAGCAGCTCTAGGTTCTATATTAATACTGTGAAAGTATCAAAGCCTCAGTCCACAGAGAAATGCACACAGCTGAGCCTTAAAACCAGCCGTCAGGACTTCCTGTCACTTTGTGATGTCACAACAAAGCCCCGCCCCCTCACCACCTGGACCCACCATCCATTCAACAACTTGCAGGATTTGGTTTCTTTGAGTGTTTTATTCTAAAGCTCCAGAGAGAACCTGTAAAACTACACTGAGATGATTTTTTAGTTCTTAAAACTAAAATATATCGTCTTAGGGATCAAAACTTCAAAATAAAAGCACAGGAAACATGTGAAATGTAGGAGTTTTATCAGGAAGTCGTTGTCAGGTGACCCGGTCAAAAAGGTCAGGACAAACGGGACAAAATTAGCCAAAAATAAAACAGTTTTACGGCAGCGAGCAGCCCCCGAAGCTGCACTCTGCTACCTGATTGTTACTGACACACCCCCCGCTGTGCGTCTCCTCACACTTCCTCGAAGTCGAGCTCATGGTGGGTCACCAAAATACCAAAACCTGCGTGCACCGTGATGAAAATGCCACTTCCCCCGAAGCTACGGCCCATTCAACCATTCGACCATTCAGTGTGTGTGTGTGCTGCTGTCAGAACCACAACAGCAACAACAACACTGCTCCTGTTGGAAACTATTAACCAAGACGATAAATCAGATGAGTTCAGAAGCTTTGAAACAGGAAACAACAGTTCAGGTTTTAATCAACTGAGACGGTCAGGGGGGGAAGTTAGTGTGTTATTCTATTACAGCTGGATAGTGACGTGTGAATGGCACTAATCCTCATTTGGTCATTGTTAATCAAGGTCGTTTTTACACCTGACCAAGAGAACTCGGTTTGATGGGTGGTGGGGGCTGAAAGTTGTAACATCGCTGCATTTATCACTTGCTCCTGTTCTGCTTTCACACTCTTGTTTCGGAAATGCATCAAACTTTCTGTATATAACGTCACGCAGTTGAAAGACGGCGCTCATCGATTGGACAAAGTAGGAGTGGAACAGGAAATCCCCGGAAAAAAGAACAGCAAACATGGAGCAGCATGCTCAGTTAGCTTGTGACCGTCATTCATAGAATCACAGTTCATCTGTTTTTTGGGGATAGGGTTAGTTTGTTCTTTTTTAAAATGTATTAAATGCACATCATGGCTCAGCAAGTCGTTCAATACGACCATCAGGTTGGGCAGCGAGGCAGAAGCAGAGCATTTTGTTCACCAGTGGAAAAAATACGATCAATGACAGGGCTCCATGACGGCCCCTAAACTGTTGCATTTCATCCCTAAAATTTGAGACAAACTTTGTGCGTGTTGCACGACCATTAGGTGTTTGCAGATGGCTAAGGGACTAGTTGATGCATAATTACTTACTCCTTTCTGTTAACTCTAGTGTAACAGGGGCAAATCCTGATTTAGAGGATCACGAGGATCATCAAAGTATTTATCATTTCCGCATTGAAAAAGAGAGGAAATGTGAATATTTGCTTTGCAAGTTGAACTATGGTGTACTTGCACTCACACTAAATAATTTGAAGTTAGGAGCCACTGTGCTTCTTCTAGTAAAAACAGTGACTCTGGACCCCTGAATGACGGACTACGAGGTGTTGGTGTTGCTAACGTTACACAGCAGTATTATTGTGTATTGCGACACTTCCTGTTTGGTTTGCACCGGTGTTGGGACGAGCTTTCACACCTGCTATCCTGAGGAAACGAACTCTGGTCCGTTTTGAAAGAAGGACCAAACTGCTCCGGTTGTGAAAGTGACTTAAATGACACCAGATTAGTTTTATTCTGTCTTTCCTTTCACCTACTTTTTCTTTTATTTCCATCTGTTTTTTCTGATGCCAGTCTGCCGTGACTCGTTTCTCTCCGGTGGGAAACCAAAGCTCCCGTTCATTTGGTGTTTTATGAAGCGCTTTTTCTTCTCCTTCTTCTGGGGATTCATCAGGACCATCTGCAGTCGGGCTTTTATTTTCTGTGCAAAACCTTCAGGGTTCAATAATTTTCCTCCTCTCTGTGTGTTTGTAACAGCCGAATAAAATAAAACCTTCAGAGGTTTTATTTTTAGTGTTGGTCTGAGGAGGTTGTTGTTGTTGAGTCTTTGACCTCAGATGATTCATGCTAAGTTTTAAAAACAAGTTTCTTGTTAGAGCGAAATAATCCAGATATTCGTGTCCCTCAGGCCTGTGTGTTGTCCTGTGTTGTTACTGGATCTCTCCACTTTACCTCCTTTTACCTCCTTCTTCTGTCAATTAAAGCCTCTGTCTCTTCTTTCCTCCTCTGTTTGTCCTGATAACTCCTCCTCCTCCTCCTCCTCCTCTTCTCCTTCGTCCTCACGCTGCGTTGCTCCTTCCTTCCTACGTCCACTCATCCGTCTGGCTGCTCCTCTTCCCTCCGTCTCTGTCCCTGTTTGCCCGTCTGCCTGTTAGAAATCATTGTTTTCTGTCCACGTTCAGTCCAAAGCGACAGCCACGGGAACGCCGGTAACCGCTGGCTGTTGTGACTGGCACTGGACACACACACATATGAACACACACACACACACACACACACACACACACACACACACACACGACTGTCTCTCTTTTGACCTCAGTAACTTTCCAATCACATAACTGAACGTTGCCTCATGTAATCCGTCGATATGTAACATGTGTCTGACAGTTTTTACATAACTTTATCGACATTTTGTTAAAAGTTTAGTACAATATTGACACTATATATAATCACCATGCACTGCACGCCTTTATTTTGAAAGTCTCATCCTGGCTTAACAAAATAAAAGCACCTTAATTACACTCATTAACGTTCCTACAGGGTAAATTCATCTTCTTTTCCACATCAAACAGTTTTTAACAGAAGCAGCTGCTCGTAGATGTTAACACATGCATGGTCTGTGACGCCATGTTGCTTCCTTGTGGCAGATTCTGCTGCTTCTTCCTCTTCTTCCTCTTTATGTATTCGTTTTCTTCTCCTTCTCCTCCTTTCCTGCTTCCTTTTCCTTCCTCTCCTCCTCCTACCCCTTCCCCCTCTTCTTCCTCCTCCTCCTCCTCCTCTTCCTCCATCACCGTCTTCTTTCTCCTCTTCATCTTCTTTTCTTATTCTTCTCTCCTCTTCTCTTTCTCCTTTCCTGCCTTCCTGTCATCCTTCTCTTTCTTCTGCACCCTCTTTTTCTCTTCTTTCTCTTTCTCTGCCTTTTTTTCTGCTTCTCCTCCTCCCCCTTCCTCCTCTTCTCCTCCTCTTCTTCCTCCATCACCGTCTTCTTTCTCCTCTTCATCTTCTTTTCTTATTCCTCCTCTTCTCTTTCTCTGCCTTCTTCTGTGTCCTCTTTTTTCTTCTTTCTCTTTCTGCTCCCCCCCCTTTCTCCTCTTCTTCCTCCTTCTCCTCCTCCTCCTCTTCTTTGACACATGTTCACATAAAACCTGTTAATAGTCGCACATTTACTCCAAGTCATTTTATTTCTTTCGCTTTCGCAGCTTCTTCTGTTTCACTTTCTCTCATCCATCTGCTCCCTTTTCCTTTTTCTCTTTCTTCTCCTCTTTTTTTTTTTTTACCTCTACATGGAGGAGTTGTGTGTCTGCAGCCTCACAACGGTGTGTGTGTGTGTGTGTGTTTGTGACACAGTTGTAGAAAACACTCCTAGAGAGACTGAACCACTTAAAGGTTTTAGCCAAGAGCTTTTTATTTCTTACATTAATCACAGCCGTTTGTGTGTGTGTGTGTGTGTGTGTGTTTGTGTGTGTGTCTGTGTATGTGTGTGTTGGTCTTATCTTTACCATGACACACAACCAGAGAAAGAGAAAGAGGTTGAACGGCAGAAAGAAAAAACGTGGAGTGAAAGAGAAAGCTGGAGGGGAGGAGGGGGCTTTACTCACTCCACCACGGTGGGTGGGATCAGGGAACCGGCAGCAGCCAATCAGCAGCCACAACCGGGTCACATGACCGCTGTGAGAGAAAGAGAGAGAGAGAGAGAGAGAGGGGGAGAGCTGCACATCCAGTTCACGCTCAGTGTGTGTTTGAGTTCACAGCGGAGACACACACACACACATTTACACACACACACACTGAGTGACTGGGATCAGCAGCAGAGAATAATAAGAAGAGAGAAAAGAAGAGTGATCGTGTGTTCGATCCCCTCCGAGACACAAAGACAAAGAGAGGAGAGACAGCATGTCTTCTCCCTTCTCCGACTACACCGAGCTGTGCAAGGTGCCGTCGCTGTCGCCCACGGTAACGCCTCAGACCTGGGACTGGCAGCATCAGCATCATCATCATCATCCCGCCTCGGGCGATGGATCTCTGGCTGCGGCCGGACTCACGGACGAAGACAAGCTGTGGGGCAGCAGCAGCAGCAGCAGCAGCAGGGGCGGAGCAGAGCTGAAGGTGCCGGGGGGGCCAGTGGTTGGGGTTGGGGGGGGTGGCGGCATGTCAATGTCGGGGAGCATCTCCCTTGGCAACGCCTCGCTGGGCAGCGCCGGGGAGAGCCCCGACTCCCCGCTGTCCTCCTCCCCGTCCCCCCACCCGCTGATGATGATGGACGGACGCTCGCCGTCGTCGTCCGACCCGTGGTTCACCGCCGAGTCCCCCGGCCCCAAGGTGGCCATGCCCCAAGTCGCGCCCCCCAACTACTGCGTTATCGGAGCCGTCGTCAATGACAACAACAACGCCGGCGCCACTGCAGCCCCCCGGGTGTTGTCGTCGGGGGAGAACAGCGACGAAGAAGAGGAGGAAGAGGATGAAGAGCTGGAGCCGTGCTTCATGGGCCGGGCGCAGCAGCAGAGGAAGGCCGTGATGCGCCGAGCGATGTCCGAGTGCTCGCACCTCTCCGTCCCGGCCAGCCTGGAGCTGCCCGAGACCGAGACATTATACCCGCCGGGCGGAGACGGTGAGGAAGACGAGGAGCAGCAGCAGTTTCTGGCTCCACGCCGCTCGCCGCTCTCCACCATGAAGCGCTCGCTGACCGTGGCAGAAGACCACCAGCCCCCGACGCCGCCGCCCAGCCTGTCTGCCGCCGGCGCCACGCAGAGCGACCTGCGCCTGCCGCCACCTGAGCCCCGCCCCCGCCTCTCCCCGCTCCCCCCCGTCTTCCCCTCCTCCCCATCATCATCATCCTCCCTCGCGCCGCTAGAAGCCTCGATGGACGTGTTCAGGATGGAGAAGGAGCCTTCTGAAGGCGGCGGCTTCGTGCTGCCGGTGCCGCTCAGCCCCAAGGCGTCCAGTGGCGGCGAGAAGATGGAAACTGGACCCAAACCTGTTGGACTGGACTTTAAACTCAACGGCGGTGCAGACGGAGACTTTGGATCTGGAGACAGTTTGACTCTGGCAACGGCAGGAGGAGGAGGAGTCGGCATGGCAACTGGTGGCTATAGCAACCTGGGCTTGAACCCCTTCGTCCCGGTGGATGGTAGGTGGTGGTGGGGGAGCGGCTGCTTGTCGCCGGCTCCTCTTTCTCTTTTCATTCATGCTCATTCATCAGAGGAGGAAACGTAACATAATGTTTATTATGAGTTGATGCTGCTTCTCTCTGCACGGTGCCGGCGTGCTGCGGCGGCATTTGGTCGGCTGCTTCGGAGACAAAAATGCAATCGAGTGTTAAAAAAGAGGAGGAGGAAAGGGAAAAGGGGAAGGGAAGGTGACGTCTTGTACATGTGTAGTTTCTTTTTCAGTTTCTGATTGACAGGAGGTTAGAGACGTGTGTTTTTCTGGTTTCACTCCAGTCGTTCTCTCACTGGGCGTCTGGTCTGAGCTGGTTTGCGGGGACGGAGCCAGACTGAGAGGAAGAGGAAGAGGAGGAGGAGGAGGAGGAGGATGAGTGTCAGACGGAGGGAGAGACAGAGTGAAAAGAGAGAGAATGAAAAGCTGTGAGAAGTCGACAATAACAGAGCTGCCTCCCCCTCTCTCTCCCCTCCTCTTCCTCCTCAGGCTACTTGACATTCCTCGTCGGTCGTATCTGTCTCATTGTGTCGAGTGTGTAATTGTAGATTGATTCAGCTTTTTTTTTTACACAAGCTCTATGTACATCGACTTACTTCCTGTTTTCTGGGACACAGGTGTGTGTGTGTGTGTGTGTCTGTGTGTGTGGAGGTTGTGTATCTAGTTGTTGACATGTGGACGATGCAGCAGCTCATTATAGATGGAGGATGGAGCTTCGTCTCTTTCTCTCTCCGTCTCTCTCCGGTCTTCCTGTTGCTCTGAATGCTCATTAGGTTCTTGGTGGGGACGGGCAAACGAGCCAAAATGGCTGAAAGCGGCCGGGTCGTAGTCATGTCGAATGATGATCACCTCCGAGTCAAAATGGGGTCACTCCTCAGTAACGACCATGTGTCTTTTTATTTTTCTACTTTGTCTCGTCTTCGTCTTCTTTTTCCTCCATCTCTGCTCACACACACACACACACACACACTCACACACACAGACCGTGGTTGTTTTCATCGCCAGTCACCACCACCACCACCACAAAGCCGAGTGTGGCTGAGTTGCCGGGGTTGTTAAAGGGCCAGTGCTCTCTATTTCACCCCCCTCCTCCCTCTTCCCGAGGTCCAAACAGGAGCGGGGGCCGATGGAGTCACCGAGCCACGGGCCATGTGCTGTGTTTGTGCATCTGTTTACTCTCTGACCAAGGTCACGGCACGAACAACATAGAGACTCTTCTGATGCATGACAGAGAGAGAGAGAGAAAGAGAGAGGGAGGATGATAAGCAGATTTTAAACAGAGAGAGAAAAGAAGAAGAAAGGGGATTGGGTGGAAAGAGGAAAGAGAAGACAGGAAATAAAGAAGAAGGAATGGAGGGAGAGATGCAGATGAATGTATAACGATGGAAAACAGGAAGCTGAGGATTTGGTGAGCCACGCTCAGATGGAAGGAGGGAGGAGGGGGAGGGGGGTGGGGAGAAGAAGAGAGAGGAAGAATTAAATAGTTTACCGCCAATTTGAAAAGAAGGGTTTTAAATAAACTAGTGAAGATTATTTTCTGTCCTGTGATGTTACATGAAAGTCACATGACGTGTCAGGTTAAAGAAGGAGAACGCTCTCCGCTGTTCATTCATTCATTGGCTGTTTCCTTAGTTTCCATATTTATTTTTTGATTAATTGTTAGTATATTCAAGTTTTTATATTTCACTACAATGTGAAAGTGAATATAAAGTTTCATTTTTACATTTTTTAACATACAACGTCCGACTTCTGGTGTTTTTTTGTATTTATTTATAGGCTACCTGTTCATTCTCCTTCTGTGTCTTGTGTTGTCATGGTTACAGGAGCTGCTGCTATAGCTACAGTAAGACAGGATGACACAGATTTGACCAATAATTAATGATGTTTATATGATGTAATATAACAGTCAGTCAATGCAACCTTGGCCACTGTACGTCTCATTCAGAGATGATTCATATCTGCACTGACATTTAACAACATTTAACATTTTAGTGTTATTAAGTCAATTTTAAGACAAGAAATTAACAGTAGGGTGAGAATTTTATTTTTATTTCTAGTCTTGGGCTCTTTTCAGACATGATAAATGTTTGTGTAAATAAACAGCCAATCACCAGCATTGTTACTGTACATCATAGTCCAATCATGCTGCATGCTGATTGGTTCACTGATGCTGAGCAGATTTACTCATTTCCTCCTCAGGTGTTGAATTGCAATCAAACCAGTCTGACTAGTCCGTAAAAGTTCAACAACCAGTGCTAATTTTCCCCCAGAGGATCATGGGAGGTTGAGCACCAACATATAAAACACATAAATCACTAATGAAGATGGTGAAACATCGTTGACACCGTTGAGCTTCTCGGCCGTCGTGTCTTTGTCTCAGACTCATTTCAGCTGCGTCACATCGCGGAGACATCCAGACAGAAGGTCTCAGGCTTTAGAGACGAGACAATAAATCACAGCGTCCTCGTCTCCACACACACACACGCGCGCGCGTTAAAGTGTCCGGTGTGTTTTTGATGAGACAGACGGATCACCGAGGCTTCTCTGTTGAGCTGGGAGAAGCTGCAGAGCTGCAGAGTGACGGGGCTTTAATGAGACCGAGACTCTGTTAGAGCTGATTTTCATAATCCACTGAAGGAGCCAAATGACGGCTTTAGAAATCAGCCTGGACGACTGATCAGAAGTCAGTCTTAAACTGGGAGATAAAGATGATGAACTTTTCTTAATATTCTCCAACATGTTGAATAAAAAAAGCTAATTACTCCTTCATTAATGTCAATCACACTCCAAAATGCGACAGCTTAAGGAGCCGCCGTCGTCTTCGTCGTAGCAGCAGAGCAGAGACTTGCTGCATGTGTCTGTCTGGGCTTCACTGGCCTCAATGCATCCAGAGTGTTACATATCATTATGTTAATGAATTGGCTCAGTGCTCATTGATTCTCATTGTTCTCCACCGCCCTGAATCGACCCGGGGCATCGCTGCAGCAGGTGGAGATGATCTGGGCTTTGAAGAAAGAAAAAAACCTAAACATTAAAGCAATTATGGTTCTTGACTTCTGCTTCTGTCATCAGGCATCATTTCTGTATTTATATCCAGATTTAAACTTGATGAGCGGTTTCCGTTTCTCATAGTGGATAGATGAAGATTTTTATTTGAGCATATAAGAAAACACATCTAGTTCAGGGTCAATAGTTTATTTTCAGGCTGAAATTCAGACTTTCATTCATTTTTATAGTTCACACACCTGTTCTTTTCTTACTCCTTCGTAGTGTGTATGTGTCTAACCACAGCCTTTAAATCACTCTGACCTGCCACTTGATAATGGAGCTCATCTTCATGTGAGTGGTTCTTACTCGCTGAAGTGAAAAAGATGAAGACGAGGATGAAGCCGTCTGACATGAATGAATTAGGACTGACATCATCGTGTTTGACCTCCAGCTCGTCAGCGTTGTTCTTCATCCATCTCTTTTGTCCGTGATTGATGCTTCTCATCAGAAGCTCTGTCAATAATTCATGTCTTTCCCTCGGGGAGGAAAATTATCTTTTCTTTTTTCTTTTTTCTGCCTCGTTTGTGCAGCATCGCCCCAAAACCAGCTCATGTAAGAGTTCCCCTTCAGGAGCTTCAGTCTTATTTGCATCTCATTTTGTTTAAATGGTCAAATCTGCAGCTTTAAATGAAGCAGGAGGAGTTATTGTCGTTTTAGCTGAAATTATCTTCATCAATCAGTGTTTTTCTTCACCTATAGTTCATGTCTGTTTGCTGTGGCAGCGATGACCCACATAGTTTATTAATAGAAGGATGAAGAAGCAGGAAATGGAAAAAGGGAGTTGTGCAAAAAAAACAAAAAACAATCAGACACAAAAGCAAAGGTGTGTGTGTGCGATGTGTTCAAATGAAGCCGTAAACGCCGGCTCCTCCACAGCTGTGACTTAAAGGATCAGGTTTCTGGCCTCATTAAAGGATCAGGTTGATCTCCAGAGAGAAAAACAAAGACTTCGTTTGTCCCGTTTTCCTCTCGTCCTGTCATGTGTGATTTAGGTTAGATCACCTTCTACTGTCCATACTCGCCTCCTATACGAGCCCGTCACTCCGTGTTTTCTACGCTGATGTCACTGTGTTCTTGTCAAAGCCTCACACCTCCTCCCCTCCTCCCTCCCTCCCTCCATCGCTCTATCTCTCTGTCTCTCTCTTCCTGTATTATCCTCCTTCTGTCTCTTTCACTCTTTCTGCTCTTTTGCACTCACGGTTAAATTTATGGTGAGATTTTCTAAAGAAGCTGTAAAACTGAAGATCAAATTAACCTCAGGGTGTTCCCTCTGCTCTCTCTTCCCACCCACTCCTCTGTTTAATCTGCTGATCAATATTTTCCCACGCTGACTCTCAGATACTTGGATCAGATCTTTGTCTTTTACTATTTTATGTCTTTAAATCTGTGAATTGTTATTAAAACCTTTATTTTCTGTGTTTTTTTCTCCAGTGAAATCAGACAAGATGGAGAAGAAGGAGGAGAAGGTGGACGACAACGTAAAGATGACGGACCTGTTCGGCTCTTTGGACAAACCCGAGCAGAAGAGCGTGAAGGTCGACTTCATGATCCCAGAGCCTCCTGCTAAAGTGGAGAAAGAGATGGAGAAGGAGAAGCAGAAAGAGGCGGAGAAGGAGAAAGAGAAAGAGGCAGAAAAGATAAAAGAGGAGAAAGAAAAAGAAAAGGAGAAGGAGAAAGCAGCAGAGCAGGTGAAAGAGAAAGAGGCCGAAAAGCTTAAAGAGGAGAAAGTGACAGAAAAAGGGAAAGAGGCGGACAAACAGGAGGAGAAAAAGAAAGAGGCCGAAAAGGGGAAAGAAAAAGAAAAGGAGAAAATAATCGAGTCCATGCAGCAAAAAACAGAAAAAGAGGAAAAAATGAACAAGGCCGAAGAATCAATGATGATGAACATGGACAAAATGGAGAAGGTGGAGAACAAAGCCGAGAAAATAGAAAACCTGGAGAAGACGGATAAAAACGAGAAGTCCAAGGTGGAAGAAAAACCAGAGAAACCAGAGGTGAAGGACGATAAAGAGCAGCACGTGGAGAAGGTGGAGAAGACACCGGAGCCTCAGCCCACACCGGTAAAGATGGAGGCCGCTCATAACGAGCCGGAGGAGAAGGTGGAGGCCAAGAAAGAGAAGGAGGAAGAGAAAGAGAAAGAGAAGGTGGAGGCAGAGACGACCAAGAAGACGGAGAAGGAGGACGAGGTGGAGAAACCGTCCAGCGAGAAACCTGCAGAGAAGACGACGCAGCAGAAGGAGGAGGACAAAAAGACGGCGGAGAAAAAGACTGCGGAGAAAAAGGAGGACAAGAAGGAGAAGACGGCAGCGAAGGCCGACGGAGGAGAAAAGGCCAAAAAACCTGCGAAACCTGCAGCGAACGGCAGCAGCAGCGCCGCTCCCAAGACCAAGGTAGGTTCACAAGGTCACGGTGGAGGTCACGGTGTTTATTTCAGAGCAGGTCGGTCACACAACGTCACAACTACACACACACTCACACACACACAAGGTAAGTGTTTGTTACAGTTCATTCACAGTGGAGCAGGTGAAACGGGAAGATCTGAAGTCACACAGCTCTCGCTCCAGTTTACCAACATTACATCATCATCATAATACTACGAATTATAATAATAATACATTTTATTCATACAGCGCTTTTACAGCTCTCAAAGACGCTTTACATAAAATCAAATAGGCTACAGAGGAAATGCAAACAAAGTAAGTCCAAAATACAAAAAATACAGAAGTGCTCAGTGCAGAGATGTGAAAAAGGAGAAAGAAAGAAAATAAATGAAAAGTACATAGAAGAATGAACAATGTGCATGTATATTTGTAATTATGGAAACTAATGGGGGGCACAGAGAAAGAGAGACGGCTACTGTTGCAGATTAAAAAGGTGGGTCTTGAGTAATGATTTGAAGATTCATCATCATCAGGATGAAGGTTTGTTCATAAACAACACTGGTTCATCATCAACTTCACAAGAGAAGTGTGAATCACAGATACAAACTCACAATGCATCAAAGGGAGCTAACACACACACACACACACACACACACACACACAAAAAGTAAATAGTCATGCACTGGTAAATTTCCATAAACACAGGAAACAACAACAAAACATTTCACAGGATGAAATCCAGAACATAGACATTGTTTTTTTTTAGATGAAAAAAGTTTGTATTGTTTTGGTTAAATAGGCTCAAACTGATCCAGTTCGTAACACAACTCAGTTTGTACATCATCATATAGTACACACACTGTACTACACCAACTCGTCCTGGTTTCACTGTGTTTATTGTTGCTCAAAAGACATGAAAAATAATGTTATGTTGTCTCATCATCACACACACAACACAGAAACATGCACTGATTTTTAGAATAATAATGAATACATATACATACATACACACACTGAAGCTTAATGCTGCTGATATTTATTGGTTGACTTTTCTCTTGTGAAGCTGATGGAGGTTTTAAAACACTGAGTTGTCACAGTTTGGTGAAGTGGAGACGAGTTGTGTGACGTAACCAGGAAGTGGATCCTGGTGCATGTTGCTGCTGCTGCTGCTGCTTCTTTGCTGTTATGTTCACTACAGAGCTGTTTACACTCATACTGTTGATTTAACAACAGATATGATTTGAATTATTATTATTATTTGTATCATCTTTTCATTTATATCATATAATTATATTATTATCATATTATTTCTGGTTCATTTCCTGCCTGTGCTGCTGAACCCTGCTGCCGTTGTCATTCGTTCTCCTTATTTTTTTTCTTTTTCTCCATCTCCTTTGCTTCCCCTCTTTATATTTTTCGCTCCTCCATCCCATCCGTTCCCGTGCTCCCCCCCTCATCGCAGCCTGTTGCCGGGGCGACCAAACCCAGCACCGCCGGCGCCGCTGCCAAAACGCGGCCGAGCTCCAGCGGCGGTCCGCCCACAGCGGCGGGCCCCGCTCGGCGCCTCGCCCCCTCCTCCTCCATCACCTCCACCACAGACAAAAAACCCACCACGGCCCGGGCGCCGTCCACAGCCGCCGCCGCCGGGCCCAAGCGGCCCCCCACCGCCTCCACCAGCCGCCCCTCCACAGCAGGCACAACCGCCGCACGAGACGCCAAACCCAAGGTGAGTGTCAGAGGGTCAGAAGGAGGCGCACGGCTCAGGTAGACGGAGCAACGCACCGAGGATTCAAAGGGATACATTACCAACATTTTTTCCCGTGTCTTGTCTCACTCCCGAGTCCATGACCAGCAGATAGACACCATCCTTTCGACTGTGCGTGCAGTAACGAGGGAGATAGAGCCGTATCGCCCGTAATTAGCTTAGCTCAAATACTGGAAGTGTATAGGTAGTGTTAGCCTGCCTCCTACCCGAGCTGAAATCAGCAGTCAGAAGCTGATTTCATTTTAGCTCTAAACTCTGTAAATATATCACTTTATCAACATTTCAAACATGTTTAGGTGAGAAAGTAGCCGTTTAGATCAGCAGTGTGTCGTTAATTTGTCTAAATACCAGCTGTTTACAATTTTGTTCGGATGAATTCGGCGCTACTCAAGCTAGCCGTTGTGACCAACGCACTTCCGGTTACTTTCACAAAATAGAACACCCGTTGCCCTTTACATACAGAAAACCATGACGATAGAATTTGTGCTTCGCCCGTAATTAGCTTAGCTCAAACGCTGGAAGTGTATAGGTAATGTTGACGATAGAATTTGTGCTTTTACTTTGAAATAGGAAGCTAACCTACCCTCGATGTAGCTAGCTTGAACCAAAATAAACCGTCTTTGCTTGAACCCTCCGTTTTGACCGATCTCGTCCCGTTAGCGGCATTTGACCGCTCAAGATGCCGGAGAGTTTTGTCAGCTCTGAGACCAAGATCGGCCCGCCGGTTTCCGTTTAGAGTTGCTGAAGAGTTTCTCTGATGACTTTAGGTGGAGGCAGGCTAACACTACCCATACACTTCCAGTGTTTGAGCTAAGCTAATTACGGGCGATACGGCTCTATCTCCCTTGTTACTGCACGCACAGTCGAAAGGATGGTGTCTATCTGCTGGTCATGGACTCGGGAGTGAGGCAAGACACGAAAAAAAAAAATGTTGGCGTATCCCTTTAACAAAACACTGCAGCGTTTTAGACGCAGCAGCAGGTGGAGACGCCCGTGTCCCGTGTGAGGTTCTGCACGTCTCAACGATGGGTTTGGATCTGTTCTTCCTTCTCGTGCATCCAAATGAGAGTTTAGTTTGAAGGTATTCAACATCTAAAATCTCACAAAAAAAGCTCATCTGTTTCCCCCTCGGTCAGAGAATTTGGCCATCTGGTCTCTGTGCCTGTCAGCGTGCTCAGACTCACACTGGTGCGTTATAACACTCTGGTGAGTACAGTCTGAGGGTCGACAGGGGAACGAGCTGCGTGTGAAGGAAGGAAGGAGCTCTACGACACGAACAAGGCAGAAAAAACAAAAGCTGTTGTCAGGAGACTTTAACGAAGCTGAAGCCAAGACGAGCTGATAATGTTCAAGTCAGAGAGGAAGAAATAATCCTACTTCCTGTTACCGTCTCTGTTTCTACTAAATCATATCCAGCCCCTTTAAGAGCAGCTTTTACTAAGGTATTAATTCATTAACATTTTGTCATTATTAAAAGGTTTTGACGATAACGAAGCAGCTGTTGTATTTTAAACTGGTTTAAACAAATGTTAAGAAGCAGATTTTAGTGTCTCCACTACTATTCTTACTCTGAATTCCTATAATAATAACAATAACCAGTAATGAGAGTCATAATCATGATTGGCCTCTGTCTCGTCTTCCCGCCTCCTGAGCTGCAGTCGCCATGGAGACGCTCGGCGCTTGGGGGGGCTGCAGCAGCGTGACTCAGGCCGGCTTGTTGCAGGACGGCTCAGCTGTATGTGGAGCGCCGTGGCAGCGGCGGCGTCCTGGGGGTTTACAGCGCAAAAAAAAATCTGCTGCTGAATGAAATGAGCAATCCTGGAGGAGGAGACTCCATGCTCCGTGTGTCTTTGACCTGAATCTGAAAACAGTGAAAACATGAAAACGTTTGTCTGAACCGATGAGCAGCAGCCAGACGGAGGGGCGTCGTTATATTACATCGTTGACTCTTCTTTACCACTGATTCCCTCCTTGTCCTCCTTGTTTTTCTGTCTCCAGTCGACCACAGAGAAGCGTCCTCTTGTGCCAAAGGCCGCCACCAATCAAACCGGCTCCACTGCTGCCACCAAAAACGGAACTGGTCCCACAGCAGCCAGTAAAACCAGTGCATCAACGCGCACGACACCGTCGACTCGCACCACCGCCACCACTGCAGCCAAAAAGCCTCTGGGTATGACACACACACACACACATACACACACACATGCATGTATGTTTGTGCAGCACCCACACATGTTTTTGGTGATGTAAGAAGATTTTCCACATCAGTAATCAGTGTTTTTTTTTATGCAGAGACTGAATCAAACAAGTTAATGTTATATAATAAACCTTATTATAAACTCATATAAACTCACCGTCTGTGTTTCAGCCTCTAAGACGGACAACAAACCAGGAGAGGAGAAGAAGTCCAGCACTCTGAGGAGCTCTGCAGGTAACACACACACACACACACACACACCTGCAGGTAGAGAGTTTCAAAATAAAGCCACCTGAAAATTGAGTTGGGAAACGTACAGTACATCATGTGACACGAAAAACAATACACATGGTGCTAAGATGAGACACAATAATAAAAAGTAGTCAAAAAGATTTAATATTTTTGGATTATTATCAAAATTATATATCTAACAGGGTCTTTTAAAGCAGTTTTATGCATTAAAGGACAATTCCGGGCAAAACTTCCGGAACTTCAATCCGCCGCTCCCATTCATCGCTGCCGTGGTGACCTAAAATGTTAGGAAAATACATCCCCGAGTTGAATTTGCCCGGAATTGTCCTTTAATATCACATTATATAAGGCAGTTAAAGCCTGTGGGTACAGGGCTTGGCAGTAAGGTTGACAGCTGGATCAGAAGAGTAATAATTAGAATATTTACAGATACAGAACAATAAATTACATCTATATTCTATTATATGTTAAAATAAGTCAAATTCAGTGTAACATGCTCAAGTCAAATGTGTAAAAGATGCAGCGTCTGTTTATTTTAATCACATTTTACCTTGAGATTTTAATTTTGCACAAACTTACAGACGAGTGACAGTGGATCATATAATATATAATAATCAGCTGAGTGTAAATACAGTGAGTTATGATGATTAAACAGGCGACAGTGTTTTATTATTTCACTCTTTCCTCTTCAGTAAATCCTTCCCTGGCTTCTTTCTCTTCCTACACGGCTCCATCTCTGCTCCTCGTGTCCACAGATTAGTTTACATCCTGGCAACAGTGTTAAAAGCTGTCAGCACGAGTGTGTGTGTGTGACACTGCAAACACACACACACACACACACACGCTGTCCGACCGTGACAATGGCGGTCAGGCCGGGATAGAGAGCGAGGCTTTATTTGCTGAAAGGCTGTGGAGAGTTAGAAACCTCGGCGGCAGCAGTCGGTGGATTACTGTCCCCCTCGCTGTTGACAGGAGTTTGCAGCTCGTTGCTGATAACGGCCCGAGGTTGTAATAATCTGCCGGGGTTCATACGGCAAAGTCAAACCACTCTTTAGAAACACGGAGGATTGCTTCAATTAAACACGTCTTAACGGGAGCTGGAGCCGCAGCAGAGGCTCCGAGGGAGGATACACAGCAGGACGCTCTGCTGACTCCTCACTAAATGTGTGTGAATGCACAGATTTTAAATGTTGCACTGAAGAGAAGGATGTTAAAATCTATTCACTCTTTCAAAATAAAGGCTACTGCTGCTGCACCCAGATTTCGGTCGTCGTCGCTCCGTGCAGAATATTTAGTGCAGAAATAGAGACGCTGGGACGCTAAAACAGGTCTGAAAGAAAGAAATAAGAAGTTTGAGCTGCTGTCTGCCACCGTCTGCTCCTCTCTCCTGATTTATTTGTGTCAGTCACACTCTGTGTCCTCTGTTTGTTTGGCTTTGTGTTTACACAGCGTCTTCTCAATATGTGATGCCTTTCAGGTTTAATTTGTTGCATTGAGTGCCAGTTCAACAGCCCACTGAACATCAGAGTGGGGCCCACTAGTGGGCAGTGAAGGTATCACAAGTGTCAAAACAATATGGTCATAAGGCGAGACACCAAAGCCTCCAGTTTGATCCCTTTCTATATTCTGCTGGTTTTTACAGAGTGGATTGTTGATATATCATTCACAGCCTGATTTATACAACATTTTATTACAAAAAACATTGAGAAATTAGATTTTTTTTTTTTTAGGGCTGGTGACAGTATTTACAGAGTGATAAAGAGAGTATAAAGAGATATCCAAAATCCCCTCTGTAAAAACTTCTGACTTTAATATGTCAACAAAAAACAACAAGAATTTTGAAAGTGGCTTCATCCATTGTTCAGATTTCTGTTCTGGAAATGTATGAAAATTAGCACATATTTAATTAGATATTGCCTCATTTACATATTTAACCTAAAATTTGACCAAACTTGTAATACAAAAAATATTTGTCTTAAAGGGATAGTTCAACATTTTGGCAAATTGGCCCATTGCCATAATCGCTATAGTCATAGCAGTAGGTTCATTACCTTTAATTGTAGGTGTAAGCTATTTTCAGTACGGCGGAGCGCAGCAGCAGGCTGCTCAGAGCTACGCTACAGAGGCTCATGGGATTTCTTGGTTTCCCTCATTAAACTCATCAAATTCAACATCCCAAAACTCCACAGCGCTTTTGTAGACAAGTTGTGACCTGCACAACCACCACGCTATGAGATAATGACGGAACGATACGAAACGGAGCCGTTTTCGAGGTAAATACAGGGTAAATACGGAGACTGCTTGCTGAGAAACTGTCCCTGAACGCAACGCGCATCAGCGGTTTTGTATGAATTTACCTCGAAAACGGCTCCGTTTCGTATCGTTCCGTCATTATCTCATAGCGTGGTGGTTGTGCAGGTCACAACTTGTCTACAAAAGCGCTGTGGAGTTTTGGGATGTTGAATTTGATGAGTTTAATGAGGGAAACCAAGAAATTCCGTTAGCCTCCATAGCGTGGCTCTGAGCAGCCAGCTGCTGCGCTCCGCCGTACTGAAAATAGCTTACACCTACAATTAAAGGTAATGAACCTACTGCTATGACTATAGCGATTATGGCAATGGGCCAATTTGCCAAAATGTTGAACTATCCCTTTAATGTGAGTGATAAACTTGGGAAGTTTCATGGTGAAATCGCGACTAAAATTGATGCAGGCAAACCGACATCCTGGAAAGTCATTACTGTCCGATCGCAGAGCGCCTGCTCTCCATTTTATTTTGGACATCACCACTGCACTGCTCGACCGTTTATTTCTGTAAAGAAATCATCACAACAAGGAAAAAGTGTTTGTTTCTGTGGCGGGGAGAGCAGTAATGTCTTTCCAGGATGTTTCAGAGTTGGGCTATCTGAGGTGAGTGGCTACATGCAAAAACACAAAGTTTAGACTGTTTATACTACACAATATATGAGTTCAGTGGTGTCTCTAAGGATTCCAGTCATGTACCAGAGATATTTGATTGTTTTCTGAGTGTTTGTTGTGGTTGAAAGAATTGCCCCCATAGGTTAGCGTTGTCGCTATCCCTAGCGCCGGGTAGCCATGGTAACTCCGGTTTGCCTGCATCAATTTTAGTCGCGTTTTTTTCTCCCCCCAACACTGGGTGACCATCAGGACAACGATATAGGGGTTAAAAATGACTGGAATTCTCCTTTAAAGAAAAAGTGAGACATTTCCACAATCATGAGCTGGACTGACTTTATCCAAGGATGAAAAAAAGTACCTAAGTACCTAAGCTCAGGAATCAGTGTGTTTTATCTGTAGGAGAAATGTTAAAATGTAAAACTAAAGTCTCTGTCTCTGTCCCACTCAGACTCCACTAAGCCCCGGACCTCCACCACCACCAGCATCGGCCGCAGCGCCGGCTCCACCACCGCCGCCTCTCGCACTCGGACAGCAGCAGCCGGAGCGGCGGGATCCAAACCGGCCACACCATCCTCCGCCTCGGGCACGGTACCGGAGAAGAAGCCCCCGGTGCCCCGCGCCCCCCGGGCCCCCGCCTCCTCCTCCACCACCACGGCTTCTACCAACGCCACCGCCGCCTCCAGGACCACGGCTCGGCCCGGCTCGGCGTCCGGCCCCGACATCCGTAACGCCCGCTCCAAGATCGGCTCCACGGACAACATGAAGCACCAGCCTGGAGGAGGGAAGGTAGGAGACCATGATGATGATGATGATAATGCTGCTTCCTCACTAACTCTTCTTCTCTTTCTGCTCCAGTATCGGCATATACAGTAATCAAACTTTATCTGACTCTCACCTCCTTAAAGGAATACACCAAGATTTTTTTTTTCATGTCTTGCCTCGCTCCCGAGTCCATGACCAGCAGATAGACACCATCCTTTCGACTGTGCGTGCAGTAACAAGGGAGATAGAGCCGTATCGCCCGTAATTAGCTTAGCTCAAACACTGGAAGTGTATGGGTAGTGTTAGCCTGCCTCCACCTAAAGTCGCTAATTAGCTTAGCTCAATCACTGGAAGTGCATAGGTAGTGTTAGCCTGCCTCCACCTAAAGTCATCAGAGAAACTCTTCAGCAACTCTAAACGGAAACCGGCGGGCCGATCTTCGTCTCAGAGCTGACAAAACTCTCCGGTAAGGCATCTTGAGCGGTCAAATGCCGCTAACGGGACGAGATCGGTCAAAACGGAGGGTTCAAGCAAAGACGGTTTATTTTGGTTCAAGCTAGCTACATCGAGGGTAGGTTAGCTTCCTGTTTCAAAGTAGAAGCACAAATTCTATCGTCAACATTACCTATACACTTCCAGTGTTTGAGCTAAGCTAATTACAGGCGATACGGCTCTATCTCCCTTGTTACTGCACGCACAGTCGAAAGGATGGTGTCTATCTGCTGGTCATGGACTCGGGAGTGAGACAAGACACGAAAAAAAAATGTTGGCGTATCACTTTAAATCTTCTGCTCTCACTAAACAGAATCATTCTCCATCCTCTGCTTGTTCGCTCATTCTTCTTCCAGTTCCATCCAACTTCTGTTTAAACATCATTCAGAAGCATCGTGTTTATGTCTGTGTGGGAGAAAACGACAAACACTTTATAATAAGTACACAGCATTAATAAATACTGAATTCTTCATTTATAACGCATGAATGCTCATTTGTATGTAGTTTATAAATACAGTTATTGCTTATCAATGATGAGTAAAAACTGTGTTTATAAACTAATGAGTATTCATGGGTTATAATAAATGATGCTTATTAATGCTTAATAGTGTGTAGTATTATAAAGTGTTATCTTGAACTTCTTAAATCCATTTGATCCAATAATTAGTGGACTAATTAGCTCATGAAACACGTCAGGTCTGGTGGAAAAATGTCGTATTCTGAAATCGTTGGACTTGGACAAAGCAAAATGGCAAAACAGCACCTCCTTGAAACTTTCAAAAGTTTAAAATAAATGTGCTGACTTTGGTGTAGGAGGATCAAAATCGGTACGCACCTGTATCACACCAAGATCTAGAAAAAAGTCAATGAAACCCTTGCCCTAAAATCAACAGGAAGTCTGCCATTTTGGTTTGAATGGTCAAGTTTTGGTCATATCCACACCTTGTTTTTGAACGAACGCCACCTATGGATTTTGTCAGATCAACTTCAGATTGGGCTAAACCTCAACTAGACACTCTGGGTATTTCCATAGGCGGCGCTATCAATAGGCTAAGGGAAGCTTAGCTTCCCCTAGATTGTCACAGAAAATGAATCATCACAAATAATAAAATGAAAAAATAAAATAATGTTTTTTTTTTTCGTTGTTGTTTTTAAATTATATTTTAGAAAGAGGTGGGAAATACATTAAAACACACATTTTTAAAGTATTATCTATGTCGATGGTTTATTTATTTTTTATTTCAGTGGTATATGACTGGTTACCTGCGTCATTAAGTACACACGGCGTAGCTACAACGAGCAGCGTAGAAGCTTACCCCTTTGCCTCGCTATGCTAGTCACTGACAGTCCAGCGAAATTAAAAGAAAAAAGCCCGGTAAAACGGACATTAGAAGGTTTTTGAATATCAAAATTGACGAGTCCGAGAGTCCCATGAAGCAGCAGCAATGAAGCCGACCACGATGCTTCCACGACCGGCTGCCGCCTTCTCCCACTGGCCTCCATGATGACACCGGCTGCCCCCCCCCCCGGATACCGGCCACTGCCCGCGAGTCACCGGTCTACCTCCGGACAGCCGCGCCCCCCCGAACACCTGCGCACACCCTCCTCCAGTCACTGGCCTAAGTTACGTCCAGACAGCAGCCCCGACCGCCCGGACACCTGCTGCCTCCCTCCTCCAGTCACCGGCCTACCTCTGGACACCTGTGTGAGCGCACATTCTCACAGGAGTTGCGCAACTGGATGAGGACAATGGCACAGCAGATACTGTCAACTCTGTTGCTTCTGTACATCGAGAGCGACAACTAAGAGGATTTAAACCTGAAGAAATAGTTGAAAAATATGACACAAACGCCCCGTGGCGTGCTGCTTAGGGTAAGAACATTGATTAGGTTAATTATGGGCCACTACAAAAGCAAAAAAAAAAAACAACAAAAAAAAAACAAGTAGAGAATGAAAGGAATCATTCTGCTGCATCTCAGTTTGATGAACATCAAAACTATATAGGCTACAGTATATCTGCCTGGGTAAAGACTTTTTTTTCTTTTTCTTTTTTTTTTTTGTCCCGTAGCTTCCCCATTCCTTCTGCCCTAAGGCGCCGCCTATG
>NC_140926.1:4208592-4273592 GCF_045865225.1 Trachurus japonicus
GGGTATTTCACATTGTCAAAAGCTTTGCTGTACATCAGTGGGCGTAGCCGCTAGCCGCTAGCTCTGCACTAGTTTCTCCTGAGAAGTCCAACACCGACCACTGTTCCCTTCATCAGCAGCAGCAGCAGCAGCAGTGACCTGAATAACTGGGGGGGGTGACCCACTTCCCCCTCCCTGTTGGTCTCCAGGTGGCCACTGTGCACACATCAGCATCACATTACAGCTGTGGTGACAAAACTAGAAGAGCAATTAAAAATATTTCCATGCACAGTTGCACACACATACATATATGAGTTTTAGAGACGTCCAGATTCTTAAATCCTCCAAACAAACCTGCAGAACCAGAAGCTCTGAGTCTGAGCTTCTTTTCCTGTTCCTTTTTTAGTACGTTTTTATGTCAGTCACATTTTCTGGACCGAGCCAGAGCCATCCCTTCCTTCAGTTTGTGCATCCATCCGTCCATCTCCAGCCACCTCCTCTTCCTTCTGCACCTCCTTTAATAACTCTCTGCTCCCCGTCTCTTCATGCCTCCCTGCTCTTCTTTTCATCCTTTCTGTCGTCTCATCTCGTCTCTACCTTCGCTTCTATGCTGCTTCTCCCTCCTCCTCCTCCTCCTCCTCCTCCTCCTCCTCCTCCTCCTCCTCCTCCTCCTCCTCCTCCTCCTCCTCCTCCTCCTCCTCTTCCTCTTCTCCTCTTGTGTTGTCACCAGTTTTTGTTGTTGTGATTGTGGTTGTTGACCCGGCTTGTCTCCCCAGGTGTCATCTGCCTCTCAGAACAGGGGCGTCGCCTCCAAAGAAACAAGCCAGGGCAAAGTGAGTTCCCCCTTCACCCCTCGCACCATCACCACATCCTCCTCTTCCTCCTCCTCCTCCTCCTCCTCTACTCTGTCTTTCTGTTCAAACACATTCAGACATTTTCTTTTTTGCAGCTTTTTTGTTTTGTCATCACTCAGACTGAAGTCGTCCGCCGGCTCCTGAGCAATAAAAGCTCCTCATCTTTTACACAGACACGGCGTCTCTGGAGAGTTTGACGCTATAAATAAACACCGACACTGATTAATGGTTATTTCTAACTTGTTTTCAATGACGATAATATGGGATGTTTTTTTTTTTTGAAGCAGGAGGCGTGAACACAGTTTAGTCTCTGTGAAAGCAAAGCACACGAGTCTAAATGTGTCTCTTGAAATGTCATTTGAGAACTGTGATGAGGAAACTCTGTGTCTCTGTGGTTAATTAACGTTGAGGTTAATGAGGCGTCACAGTGAAGGACGGGGAGGGTTGATATGATGAGGTAGAAACCTGTAGCTATAGAGTGAACAGTTTATCTTTATATAATATATTAGTATATATACTGTACAGGTGTATCTGAATAAATTAGAATATCATGGTAAAGTCCATTTCAAAAAGCATTGAGTGCATATAGATGGACTTTTCAGAAGGCCAATATTTCCATATTAAAAATGCCTTTTTTTATTGGTCTTTTGTAATATTCAATTTTTTAAAGATACTGAATTGTAGGTCTTCATTAAATGTGAAGCCATATTACAATTAAAATAAGTGAAATAAATAAAGACATGAAATGTTTCATTCTGTGTGTAATGGATCTAGTTTCGCTTTTTGAATTGAAAACTTTTCCATGATATTCTAATTTATTAAGATGTGCCTGTGTATATACATATTACTGTATACACACGAAAAGGTGCAGTTCCCTTTAGTGATACAATAGTACTACAACAATAGACCAGTAAAGTAATAGAAGATAGTTTGTAGTAAAACCATTACTCCAAAAAAGTTGGGATGCTGTGTAAAATATAATTAAAAACAGAATGCATTTCAACATGAGCTACTGTAATATTTTTATGAAATGATAAAATGAGATACGTTGTTAATGTTCTGTTGTGGATAAAATATGACTTTATTAGATGTTTTATTTACATTTTACACAGTGTCCCAACTTTTCTATTGTCAGAAAGAACAATTTGAGTCTCTGTTAAGTCTCTCAGTGATAGAAATACTTTTATGTTTTTGATTGCATGCTCTTTATAGTAGGAGGGTCTGTGAGAGATAAAATCTCAGTTCTGTCATAGTGTAGTGGTATTTAATGTGCAGCTCGGCTCGTATAGATGATGAAAGTCCATTGCATTGGTTTGCATGGTATCTGGGTGGTGGAAGGTACCTGAGTGGCGTCCTGCAGAGACTCGTGTTCAGTCCGTCAGCTCAGTCGGTGTTTGTGTTGTGGGAAGCCGGTGAGGGATGATGAGTCCCCGTCATGTTGCTGAGCTGTAAATGTTCTTTTACATCATGTTATTAACAATTAACTCCGGTACAAAATCTTGTGTCTCTGCTAATGAACATGTAGCGTGTCTCCACTGTATTAACCTGAGCTGGGACACATGTTTATACTATATGTGTTGTTATATGTGTGTGTGTGTCGTGACTCGTGCATGTTTGTGCCTCATAGCCGAGGTTTCCTTCCTTTTTCTCAGGACTTTGGGTCAATAAGTATAATTATAATTTCAGCAGCACTAGTTAAATAAATAGTCGTAGCTCGTAGCCATTTTTCCCAGGTGACCTTGCTCCCTCCCTCTGTCCTTTCTTTTCTAACCCTTTGATGGTGACTTTTCCTCTACTGTCTTCTTTTTCTTCTCCTCCCCGTTTGTTCTCTTCCTCCTTCTTCTTATCCCTGCTCCTCCTCTTCCCTCTTCCCTCCTCTATCCCCCCTCCCCCTCCCCCTTTTCCTTCCTTTCCCTTCCTCTGCTCTCCTCTTGCTGCTATGCTGTGTCCATGTAGGTTCAGCTAGTCTCCAAAAAGCTGGACTTCAGCCACGTCACCTCACGCTTGGGCTCCAAGGACAATATGAAGCATGTTCCTGGAGGGGGGAATGTAAGTACCGAGTCTGGCCCACGACCAGCTAGAGTCAAGCAATCTGAATCTGATTAGGAAGAAATAAAAAAACAACAACAGAGCCGATGCAAAAGAAAAAAAACCCATATATATAGTATATATATTTGAGCTGCAACAAAGCGCTGAGTTAGTGGACAGCATGTTAGCAAGCCCTGACCTGACCCACAACCTGCTTCACAGTCCCTCGCTTCCTTAAACTCTTCCTGTGTTGTCCTGCCCTGTCACTAACGTACTAAACACCAATTAATCAATTAATCAATCAATCAAACAAACAGCACTGGCCTCTGATTGGTCGGTTCTGTGAGGACCAGGTGGGATTTAAAGCTGCTGCTGCTGCTGCTGCTTCTTCTTTTTCTTCATCTTCTTCTGGTTTCTGATTTTTTTTTACCATTTATTTTGTACCGATGATGATGTCACCACAGGAAGGAACTGTGACGTCATTGTGATGAAACGATGATGTAACCTCTGGAAGCATGTGACACGACGACGCTGGAGCTGTCAATTTAATTTAATCGTGACATTTATCTGTGATATGCAGCTACAAGGAGAACTCTGTGACCTTTGACCCTCCTCTCCACCTTTGTTTTGTTTTTAACTCTGTTGTTAAATCGGCTCCTGTGGCGTCCGACAGGTGCAGATCCTCAACAAGAAGGTGGATTTGAGTAAAGTGACGTCAAAGTGCGGCTCCAAGGACAACATCAAGCACAAGCCTGGTGAGCTGTTAGTTATAGACACTCAGTTATTAGTTTATTAGGAACATCTGCAGCTGTAGAGGCAACGTTCAAGTACTGAAACTGTTTTAAATGGATAGTTAATCAACATTTTGGCAAATTGGCCCATTGCCATAATCCCTATAGTTTTAGCAGTAGGTTTGTTACCTTTAATTGTCGGTGCAAGCTATTTTTAGAACGGCGGAGCAGAGCCGTGAGCTGCTCAGAGCTACGCTACGTTACCAGACAGAGTTGTTTTAGAGGTAAATACATGCAAAACCGCTGATGCACGTTGCCTTCAGGGACAGTTTTTCATCAACAGTCTCTGTATTTCCCTCTAAAACAACTCTGTGTGGTAACGTTGTGTTATTATCTCATAGCGTGGTGAATGTGCAGGTCACAACTTGTCCACCAGAGCGTTTTGGAGTTGTTGGATTGTGTATTTGATGAGTTTGATGAGGGAAACCATCTGGTTAGATTGTGTGCGTATACGTGCTGTAGTGGTGTGTAGTAGAGCTGATCAGCTGTGTGTGTGTGTGTGTGTGTGTGTGCCGGTGCAGGTGGAGGGGGCGTGAAGATCGAGTCCCACAAAGTGAACTATAGGGAAAAGGCTCAGTCCAAAGTGGGCTCCATGGACAACGTGAGCCACTTGCCTGGTGGAGGAAACATCAAGGTGAGTGAGACCATCACACCTGCGTTCCTCTTCTCTGTTTCTGTGAAGCAGCTCGTCACAGAGATGATGACACCTGTCTAACTTTCTGCAACATGATAAAAGAACCAGATTCACTGTGACCTGCAGGTTACAGCAGCCAAGCCAAGACTCACCTTCATTGTTATTATTACTATTAATGAAATATAGTTAACTTAGTTCATGACAGCATTTTCCTTTTAGTATTAATCCAGTGTCTGACTCCACCTCTTGTGTGTCGATGTGCATTGATAAATCCTAAGATTGAAAATATTTCAAGGAAATCTAGTCTTAGTGTGTCAAATATTAACTTAATTTAACGTTAAATGGACTCAACAAGCTACAAATAACAAGAAAATAACATGGTAAGCCATTATTTATTAAGTATTTAATGCTTGCAGATGATCATTTAACACTAATAACACTAAGAATCAATAAAGTAAAACAGTCAAATCAGTGTTTGGGCCTGAACACTGATCTCCAGTGGACGTGGACAGTGATGTCAGGGTGACATCATCGAGGGGCGTGGCTACAGGTCGCCACCTCAGGTGTATCAGACCTGAACCTTCAAGCGATTGACCTTCGATTGTGAAACTGTCACTTCACCGTCTTTAACCCTCATTTAAACCTTTTAAACACCTGTTCAGGTTCCTTCTTCTTCCTGTGAGACGATGGAGACGTTTTCAACCCGTCATTATTAACCTGATGTTTGTGTGAAGGAAACTGATGCTGCTGCTGCTGCTGCTCAGTTCCTTCGTCTCCTGTGTGTTTGCATGTCGATTTATGAAAAAAAAACACAAAGTGAAAATCTTGTGTGGACTTTGAGGAGGTGAAATAGTCTGAGGCTCGACTCGTTCCACCGCTGTGTTCATAAAGACACCACAAAAAAGAAAAAGAGAAAAAAAAAAGATCCTGTGTGGCCGTGAGCTCCAGTCAGTGACGATGTCGACAACCGGTCATCAACCATCTGCAGCGACCTGAAACATCCCAACCCCCCCCTGAACCCCCCCTCCCTCCCTCCAGCTCGGCTCCATCCACCACGGGTCTGGGTCTCTGGTGTCTCTTAACAAATGAAAACACACAAACGATCAAACAAAATAATAATAATTTGGGCGAATTCTGTCACCGGTCCCCTCAGCCTACAGCGCTCCATCTGTGTGTCGTCGTCACATCTTCATCTTCATCGACACACTGTTTTGCACGCCCATCATCATCATCACTGTCCAACGCAGTCATGGAAACAGTTAAAAATAGCTTTCACACACTAACAACCTGTATGTGTGTGTGTCTGTGTGTGTGTGTGTGTGAGAGAGTTGTTTGATGAGCGTCTATTTCTGCTTTCGCTTTAATTTGTTTGTTCAGCGCCTCAGCAAAAACACTGTTTTTTCATGCACTGATCAATTTTGAGATTTTGGGCTATTTCTCTTCCTTAACATGTATTCTTTCAGAAAAGTCGAAAGAAATGGTAGAAAATCCACATAAAAGTGGTTATTTTACTTGATTTAGTCTCTTTCGTCAGTAGATTTCTCCTAATTTTGCCAAACGTTAGTCTGACCCATGTCATGTCAGGTATCATTGTAAAGCTCTCTCTCTCCTGAACAATGATGTGGCTCCAAAAACTGTCATTTCCTCCGTATCTGCAACCAATCATAAAAGTACAATTTACATTAATAATCTATGGAATTTTACAGTGCAAGTCTTTAAAGGCCGTTTTCTCAAAATGAGTTTTTCCTCAGACTCTGAAGTTCAGCAGCACTTACAGACACCAAACCTTCCAGTTTGATCCCTTTCTTTATCCATTTTTCAGATTTCTGCTCTGAAAATGTATGCAAATTACAGCATATTTCATCAGATATTGCCTCATTTACATATTTTAATTTTAATATGTAATAATATATATTTTATTTGACAAAACTTGTAATACAAAAAATATTTGTCTTAATGTGAGTGATAAACTTGGGAAGTTTCATGGTGATATCTGTTAGTTTAATTTTTTATCCTATTCACCTGTAGTGTCTCACCTTAAAATGATTATTATTATTTGGCTCCAAGAAGTTTTTATTTTTTATTTTTTCAATCCCATGAAAAGACGAAAAAACAAACAATGAGTGTGTCAGACTAACAAGAACAGTATTGTGTGTGTGTGTGTGTGTGTGTATTGCAGCTCATCTCTCTGCTGTAGAGCTCCATTGTTAGCCTAAAAAAATATATTAAAAACACAACTTATCATTGTCATTCCCATGAACACACACTGTAATTTAACATCAGAGTCTGAGTGGACGAGGACATGACAGAGAAGGTGGACGGACACTTTTCCTAGTCTGTGTCTTTTCATGGGATTGGTTCAATGATGACATCATCATCACGCATCACACAGCTTTGTGGATGAATAAACCGGTCGTTGTTGTACATGTAGTTTGTCGTCGTTCTGTCTGTGTGTGAACTCTAACGTCTGTTTGTGTGTTTTGTCCTAATATGTTTTTTGTTTTTTTGTGTGTGTCTGTTTCTAGAAGCAGCTGCGCTCGATGTCATTTTTTTAATATTTTATCCCTTTAGCACATTAGCTTTTTAATTTCTCTATGAGCTCACACAGAAACATGATCGGCCTCTTTCTCCTCTGCTTCACTCTGCTGCTGTTTTTGAGTTTTCTATCATCGCATGTGGAGTTTATTCAGTTTTTATGCTTCTATCTATGAGTTGTACCACTTATTATTATTTCTTTTTGTTTTGTTTGCTCATGTTTCCATCTTTTCCCACCAGAGTCTGGCTCCAGATCTTTAGCAACCAAACTGATCCTGATCCTGACGACTTTGACCTATAATAATAATGATCATAATAATAATAAAAACCAGTTTCCAGAGTGTAGTAGTGGATCAGATTTGGAGCCAGGTTGCTCCATCCTCATCCCATCACCGATTGACCCGCCCTGCTATGTGTTTCTAGGCTGAGGGGGCCCAGGAGACAACAGAGGGGAATGGGACCCCGGCCCCCGGCCCGCAGGCTGGGAGCCCCCCCCCCGCCCAGGAGAATGGGCTGAAGGACGGGGCTCCCTGTGATAGCGAGGGCCTCCGGGAGCCCCAGGCTCTGGACTCAAGCATCCCAGAGACAAGTAAGTGTGTGTGTGTGTTTCTGTGTCAGTAGGTGTGTGTGCAGGGGGTCTGCAGGCAGGGTCTTAAAGTTGATAAATCAATTTAACGGAAATTAAGGCCCTTAAAGGGACTCTAAGTGACAATGAGGTCTTAAAGGGATAGTTCAACATGCAAATTGGCCCATTGCCATAATCCCTATAGTCATAGCAGTATAGGTTCGTTACCTTTAATTGTCAGTGCAAGCTGTTTTTAGAACGGCGGAGCAGAGTGGCGAGCTGCTCAGAGCTACGCTACGGAGGCTCATTATGGGATTTCTTGGTTTCCCTCATCAAACTCATCAAATACACAATCCAACAACTCCACAACGCTCTGGTGGACAAGTTGTGACCTGCACATTCACCACGCTATGAGATAATAACACAACGTTACCAGACAGAGTTGTTTTAGAGGGAAATTCATGCAAAACCGCTGATGTACGTTCCCGTCTAAGGCAGTTTTTCATCAAGCAGTCTCTGTATTTCCCTCTAAAACAACTCTGTGTGGTAACGTTGTGTTATTATCTCATAGCGTGGTGAATGTGCAGGTCACAACTTGTCCACCAGAGCGTTTTGGAGTTGTTGGATTGTGTATTTGATGCGTTTGATGAGGGAAACCAAGAAATCCCATAATGAGCCTCCGTAGCGTAGCTCTGAGCAGCTCACGGCTCTGCTCCGCCGTTCTAAAAACAGCTTGCACCGACAATTAAAGGTAACAAACCTACTGCTATGACTATAGGGATTATGGCAATGGGCCAATTTGCCAAAATGTTGAACTATCCCTTTAAAATGTATGGAAAGGGGCTTTAAAAAAAGGTCTTAAAAAGTATTAAATTGAACTTCAGGATTCCTGCATAAACCCTGCTGTGTGTGTGTTTCTGTGTGTGTCTGTGTCTGAAACATACAGTAGTAGAGAGACTCTGTTATAATAATAATAATAATAAAAATACTAACGTGTGAGTTTCTTTTTTTTTTTTCCCCGTCACTGATCAAACTGAGATTAACCCGTCGTCATGGCGACCCCGTGGCTGCAGTGTGAAGAATCTGTTTATTCTGTCTCCTCCTCCTCCTCGGCCCAAAGTTTCCTGATCACACTTTCGACTTCTTTATCTTGCAGGCATCTAATTCTGCTATCCCTCTGCCCTCTTCATCTCAACCCCCCCACGACACCGCCTCTCCTCCCCCGTTGCCCCCCTCCACTTCTCTCTACCCCCCCTACCCCCTTCTCCCTTCCTGCCTTCTCTCTCTCCCCTCCTCCTCCTCTTCCCTCCCTCTTCCTCTACTCGACCTTTCTGCTGCAGATTGAGTCTTTCAAGCTCAACTTCCGCGAGAATGCTCGCTCTCGCACGGACCACGGCGCCGACATCGTCACCTGGCCGGCCCCCCAGGACGACAACAATGACAACGACAACTACAACTACAACTACAACCACAGACCCCACCCACACGGTTCCTTCTATTCTCTACACCAACAACAACAACAACAACACCCAAACCAAACGCACCCCCCGGCTCCTCGCAGCGTCTCCCTCTACGAGTCGTTGGCGTCTGCGTCTTCCCCCTCCACCGCTGCTGCTGCTTCCCTGCTGCACCTTCAGCTGGAGGTCACGGGGGACGACAGCAGCTCCTCAATGGGATCTTGACCTTTCTATAACATAACCCCCCCTCCACCCACCCCTCTACCCCCCCCAACAAACACACACACATATATACACACAAACAAACACATCAATCACCCCCTCCTCTGTCACCTTCAATCAAAAGTTTTGACTTCTAATCTAATCGTTCTGTCACCAGTGTCTCTCACATCTGAGCTCATCGTCATGCACAGTAACCGCCCCCGCCAACCCCCCCACCTCACCCACTTCACCCACTTCACCCACTTTACCCACTTCACCCCCCCCCTGTGTTGTGTCCAGCTAAAGTGACTGTACAGACTGAGCTTTGGGGCTTTGTGAAGGTTTTAATCCTCACACGTCGACACGTCATCGACCCTAGAGTCATCGTCGTCGGGTGGTGATGGACTTTCACTTTCACTTAACTCTCTCTCAACATCAACAACTTCACCTCTCCTCCTCCTCCTCCTCCTCCATCCCATAATTACAACTACAACAGCAACAGCAGCAGTAATCAGTTAACCGGTCACCTGAGCAGCATGGAAACCCCTCTGGACTCACACACACACAGACACACACACAGTAGCATCTCTTCTCCCTTGTGACTGTAGGAGCTGTTTGTTCCCAGTATCCTCCTCTTCTTCCTCTTCCTCCTCCTCCTCTTCCTCCTCTTCCTCATCCTCTGCTTCGGTAACATCATAGTCATCCATCGTTCTTCTTCATCCTTCATCATCATCACTCTCTCCTCTCTCGTCACCGTCACATACCATAATAATAATAAACAAGCTGACAAACAGAAAAGCTAGACAACACGTACAGTAGGCTGTTTGAACCATTTTAGGCTGTTTAACTCTTTCTTCTCTGTGTTTGTGATGATGTGTTTGAGTGACAAAAAAAAGTTGTGTAAAAATGAGCTTTGGTGTTCTGTTCTTATCTTAATTTTTCTTTCTTTCTTTCTTTCTTTCTGTCTTTCTTGGGTTTTCTTATTCTTTCCTCCTAGTATTTTGTTTTTAAAACAAAATGTTTTCATTTATTTATTGTACGTTTTATTCCTGTAAAAGCAATACTACTACTACTACAGCGATAGCGCTCAGAAAAATCTTGGAAACACGCACAGGATTTTATCGTTAAAAAACAAAGACACACGGTGAAGATGAGAAAAGACGTCAGAGAGTCAGAGGGAGGAAGAAAGTGAAAAAGAAGCAGTTAAAGATGTGTTGTTGTTGTGTTTTTTTCTTAAAAAGAACTTTTGTGGCTTAATAACAAATGACAAATGTGTGAAACGTTGAAAGTTTGTGAGATGCAATAGAGGAAGTTTGTTGTGGAGAAGATGATGTGAGGGAGATGAGGACGACGATAGGGAACTGTCTTTAGAGCTGCGTGTCTCGTATGTGCCTCCTGTCCTTCCTACCTGAAAACTGAAGAGTTAATGAGGATGATGCAGCAGGCTCGTGCTGAAAAAAAAAAAACTGAAAGCGGAGAAGAGTATCGAAGAGTTGATGGAAAGAGTTTTAATGGAAAATCTGTTTGTGTGCAGTACAGTCACAGGTTCAGGTGTTTCTGTGAGGGCGGGGTGAACTAACAGTGTGTGTGTGTGTGTGTGTGTGCGTGCAGCGTTTTACTCTTCTCGTTGGAAGTGTTGGCAGTGGAACGTGACGTGGCTTTATCCTCTTCTCGTGTAGCAAAATGTTGCCTCCGATTGCCTTTCTAGTGCATGGCCAGACTATAATATAATGACATCACAGCACAGCACAGCACAGCACAGCACACCCCGAGCTGGGAGCCTCTGTGCATTATGACTCAAAGTAAAAGTGTTGTGGTGGTTTGGTACCATACGTACAGTATAGTATATCTCTGGGGCAGTCCTAGCGCTCAGAGGACGACACATTATTATTATTATTAATATTAATATTAATATTAAAATGATATGATATGACAATGTAGCAGATACATTAGCATTCGTTTAGAGTCACGTTTTTGCCACCTTAGTGAATTTAAATCCAACTTTCTTGTTCTTCTAGCTCTGTTTTCATCTCGCGCTCACCAGCTAACCGCTAACCGCTAACTTCCTGTGTACGATGAGTTTATTTGAGCTTTTTTTTTTTTTTTTTTGCTGAAAGCATTTAACCTGCTGCATCTGAAAATATAATGATGATGATGATGATGATAAGACAAGAGAGACGAGGGTGTCGGCTGTAAAAACCAAAACAAAGAGCTGAAAGACACTAAAAGACTCAGTCGGGTTCGTTATGACGTGTAACCCCCGTTCATAGTTATTATTATAAAAAGAAAAGTGTAATATAAAGAAGTGCAGCTTTGACTTGTAGTATGAATAATGGATGTTGTGGAAAGCTATCAACTGTATTTCTACAGTTTGCATCATGTAAATGTGAATCTGCAGCCGTCTGATCAAAGATCTGACAGGAAATCTAATGCTAACTTAGATTAATTGACACAAAAACAACATTATCATGGTAGAAACTACATTGACTGCCCCTTAGTGACAATATCAAACCACAAACACACTCCTGAGTTATTATTATTATTCAAATTGTCACTTTATTAATGATTCGTAAAGAAGCTTTGACGCGACTAAATTGCACCTTAATGCTTAGATATATCAAAGATATTACTGTTAGTGGGTGATTGGTGTTTCACTAACAGTTAAACAAAAATAAAAAAAGACAAAACCCGCCTCTATGAACAAGTGATCTTATGTGAAGGAGCTGTTGCATGATTACAGAGCAATAAACTGACTTATGCTGCCCCTCAACCTTTAATATTCAGTCATGAACAGGTTTTTTTGTTTTGTTTTAGCATTTATTGGAGTTTATTCAGATCAATCAGAGAAGTGGGCAATACATTTTTCCAGTGAATGTGGTCTGAAGGGCAGAGAGAGTGTGAGTGAGGGGTGGAGCGTCACAGAGCTAAAGTTTTTTCCTTGTGCCTGTCCACAGCCGTGTTTTAGCTTTGCTTTTAACCCCCGGGGTGTTTTGTTTTTATTAAAACTAACCACTACTTCTGGAGCTTGCACACGGATGTACATAGATATTTTATTGACGACGACGCACTCTACTATATACGGCCCTGCAAACCAGAACAAATGATTGATGATGATGATGGTGATTAGGGGGCGGGGCATGTGGGGGTGGGCGGGTTGTTCACAAACAGCTTTTATGTCCATGTACCTTTAATGACTTTAAGGGGAGGAGGTTTTATCATGACTATTATGACTATTATTCTGGATTATTAGTGTGATGAATCGAACAGGTCGGCTCTTTTCTTTTCGTTGGGAAAGGGGGCCACTGAAGTGAAAGAATGTCTTTTGAGATATATTGTACTAAAGACGCAACACTTTTGTATATGTTATTTATCGTTGTGTTTTCCTGTAGCCTCGTGACGGTTGTGCACTCATGGTTGAAAAGGGGTTATTATTATTATTATTATTATACTTTTTTGATTTGCGACAGCCGCCGGTTTCACAAAACCGCGTGACGTCGGGGATGTGAGATTTTGGAAAAAAGAGAAAACCCAAATACAACGCTCAACTCAGAAAGTCTTTAAACTAAAGGAATCTCATAGGAACAGGTTTTTATTTAAAGGTGCTGTAAGAGCAGCTTGATTTTAGAAACAAGCTTAATCAGTTCAAGACTGTTTTAACTAAACATCTAGTGCACACTTATGCATAGCTACACACTAATTAATTAATCACGCCCACCAAACCCAGTCTTAAGAGAATTACTATAAAATGATGACCTAATTAGCTCATAAACTTTGCTTTCAGGATGAAACGCACCACAATCACAAACACTTGTCCATCGCAGTTGGACGCTGGGAATTTTCTTGTTCAAGCAGGCACTAAGTGTAGAGCTCAGTGTACAATAGGCCTGTAATTTGGGAGTACTGCATATCAATATATATATTTATTTATATATATTGGCTGCTACGTATTGCACTCAAGAGCAGCAACCTGCCCTGGAGAGTCACTCATAGACACACATAACAAACATAAACACACACACACTGAGACCCTAACGCATCCTGGTTTGTGGTTAAGAAGACGTAAAGTGTAGCTGCCAGGTTCGGCTTGTGTAATTAATGCTCCCCAGTAATCTACCCAAGGAGCATTGTAGAGCTTCATGTACTGCTACTGTACTCATACCAGACATGTAAGTGTAACACTAGCTAATAAACACCTACTTTACCTGCAGAGCATGCTGAAAAACAATGGGATGTGTTAGGTAGACTTACTATGTCATTTGCAGAGCCTCCTCATTGTTTTTTTGTGTTTTATTTTATTATTATTTTTGGTTCTTTATTTTTTTTTTCTTTGTTTCTTTTTTTTTCATTAATTTGAATTTTATGTTTTGGTTTGGAAAAAAAGTGTTTATTGTGATTACTTGTTAATTAGTGATGTGATTATTAAACATGAAATAAAATGAACTAAAACTCTCACTTGTATGTTTTACTTTATTTTAAGACGTTTTGTGATCTGTCTGTAGAGATAATAGACCAACGCTGACCCCTTGTGGTGCCTTTATGGAAAGACAAGACAGGAAAAGCTACAGTACCATCCCTCCTAGGGATGAATAAAGTATTCTCTACTCTCTACTCTACTCTACTTTGTAGATCATTTGTTAAAGGTACATTGTGTAGGAATTCCTCCCATCTACTGTCTCAATCTGACTCAATCGCACATATTCACCATTAACTAGGTGCTTATTAATATGCATATAAGTATTTTACTAGCTCCTTATTAGTAATTATTAAGCACGTATTAACACCTTATTCTACATAGCCTTATTCTACCTCTATTACACCATGAATTAAGATTTTTCCTGATATTAACTCCTAATTATTGCTTATTCATTGTAAATTAATGCATTGTTGTTTCTGAGTAATGATGTGAATAACCAGTGGGTTTTTGGGGCCTTGTTCAGGGGCAGTAGCACAAAAACAGTAATTCTTCCTTTATCACTCTGAATTAGTATAGCATTAATGCATTAATTTACAATGAATAAGCCATGATAAGAAGTTAATATCAGGAAAAATCTTAATTCATGGTGTAATAGAGGTACAATAAGGTGTTAATATGTGCTTAATAATTTCTAATAAGGAGCTAGTAAGCTACTTATATGCATATTAATAAGCACCTAGTTAATAGTGAATATGTGTTCCTTAATCTAAAGTGTTACCAAAAGAATAAAGTCATTCATATCATATCATATCTTAAATCTCATAAATAAACACCAGTCAGTGACGGTTTTGCTTTCAAAGAGGTTTATTGAAAGAAATATTTTTCAAATTTTATAAAGTTCAACCATTGATAATGCTATCACACAATCAGAACCTAGCGCTTCACCGTTTCGTTTCCCCGTCGACCTCTCGTCACCATTTTGATATGAATAATAATAGTCATTAATTATAATAATTATAATAATAATAAGGTGTCGTGAGCTTCTGGACAAAACTCCCCGAGGGTCAAAGGTCACATCCCAGGGAGCAGCAGCACACTTTAAGCTATTTTCAAGACAGTTGTGAGACAGTTGCGCTCTTTCTCTCTCTCTCACACACACACACACACACACACACACCTGCTGAGAATAGTCCGTGTGTTTTCAGCTGCACTTGATTGAACAAACCAAACGAGGTGAATCAAGTGCTGAACGATGATATTTTTTGGGGGGGAAACACATGCATCTTCCTATTAACCAGAGTTACAAATAATATACAATATAACATTGTATTCTTCTCATCTAGGATCTCTATGTTTGCAGCTATTCAGTCAGTACCCATCTCTTCCTTGACCTGGAAGTAGTTTATTAATAATATTATAATATATATTTATATATAATATGTATAAATATGACTCTCCCGTAACCTGGAAGAATTCAGTGTTTCACTCTACACACACAGTTTGCAAGCACACAGCGAAAACCTCCACCTCTCTCTCACTGCAGGATGAGTGTCATCAGTGCAGCATGCAAGGAAAAATGTGCACAAGATTAAAAGTCTGTAGCTTCATCACCCTCGTCATCCTCGCCCTCATCATCAACATCTTTTTTTTTTTTTTTCAATTTCCAACAAGGTGATTATTATTATTATTATTTTAATAAGAAATTAGAGCAGACTTTTTTAAATTTCTGTATTTAGTATATTTTTTCCTCTATAGTATAGTTCTGCATTTCAAAGCATGCCAAAGAAATGTTTCAGTTTCTGCATAGTGCTGGCTATACGAGTGCCAAAGAGTTCGATTCCTTTACAAGTCGTAGTAGAAGTTTTGTTGGTATGTACAGGCCGAGGAGTGACAGCAGATCCAGTGTTGTGTAAACGGTACCAAACCCCGCCCACCCCACCCCACCCTTACCCCACCCCTCTCCCCAACAACCCCTTCCCTCTCCATCCCCAAGTGCTCAAAATATCTACAAATACAGAACCGAGTCTGTCGGACTCATAGAAAGTTAAATAGAGCTGAAAAAAGCTCAGTATGGAAGAGCCATTAAGGGAGGTGCACTGCAAAAACTCAAAATCTTTCCAAGAATATTTGTCTTATTTCTTGTCAAAATGTCTAATTTCTTGTCAAAACTAAACTATTTTCACTTAAAATAAGACTCATCACCTAAAAATGAACTTGTTTTGAAACAATTTACATTTGACTTGAAATAAGTAGAAAAATCTGCCAATGAAAGCAGGTTTTTTGTGCTCGTAATAAGGAAGAAAAACTTGCTCCACTATCAGATTTTTCTACTTATTTCAAGTGAAAATCTGCTTGAAAGAAGTAAAAAGTGTCTAAAATCAAGCTACTTTTATTGTGATGAGTCTTATTTTAGTTATAATGAGATTTGTTTTGACTAGAAATTACATTTTGACTAGAAATAAGACAAATATTCTTGGTAAGATATTGAGTTTTTGCAGTGTGTGTGTGTGTATGTATGTGTATATCTATGTCTGTGTGTGTGTATTTATGTTTGTATGTGCATCAAATTCAAAGGGAAAAAGTACTTGAACCTCCTCAAACACCCCCCCCTCTCCCTCCCCGTCCCCTTTGGATATTTTTTATATTATCATTTTTATTATTTTTTATTTTCAAAGTGCTCCCTCTACTGGTAGAATAATATTATGCACTATTATGCATTATACATAAATGTTTCTCTAGCTCTGGAGGATATTCCACTACGGTGAACTGTCACATACAAGGTCAAAGAAGATAAAGAAGAAGAAGAAGTCGACAACCACATTCTAGTTTTGAGGTCAAACAGTTCAGGCCACGAGGTGACTGGTATTCAACACCACCGTAAAAATAAACTATAAAGAAACAAAGAAACAAAGAAACAAACACCCGCTACAGTACGTTGAGTGAGATCTTCAGTACCTCAGCACTGACACTGTAAAAAAAATAATAAACTCAACAAAAAAAAACAATAATGGACCTTTAATGGACCTTAATTGTTTCTGGTGACGACAGGTGAGGGAGGGGGGAGGAGGGGGAGGGTGCTGGTGAAAGCTAACATATATGGGTGTGTGTGTTTGTGTTTTTGTGTGTGTGAGTGACATAAAAACACAACGAGGGCTCAGTCATGAGGAGGAGCTAACTAAGTCTGTGATGATGCGTTCACTGACATTTTCACTGAAACTTGGGGATTCAAGCAACAATCAACCAATATGAAACATCAGAGCCACATTTCTCTAACTTCATATTAAAGCTCCATGTGATGTTGATTTTTTTTAATATATATATATATATATGCTTTAATATGTGGGTTTAAAATTTTAAATGTGCCCAGTGTTTTACCTGCTTTGGTTCAACACTAAAGTGACAAAACTGACGAAGACTTTTTTGCACTGCAAAAACTCAAAATCTTTCCAAGAATATTTGTCTTGTTTCTTGTCAAAATGTCTCATTTCTAGTCAAAACTAATCTCTTTCCACTTAAAATAAGACTCATCACCTAAAAATTTACTTGTTTTTAGATAATTTTCACTTGTTTCAAACATATTTTCACTTGAAATAAGTAGAAAAATCTGATAGTGGCAGATTTTTCTACTTATTTCAAGTGAAAATCTGCTTGAAAGAAGTAAAATGTGTCTAAAAACAAGCTACTTTTCATGTGATGAGTCTTATTTTAAGTAGAATGAGATTTGTTTTGACTAGAAATGACATTTTGACCAGAAATAAGACAAATATTCTTGGTAAGATATTTGAGTTTTTGCAGTGTGGGGTTCGTTTTCCTTCTGTCTGCATTTTGTGAATTGATAATAAGTTAAGTCAATCAGTTATTAAATGTTGATTACAGCAATAATGTGATAAAGTCCCATAAAGACTCATTAAATAGTGAATAAATATCGAGAGGTTGCATTGAGAGTGTGAATGAATGAATTAATAAAACAAGAGAACATGTTTTACACAGCAAAACCTCACAGGAGGCACAAAGTCACAGAAAAAACAAAAAACTAAACAATCAGATCAAATAACAACCAAAATAAATAAATTAAATAGCTCAGACCAGCAAGCAGCAAAAATACAATCATCACAAATCTGCATTAAAGGGGAATCCCACCAAAATAAAGCTTCAGGAAGTCGCTCTCGCTCTCTTCTCTCCTCTGATTGGTCGGTCGGTCGGTCGGTTTCATGGTTTTGAGTTCTGAGACGAGAAGGAAAACGAACCCCGTGACATCAGTGACACGTTCCTGAGTCGTCGTTAGTTAAAACATCTGCACTATAAAATAAAATAAAGTGCTAAAAGACATGAAGGGGTTGTGTTGGTTGGTTAAGCTGCTACAGGTCTTAACTGTTTAAAGGACTATTGCACTTCAACAGGGAGGGGTCAGCAAAAAGTCACAAACCGTGTCGCCGTGGTTACACTGGGAAGACATTTTTTTTTTTTTTTTTTAAAGATGGCAGAGGTTCTTTTTTTATTTTCCTTCATCTTGAGAACTCAAAACTTTAAAAAAACAAAACATTTTGGTTGAAATTTTGTCTTTTATGCAGAAAATCGTCGTTACTTTTATTCATTTTATTTTATTTTATGTGTACATCTCCACCAGTCCTGAGGATTCTGGGTAAATGTCACCTTGTTAAATAGTGGCACATCTACACCTCCTTCCCTTTTGACATGTGTGTGTGTGTTTTTGTCACCGCATCACACACACACCTTTAAAACCCAAGATTCAAACTTAGTTTAAAAAAAAAAACGTAAATCCAAAAGGAACCAAACTTTCGTCCATTCACAAAACAAATCATATCAACCAATCACTGTCAAATCAATAACAAATATCAGAGTTGCTTCAAAACTTTTGGAAATTCACACTAAACTTAAAACAACTTCAACTTTGTGGAGTGTTTGTTTCAATCAAACTGTTTCCTACTCTAAATAAATGTCTGATGTGTAGTTTTCCCAGTTTGTGCTGTTGTAGCATTGATTTTTTTTAAACTTTATTTGTGCTACGTTCAAAGACACAAACACTGAATCTGTTCATTTGCCTGTTGGAACGAGTTCAAATCAAGTTTTTTTGGGGGCAAAAATAAATAAAAATGTTGTTTGTGGACATCAGAGAGACAGTGAGTGAAGCGGATGTTCTGTGCCATGCTCTGCAGACTCAAAGACAAGACCAGGACACACACATAAAAAGCTTCTGGACCTGAACGTATCACACACACATGATAATAATAATAATAATAATAATATTAATCATCATCATCATCATAATAATATTAATAATAATCAAAGCGAACTCACTCACTCGTCTCTTCTTGCCAGTGTTTGCATATTGTACTGTACATAGAATAATAATGGCGCATTCGGCTGGTCGTCGTAAACTGGCAAACTTGTACTTGTACAATATATATATATACTGTATATACTGTATATATATATATTTTCTTTTTTACGTGTGAAAGGTGTGAAAGCGTTTCCGGGTGCTCGCTCAGGTGAGGAAACATAAGGACCAATGAAATCTGAGGTAGCAAATTCAACCATGAAAAAAAACCAAAAAACCAAAAAACAAAAGGGTTTTGTCCTTGTCGTGCGTTGTGTGTGCATTGTGTGTGCTTCAGTGTGTTGAGAGCTGCGACTTCCTTATAGTTATAGTTGGATGTTTTAGTTTTCGTTGTGTGTGTCTGTGTGTGTGTCTGTTCTTGAAGTTTGCCAGTTTACCTGTTAGCGACGCTGCCTGAGCCACGTGTTCTTCACTCACTGCTTTTTTTAAATTTTTTACGCAAACCTGGACGACGTGAACGATCGGGCAGCTGATATGTTGATCGAGGAGAAATTCATCATGGCTTTTAACCCTCCAGTTCCCACCCACCCCTGAGGTCTGTCTGCAAACCAGCCAATCCAGTGTGCTCTTGGGGGGGAAAGGGGGCGGGGCTTAGCGGTAGCTCCGCCTCTCGGGAAGGAACCAATGACAGGACAGGAGAGGACGGGACGGGACAGCAGGTTTCCTGTTAGGCCAGCTAACAACTACAATTCACTAAACCAAAAGTCTGTGAGTTTGTTTTTTTGTTTTTTTCGGAAGCGCCGCGGACGTATAGAGAAGAGAAGAATAATAATCAATAATCAATAATCAGTAGGATTTTCAGTGCAAGACGTAAAATGGCTACTTGTTTCGTCGTTTCGCTTCGTTTCTGTCCCACGTTGTTGTCGCCGCTTGTTCTTCATCCAACACTGGATACAGCAGTAAAGGGATTTTTTTTTCTACAGGTCAGCAGTCGTCTCTCTGTGTGTGTGTGTGTGTGTGTGACGTCACATCGGGTCGGGTTTGATCCGGTCAGATCTGGTTTGGACCCGGACAGACAGCGTGTTCGTCGGGAGGCAGAGAGTCTCTCAGCTCCGTTTGTGGTTTTGGTTAAAGGTTGTGTCGTTGTGGTTGTGGAGTTCGGAAAGCTCCAGATGTTTGAGGAGGGGAGAGAGAGAGGAGCGTCTCCATGACTACAGAAGCTGAAGGACCAGATATGACTCGTTCATTTTCTCCTCCCCCCTGTCGCCCGACCCTTAGCTGCCCCCGGGGTCGGAGCTGTGTCTCTGTGGTGTCCGTGAGTCCAGAGGAGTCTGTGGTTCTTGGAGGGACCGCCTCCGTTGACTCTCAGCATCCATACACGCCTCCGACCCAAAGTCTAACCCCGCCCCCAAGCTGGAGCTTCCCGTCGCCTCTGATGCTGCTGCTGCTGCTGTTGCCCCGACTCCCAACTCCAACCGCAAACCTGAACTGGCTCCTGTTCCAGTCCCCAGGCCTAGATCCAGCTCCAGATGTTGCCCCGGGCCGTCAAGTCTGGGGGGTGCGAGCGGAGCTGGGGGGCCGCTGCTGCTGCTGCTGCCGAGGAGAGAAGAGTCCTGGAGCTGCAGAGAGTCCAGAGGCTTCGGAGGGAACTCCTCAAAGTCCTGGGAGTCCAGGATCTGCAGGGAGTTCAGAAGGAGGAAGAGGTCAAAGGTCAAAGATCACAGGTCTCCAGACACTAACCATTCACACGTTTTTATTCACATAAGATAAGATAAGATAAGATTACACATTGTCAGATCACTCTGAAATTTGTCTTGCGTCCCATGACGTCCAAGGTTTCACACAAATAATAACAAAATACCAAAAACATACATTTACAAAAAGCATAAATGTTACCCTCAAACGTCACATTTAAAGAAAAACACAAACTACCTCCTAACTCCATTCACAACATAAATCGAACATTACAAAGTGTCTTTGGTGCAACAGCCAGTGCTCAGTCTGTACATGAATCCTAGGGTCGACTTAGAGCCCAGACTCTGATTTAACAATTTGACAGACTGAGGGACAAAAGAGTTCCTCAGCCTGTTCAGTCGAGCTCGTGGAACTCTAAACATTCTGTTTGATGGCAGAAGCTGATATTCCTCGAATAACACATGAGAGGGGTCAGATGAAATATTACTTGCAAGAGACAACATTCTTTTAGTGTATGCTGCTTGAAAATGTGACTCCAAAACATAGGCAACATTCAATTAAAACTTCCTCATGGAAACAGTAAAATTTGATTAAATGTCATGAATATCCATAAGACGCCACTGTCTTCTGATGACAGGCATGTTGTATTATAACTTGTGCAGCAGCCTTTTTACCAATTGAACCTGGCTGGCGTGTGTATGGCTCAGTAGTTTCCAGGCAACGACTCCAGCAGCTGGTCACACTGGGCCTGAGTGCAGCCCGACCTCGGACAGTCGGTTAAAGATGAAGGATGGACGTCCCTTTATTTTGCGATTTAGTACAAAAATGAATGGAAACACCTTAAATCGCAAGAAAACAACTCGATGCACCAATATGATCGTCATTGCACATGACGTCATTACGCACGGCTTTTTATCCGATTTAAAGGTCGTAGATGGAAACGCACTTGAACCGACTTCATTCACATTAATATATTTATGGATCTTCAGATAATCGATCGACAGGTGGATGGAAACACGGCGACTGATCCCTGCTGCTGGTTCTGGTTCTGGTTCTGGTTCTAATGTAAACTCACTGCAGAGCTTCTGTTCTGTGGCTTCATGTGCATCACCTGTGATAAAGACGCCAGCGTGTCCGTCTCCAGAGGCGTGACGGGCTGAACCAGAATCTCTCCTGGACCAGGACCGGGACCGGGACCGGGAACTGGACCAGGGCCGGGCCCGGGAGGGTAGGGAGAGGCCTGTGGAGGAGACGTGTTGTTGAGAGAGTGTGTGACAGACAGAGCAAGGCTTCTACATCCATGCCCCATGTGTGTGTGTGTGTGTGCTGTTACCTGCGGCGGCGTGGACACGGCGCTGTAGGCCGGAGGAACCAGAGCCATCTGTCTCTGCAGCAGCTGCATGATCGCTCCGATGTCGGTGGACATGCGGCTCTCCAACCTGCACACAGCAGCACTTTTTATTTACTTCTGTTCTGTTCACACTCACACAGCCGCAGCAAAACTTTACTCTAACAGTGAAAACACAGAACAGAATCAGATTTAAACCATAAAGAGGAAGTCATTCATCAGGATCTGACACTTTCAGGTCCAAAATGAAGGAATTAACTTGATATTCAAATTAAAATTTAACCCTTCGATGTTTATACTTTCCACCAAGACCAGTCCTGAGGCCACATTTTCAGGGTCTTGGTCTTGTCTCGGAATCGATTAAGTTTTTAATCGGTCTTGTCCTGTAATTCAATAACTTTAAGATAATTCAAATAGTTGTACTAAAGTATCTGCTTGTGTTAAACCATTTAGGGTTAGGGTTAGACTTCAGCAGCTTCTGTGCCGTGTTCTTCTGTTCAATACAAACTTTGTTTACATTAAATATGGTTTAGATCGGGGGGTCAAACTCATTTTGGTTCAGTACAGCGCAATTTGATCTCAAGTGAGCAGGAACAATAAAATAAAAGCATTTTATAACCTATAAATAATGAGAACTCTAAACTGTTCCCTTTGTTTTCGTGGAAAGAAGTACAGCTACATTATTAAGATGTTTACATTTCATTAACTATCCTTTCATCAAACAGTATAACAAAGCTGAGATTTCTCAAGAAAAATATGTGCAATTCAACAATTTTTTTTATAATTATGCCTCTTCTGTCTTCTGGTTTAGATTCTATATAAAATCATCTCTTTCTCTTTCTGTGTGTTTTTTTTTGCTGCAGTTAAAAATCTCTTTCCCCTCAGGATCTCCTCAGTCAACCAGCGTCGTCTTGCTTCTGCTCTGAGACTCACATCCTGCTAATTAAAACTCATTCTGCTCATTTTCTTCGGCTCTGCATCATCAGGTCTGACACACACAGACCTAAACCTGAACCTGAACCTGAACCTGCTCCGACCCGGAGGAGGCATCGGGTCGAATATACATTAAACCTGTGAGTGTTCAGCTGGAGGCGAAAACACACTGGATCTGAGCCGACACAAAGACTCTGACTCCAAGCGCTGCAGCGTTTTTTTCTGATGCAAAACTCAAACACTGAACATTACACAACACACACGCGGTGGTACCTGTTGAGCTGTTTCTGCAGCAGGTCCAGACGTGTGTCCAGCTGGTTGCGCTGCTGTCGGCTCAGATTGTGTATGGGCGTGTTGAGCGGCGGCGGCGACGCCAGGCTGCAGCTCGGTACTTCCTGGTACTGACCGCCGCCCCCCCGGCTCTCCCCCCAGAAGCTGAAGATGTTGGACACACCTGAGAACGCACCTGGAGGAAGACACACAGTCAGTACGTTACCATGACAGCTGAAAAAAAACTAATTATGAGCTTTAATCCTCCGATAAATGGACGACTGATCAATGTGTTAGTCGGACTCAGACTAGACTGCTCTGAATCTGTCCAAGACACCCAAGATTATATGATTGGAAACTGGTTTTTCTTCTGCAGGTTTTCACCTCAATCTGACTGAAACTGGACAATGCTCGTATGCTTCACAACAGTAGAGACGACACAAAGTGTGGCATAGAAACCAAAACAAAACAGAAAGCACCAGGGCTGATGCATCAGTGCAAAAACACATCACTCGTCCTCTCTTCACTTCTGTTTTATTGCATGTTTTTACTGTACAATACCTGTATCCCATCTAGTTTTATTGTTATTAGTTCTACTTGTGTTGTGTGCTTTTATTGTACACCACTTTGGACAACTTGGGTTGTATTTTTAAATGTGCTAGATAAATAATAATGTATTGTATTGTATTAGATAGATAGATAATCTTTATTACAGACTCGGGTCCATTATAAATAAAAGAAGACAATACAAAGACACATACAATACAAGATAAAAAAACACCATCTTAATTTTTAAAACACTATTCCAGTGTCTCCAAGGATCTGACAAGTATTTCGTATTGTATTGTATATCACACAGTGCAACCAGCGAGAAAATGTGTTTTATAAAAAAAAAATCAAAAAAAGGAAGCCCAAAGCCTGACCAGACCCGAACTGAGTCATTTGTAGATGTTGTTAGCCCAGACCGGCGCATGCGGTCGGGAACTGTAGTTGAGAACTCTGTTATTTATTTCCATTTATTTACTACGTGACAGAAAAGTCAACGGGACAGGGCTCTGTATTAACCTGCTGAAATGACGCATATCGCCACCTAGTGTTAAAGACGATTTTCCCTGTTGCATGTAAACTGGGACAAGGACAGAACTCCAACGAGACGCTCAATCTTCCCATGCAAACATACTCAGTGTGTGTGTGTATGTGTGTGTGTGCGTGCAGCTCAGGTGGACACTCACCTGACAGAGCGTTGCAGGTGTTCCCAGTCTTGGGGTCTCCGTCCGTCTCCGAGTTCTCGTTAAAGTTGAGGGGCGGAGCCTGAGCCTGAGGGTTCCCCAGCATCACCGGAGGAGGGGCGAGGCCGGTCACCACCGACTCCTCCCCCTGAGACACGAGTAAAACCAGATGTTATTACAGTAAAGCAGCAGGAGGAGGAGGAGGAGTGTTGTGTTCAGGTTAAAACAGTAGCCACATCTGCATTTTTTCTACACTGCAAAAACTCAAAATCTTGGTAAGATATCTGAGTTTTTGCAGTGTACACAGTCAAAATCTGATCGGAAATTCCAACTCCACTGTTTAAACCGTTTACATGGATCATGGAAACTCAACCGACATAAACAACCCGTCTTGATCGGTAAGAAACTTCTTTCTGAATGAGCCTGTCGATGTGTTTACATGACACAGTTTTATTCAGATCAGCATTTATTCCTATTATTTGTGTCCATGTAAACTAAACGACTAATGAGTCGTACCTCGTCACCGCTGGAGTGAGACGACATGGAGCTGCGATGCCCCTCCCACTGCCTCTTGGCCGCCGCCTCCTCCTGCTTCTGGCTGCTAGCTGCCTCCCTCTGTCTCCGCCGCACAGACTTATGGGACTTTTTGATTTCTCCAGCGTCTGCATCGTCTGCACAGAAGTTTTGCAAGGTTAGATTTTTATTTTTGTTTAGTTTATCGACGATCAGAGAGGAATTTAATCTCCGTAGGGATTCGTGACCTTTCTCCGTGCGTCGTCTGAAGGATAACTTCCGTCTCCGTAGTTTGTTGAATCCGCCGCCGCCGCCGCAGTACGAGTCGTCGCTGCTCGGAGAACCGGGGATCATGTTGGTCTGAGAGGAAACAATGACTCGGCATTAATTCTGTGGCTTAACATAACAGATGATTAACACCAGAACGATCATCCGCGACCTTCAGATCATCCGGGTTTGACGTGTAAACTCACGTCTCGGAGGTTGAAGGTGATTTCCAGGTTGTTCCAGAAGTTGTCTGCGAACTCCGGATACATGTCCAGAACCTCCAGGACGTCTTCCCTGAGGATCTTGTGCAGGTCGCAGTAGGTCAGAGCTCGCACGTCGGCGTTGGATTTACCCGGCCGGGCGTACAGGTTGATGGGCTCGCCGAAGATGTCGTTCTTCCCTGAGGAAAACGAATAGAAAATAAAAAAACATTTTACAGATTTGGAGCAAACGCTGCTGGGACGTGACTATGTGGTGGAAGTTCAGTTTTGAGTTGTTCTGATCTGTGAGTAAGATGCAACTCAAATGCAAATGAACCATCATGAGCAGATGGTTGAACCTTATGGAGCTCCTCTGTTCTGGTCTGGTGTGTTGTGTTTAAGGTGCAACTCTCTACTCCCACCAGCAGAGGGCGACATCAGCTAAAGAAAACTTTAACTTTGCTTTAACAGTGAAAACACAGAAGAGAATCAGATCTAAACCATAAATAAAAAGTAATTTATCAAGATCTGACACTTTTAGGTCCAAAATGAAGGAATTAAGTTGATATTCAAATTAAAATCCAACCCTTCGATGTTTATACTTTCCACCAAGACCGGATTTCAATGGGATCAAGACCCATTTTCACGGTCTTGGTCTTGTCTCGGAATCGATTAAGTTTCTACTCGGTCTTGTCCCGTAATTCAATAACTTTAAGATTATTCAAATAGTTGTACTACTAAAGTATCTGCTTGTGTAACCATCTGTAAAACTAGTGTCACCAGTGGAAGGAGACTTCAGCAGCTTCTGTGCTGTGTTCTTCTGTTCAATCTTTGTTTACATTAAAATGGTTTAGATCAGAGGGGGGTCAAACTCATTTCGGTTCAGTACAGCGCAATTTGATCTCAAGTGAGCAGGAACAATAAAATAAAAGCATTTTATAACCTATAAATAATGAGAACTCTAAATTGTTCTCTCTGCTTTCGTGCAAAGAAGTACAGCTACATTATTAAGATGTTTACATTTCATTAACTATCCTTTCATGAAACATTATAACAATGAGATTTCTCAAGAAAAATACGTGCAATTCAACAATATTTTTATAATTATGCCTCTTCTGTCTTCTGGTTTAGATTCTATATAAAATCATGTTTTCTTTTTAGCTGAGGAATAATGTAAATATCAGGCCACATGGTTAAGACAGTAATGCTCTTGAAAATTGTCCGGTATTGGTCTGGCCTCGGGGTTCCGTGGTCTTGACTACAACACTTCTATTTTATTTACCCAAGATGGCGACCACCACGTCTCCTCTCAGGATCTCTATGGAGCCCCTGGATATGAAGTAGATTGCGGTGAGGACGTCCCCGGCGTGGACCAGCGTGTCCCCCGGGGGGGCGTGGGTGGTCTTGAACTTCATGGCCAGCGCCCGGAGGCAGCCTTTGGTGGAGCCTTTAAAAGCTTTGCAGTTCTGCAGCAGCGTGCGGTTCAGATGGAGGCAGATATCCGCCTGGAGACACTCGGGGAAACCCTTCAGCACCTGGAGAGGGAGAGAGGAGAGGAGAGGGAGAGGGGGAGCGAGGGGACGGACGGACAGACAGACGGATGGAGAAGGAGGGAAGAAGAAGGGTAATAAAGAGCAAAAAAAAGAGAGAGAGGAGGTGAGAAACAGCAGAGTAACGAGAGGGAAAAAGAGACGAGAGGCAGAAGAACACTGCAAAAACTCAAATATTTTACCAAGAATATTTGTCTTATTTCTAGTCAAAATAAATCTCATTATACTTAAAATAAGACTCATCACATAAAACGTAGCTTGTTTTTAGACATTTTTTACTTATTTAAAGCATATTTTCACATGAAATAAGTAGAAAAATCTGATAGTGGCTCCACTATCAAGTTTTGTTCAAGTTCTGTCTTATTACAAGCACTCTGCTTTCACTGGCAGATTTTTATTCTTATCTCAAGTGAAAATTTGTTTGAAACAAGTGAAAATGATCTAAAAACAAGTTAATTTTTAGGTGATGAGTCTTATTTTAAGTGGAAAGAGATTAGTTTTGACTAGAAAAGAGACATTTTGACAAGAAATAAGACAAATATTCTTGAAAAGATTTTGAGTTTTTGCAGTGAAAAAGCGTGTGAATCGATAGAGGAAGATTTCAGATCAGTGTTGATACGTCACACTGTGGTGCATAAAAACCATGAACATCAAACTAATGTCAAATAAATGTCACAGATTAGCAACGCTTTAAAAAAGGAACAATAAACTGGGACTTTACTGCTTTTTTTTTTGGTGAACACTCATGGGACGTTGGCCACAAATCAACCAGACAAAACTTAATCACCTCCACGTCCATTCATCAACATCCAAATGAGAGACGGAGACGATTTTCTCTCTTTAAAAGACCAAAACATTGATTTTTTTTTTAGAGCTGGTCTCAGATGGTGTGAGAGGATCCACAGAGTGTAATTAATATGAAGAAGCGGTGCAGTTTTAATGAGTTCGATGCAGCTCAGGACTCCCACTATCACATCACACTCTCTCAGTTTCTCCTGTCGTCGTTTGTCTCTATTCTCGCTCTTCACTTCCCATTAGCTTCCTGTCTTTATGTCGCCCTCACTGCTTTTCTGTCTCATACCTTCATTTTTATTCCCCTATCAGCTCCTTTCATCTCCCCCCAAAGTTTAAAGACCACACACACACACGCACGCACACACACACACACACACACCTTATGAAATGTTTAAAAGTCTCATTAGACGATGCTCAAACACATGGAGACATGAATAAATTCTCTGTAACCTCCAAACTGAAACCTACAGTAGAGAAGCCCTTAGAGTGGATTATATATATATATTCTTTTTATTTATGTTTTTGCCAGGGTCAATTTATTAAAATCAAATCAAATCTAAACCAACCTCAGAGAGAAAAGTGATTTTCCTTTAGATTTTTAATGGATAAAATAGAAAAATTCCTAATTTTCCACCGATGTTAGAAAAGCACATACAAAAAAAGAAAAACTATCACTATCACGCTCTGTTCACAGTTGCTATAGTAACACCCTGTTGTAAAAAAGGTTTTGCACAGTGGCCCAGCATCACTCCCTGTACTGTAACACAACCAGCCTGTTGTTGGATTGTGTCGAGGCTCCAGGAACAAACACAGACACAGACACACAACCTGAACAAAGAGCCGACGGTCGGTGAGTCTGAGCTCGACTCCACCTGCACCAGCTGTGTGTTAACGGAGCGTTCAGCTGCTGCTCTCCTGTCATGATGTGTATCTGCAGGGTGTTGCAGCTTCTCCACAGAGAAAAGTCTCCGTTTTTATCAGCGTTTTATTTCCTGCTGCTGCACAGGAAGTCCAACAAACTAAGAGACAACCAGTCATCTTGTTCTCCATCATGACTGTATCCAGACTCGATTCTTGATGATTCCTCACTTCAACCTCCCTCCTCCTTCATTATTTAAACTCTTGATACACTTACAGTATACATTGATGCTGCCTTTATTTATTTACTCAATATTTATTTTAAGAAACCAATCTACTCACATGAGTGTGTTTTTTTTAATCTCATACTGTTACAAATGATGATACAACTTGACTAACTTGCACTAACCAGACTAAACACATTTTCTTTTCTTTCTTTTTTTTAAATACACTACTCACAAAAAGTTAGGGATGTTTGGCTTTTGGGTTAAATTTCAGAATGCACCTAAAATGCACTATAACCTTTACAGGTGAACTTCATTTCACCTTCTCTAAACTTTTGAATGCACATGTCCAATTGTTCAGTGTTTCAGTCCTTATTGAATAACATGCTGTTCTCTAACAAGGTGATTAACCACAAACATCACAAGCACCGTTCAATGACAGTTTGTAGACAGTCCTCTTCTCTCTCCCTCTCCTCTCCTCTCCACCAAGACAACACTTTGATCAAATTGATCAAGTTATTGAGACATTGAGATTTGTGTTGTGCTGCTATAGCCACCACTGTTGTTAGCTTTTGTTTGAGATAAAGAAATGACCATTGCATCCTTCTACTCAAAAGGCTTTCATGATAGAATATCACTGTAGTATGAACTTTTAATAGGGAGATTCTTGTCAAATATCCCTAACTTTTCGTGAGTAGAGTATATTTTTTGGGCTTCTTGCAGCCAGGACTGTAGCCTCTGCATATGGGGCGCCTGCTCAATGAATTTTCTACTTCATATTTTCTAGTAAACATCTGCAGCACATCTGCATCAAATGTTTTTGAACAGAGCTGCTTGTGTAGAAATCCACTGCAGAGAGAAGTTTTCCTGAGTTAGACGTGACCCAGCTGAGGCAGCTCCTGGATCGGTTTGCTGACTCTGCACTGATCTGAGATGTGTGTGTGTGTGTGTTTACGTCTTCTCTGGCTACGAGATGTGAGGCGCTGGACATCTCTGACTGATCTGTGTGTGTGTGTGTGTGGAGTCGTCTCCCTGCTGGGCGGCTGCTGGCTCCAGCTGTCTGCTCACATCACAGCGACGTGTTGGCAGCACAAACTGCAGATGAATTAGTGAACAAACCTCCTGCTCCGTCCTGACTGCGCTCACAGCGATCGGTAAAGTTCACGTCTGTGCTGCTGCTGCTGCTGCTGCTGCTGCTGCTGACGCTTCATGTGTTTCTAGTGAGATGACGTCCTGTAAAACAACAGGTTTTCTCTCTCTCTCTGTTTCTTGCTCCAAAAATATCCCAGTTGTCGAGCATTTGCCAAGAAACATGAATTCTGAGTTTAATGACTCAGGAACGTTTTCATAATTTATGAACGACGTACAAGAAAGTTTCCCAGGACAAACTTTATGCAACTCTGGTCGTTATCTGATGGAACTGAATCAAACCAAAACGAAATGAAATGGAACTGAGGAAGTTTAACAACCACATTAAAACACACTGTACAGATTTCACTGTAGATTAATGTGATGTTTCATCTTTATCCCCCAAAGAAAACAAGATGCAGAGAAAGTTTCTTCAGCCTGCAGACTTGAATCAACTCTGCGTCTGGTCCCTTTGATGGATTTATGAGTCTGTCTTTTGAACTAATTGTCTCCAGGCAGGTTGGCTCTTTATAGTTTTACTGAAACAACTCAATAATTATTAATTTAATCTCTAATAATCTCAGTCCAGATGTTCCTGATGCCCAGAGGTTGAACCCTGGCGTCTCCTCCGGCGCTACTAGGAGGTCAGACCGGGTCTTTTAACACTGTGAAGGGTTTAGTCAGACCCGGCTCGTGTTTTTCCACTTCAGCATCACAGATAACTTGTGACAAACTAAACTCCCGACCACAGAGAGAGAGAGAGTGTGACTGTAGTGAAGCAGCGTGTCATCGTGACCTCGGGCGGCGGCGGCGGCGGCGGCGTACGACTGCAGCAGCTGTAGCCTACACTTGTGGAAAAAATAAAAAATAAAAAGCCTCAAAGTTCCTTCAATTATCCTGTGGAATATTTCCAACTTCTCCTGAATGGACTGACGCAAGATCTCCTTCATTCATGGTTCGCACATGATTCAACCTCAACCGGCTGACTGAGGTTTTTCCTGCAGGCAGCGCCCCCTGCTGGTCCATTACCAAACACATAACCAGAGATTCCCCATCATCTCTGAGCAAAAAGTTTGGGTAACACTTTACTTGAATAGGTATTCATAAGATTGACATAAAACTGTCATAACCATGACACAACAGCTGTCATAACCATCAATGAATACTTATGACAGCTGTGGTTAAGTGTCATTCGGTAAGTTATGTCACTTTTGATGCAAAGTTGACATTGTTTGAGATGTTCCTTGTTATGAGAACTTGACATAACTTTTAAAGTTTGGCAATTAGGTCTGCTATGACAGTTTAAATTGTCTTTATGTCAAGTTGTCAGAACAAAAACATCTCAAACAATGTCAACTTTGCATTAAAAGTGACATAACTTACCGAATGACACTTAACCACAGCTGTCATAAGTATTCACTGATGTTTATGACAGCTGTTATGTCATGGTTATGACAGTGTTATGTCCATCTTATGAATACCTATTCAAGTAAAGTGTTTGGGTATTTCCTACCATGAAGCACAGGAGCGGTGCAAAGCAAAAAATAAGATTCTGCATGAAGAACTAAACATCTTAGTGTCCGACCGTCACCGACGCTGGTCGTTCCAATCTTCTGTTTGTTCCACTGAGGTGAACACGTCTCTGCAGGTAAACTCATTTATATTCTCTGTCTATTCTCTATGCTGTTGTTCTGTGTATGTGTCTGAATACACAGTGTGACGCGTTCAGGTACAGTGCCCTTCATTCATTTCTGCAGCGTTCACAGTCTGGAGTTACAGTAACAGTGTGAGTGAAACACGAGCTGGTGGAGCCTCGGTTGGATTCAACTGTGCAGGATTTTCTGCAGGAACCTTGTTGATGACAGATAAGACTACACAAATATACACATGGTAACATGGTAGATGATAAATAACGTTATCCACCGCTGCATGGATTGATTTCTCATTGAAAACAAATGCACATGGAGGAGAGGAGGGTTAGAGACACAGAGGAGGAGAGACCTTCAGCTTTAACAAACACAGATCTATACTGTCAGATGAACGACAAGAGGAACAGCTGTGTGTGGACCAGCCCTAAGTCCCAGATAATCACACATACACACATAGAGGTCAAAGGTCGGCTGTAAAAAAGAGCAACCTGAGACTCAGACTCAGTAATCCACAGGCAAATGGCACAGACGTATTGTACAGTTAAATGCTGCAGCACTTTCAGTCTCTCTCTCATCAGCTCTTCGTCTTCCTCCGTAATGAAGAGATCTCAGCTGATTGACTCAGTCTCAGACAGACGGAGGATCTCATTCTCTCTCCACTCACAATGATCATTACTGTAAACGTCCTCTAATCCAGTCTGCACACTGCACTTCACTGGGCCTCTCACGGAGCAGCAGCATAATGAGGCCGACGCTGCAGAACACGTTCCCATGGATGCTCATCAAATTCAATGCTTCACTTATTACACTGAAACCAAACTGGGTTGGGCTTTTTTTTTTTTAGTTTTTTTTTCCTTTACTGATGGAACATCGTGCTCACAGCAGCACTTTGCCTCCAAAACAGATTTTCCTCTTTGCACAGACAATAATGAGCGGCTGATTGGGCTCCGACCAGAAAATTTAAATATTAAATATTTGGAGGCTTCCTGATGTTATAAGCAAAAAAAGAAGGTATTTTTAGCAGAGAGCTGGCAGCGTGGAGCAGCTTCCTGAACCACGCAGGGAAAATCTGCAAAAAATAAAACCATCAGCGTCGACAAATAAAAAGCTGAAAGACACTTATAGTTTTAATATAAGTGTTTGACATGTGCTGCACATGATCGGCTATAAATATAAAAGATGAGAGGGACGACAGCCACTGACTCATGCACAGTGTTCAGTGTTCACATCAGCAGGTCGCCAGCGTTGACATGTGTACGTTACTGTGTGTGTGTGTGTGTGTGTGTACCCGTGGTTGCATGCATGTGTCACATCTGAGGTAAAACTCTCATGTCACTGCAGAACAGAAGGTGTGTGTGTGTGTCTGTGTGTGTGTGTGTGTGTGTGTGTGTGTGTGTGTGTGTGTGTGTGTGTGCATGCAGCACCATGCTACACACTGTGACTCACACAGGTCAGGCCGAGGTCGACACACAACAAGCATGTAGAGAGCAGTCTGTCAATCCACTACATGTGTGTGTGAGCATGAGCATGCATGGTGTGTGTGTCTGTGTGTGTGTATGTGTGTGCATTGGCAGGTCAGACTCACTCTGTGTGTGTGTGTTGGTTTGTGTGTATGTATATGTGTGTGGGATGTGTCTATTGTTGGTGATCAGCACATCTCATTTGTGTTATGAAGTCATCCATGTTTCTTTTATGTGCAAATACACACTGTGGAGTGTAGACAGTGTGTGTGTCTGTGTTTGTGTGTGTGTCTGTGTGTGTGTGTGTGTGTGTGTGTGTGTGTGTGTAGGAAAAGAGTTAATCAGCCTTCATGCATGAGAACAAACTGGAGTTGGTCCATGCATGTTGCAAAGACTTCAAACTATTTACTTGCACAAGTTTGAGTCTGTTTGTGTGTGTCTTTATGTGTGTGTGCATGTGTGTGCATGTGTGTGTGTGTGTGTGTGTGTGTATCATTTACTCACATTAGTCCTATTCTCTCTGACGGTGTCGGACCATGCATGCTGAGAACAAGTCTTCGATTCGTCCTATTAACGTACAACGCAGGCTCAAAATACTCCACTAGCCTTCGTGTGTGTACATGTGTGTATTCATGCGCCATCATCACTCACTCATTGATTAACACACACACAAAACACACACATTGGGAAGGGATTGGGTGAGGATGTGTGCGTTGTGAGCGCCACTACTCACGGCGTTCATGTCGATGCCGTTGGTGTAGGACCAGGCGTGTTGGAAGTATTCCTCCAGCCGCTGGCGCAGCGGGTTGGGGATCTGGTGGAAGCGGATGAACTCGCGCACGCGCAGCATCTGGGTGTGGTAGCGCGCCGTCCCCGAGTACAACCGCTGGATGATGGCCGACACGTTCCCAAAGATGCTGGCGTACATGAGGGCTGCAGGTTCGGAGGAGGAGAGAATAAAGACATGTTGAAAACAAACTATAAGCACCAATATATTCATCTACAAAGCAATACTCAGAATGCTCCCCCCGTATTTAACTTCAATTTTAAATTCTCGCTCTACAGGTCTCCCTTTTTATTGAAAACAAGGTACAAAGAGAAGAATATAAATAAATAAAGGTTATGATCTTGACAGGTAAAGGTATCATTCAACATATAGAAAGAAGAAATTAACAGAAAGAAAAGAAAAAAAGTGGAAGTAGTTAATTTGACAATCAAGTTTGAGAATAAATGAGGAGGCCGTGTTTGCTGTGCAACATCATGCATCACCCTTCAGGATGTAGCACCAGTGGATTCATGAGTTATCGGGGAGAGTTCTAAGTTTGTTTATGAAAGACATTACTTCGGCGTATTACCTTCGGCGGGCAAGCAAAGTAGCAAATGCTATAATGTCCTTATGCTTATTGATAACATGTTGTCTACAGGTCTCCCTACCCACATCAGACTCCACCTCCCTTACACAAACTCAGAATTAGGAAAAACTGCCTTCTCCTTCTACAGTCTGCCCCACACCGATGGAACAAATTACAAAACTCACTGAAAATCGATAGACTTATCTCACTTGAGGATTTCAAAAATCTACTTCTCACCACAGTATTGGGGGCTCAGACTCAGACTTGCACTTGCTTCATTTAGTCTTTTTACTACTCCTTGTCTTTACGCCTGTACTTTTACTGTGTTGTATTGATGTTTTTTGTGCTGCTACAGTGCGTCCTTGAAACAGAGAGCTCACTCTCAATGGATCTACCCTGTCAAAATAAAAGTTAAATAAAAAAATAAATATATATGGCCTGATCAAGTTAAGACTGAGACTAACATCTGGTTCTTATTGATAGTTTCTTTGTCAAACTATTTATGTTGTGTTGTTTAATAGATGAAATACCATGTGTGATCTGCTGCAACCCAATATAACAATAAATTGCTAATACTACTATATATGAAATCCTGTACTCTCATAACTTTGGTCTTGATGCTTCCACAAAAATAAATGAGAGACAGATTTAAATGAACCAATCACAGAAGACACTTGGCACAAAATAATACAGGGAATCTTCTCAATCCATATACCCTTCGTTCTTTCATTTTTCTGTATTTTTTCAAAATAGAAGAAAAAGAAAAATGAGTCTGTTTTTTTTGCGAAAACAAAAAACGAAAATATTTAAAATGTGGTTTCTGCAAATTACACGAAAGAACGAAGGGTACACGGTTTCTTCTCTTCCATTTGTGCTTTGCACTTTCTGCTAATCCATCTGTTGAGACCTTTTCTAAGATTTTTGGGAAAGTCTCCATTCATTGCGCTGTTCGGTGTCACCCAGATGAGTTTCCCTCTTGAGATGTGGGACGTTAACAACCTGTGCCTTCCTTAAATTTCTATCAACCAGGAAGTGATGAAAGGAAAACAGTTTATCAGACTCCTGATGTTTGTACGACTTGCAGCCGGGGACGCAGCAGTTCTACGGTTTGTTTAACCACCCCGAGTGACGACGTAAGGAAAGATGGCGACGTTGTGAATATGGTCAATAGGAGACTTTAACAATAGGAGACTTTAACACATCTCCATCAGAAGAGAGCGAGAGGCTGCGTCTGATTATCCTCTGAAAACAGTCACATCTTTTTATCGCTCCTACACTTCATTTCAAAATGTTCTATGACGATAGTTTGTGTTTTCCAGTCGACTGCATCACAGACAGAGACACAGACAGAGGAGTTGGACTGACACTAAAGACTTTTGTCTGTAGAGGACAGAGTGTTTTGTGTCGTGTTTTGTCCTGTTGTCACGTCGAATCCTGACGACCTCTCGACCTCTGTCAGCTGCCATCACTGTCCACATCACCCACTCCACTGCTATAGCTATTTATGTGTATGTGTGTATATGTGTGTTTGTGTGTCGTGTCACAAAGGACACACACAAATTGATCTGTACAAACGTTTTAATGCTCGTTGTACTTAGTGCTCTCTCCGTTTTAGAACAATTTAATACTGCGTTGGTTAAAAGCCTCTGTCTCGTCAAACTGTCTGAAGGAAGACGACGGTAAAAATAAAAACAGATGCCGGGAAAAAGTCTTCAGCCTTCCCCTAAAATACAGATTTAGGTTTCTTTTTTATTTCATGATCATAACTTGTTACTTTTTAGACTGAGAATTACTCTAACCTGTCAATCTTTCATTTTTTTAATGATCAGTGAGGTCAAAACCTCCCACAGAGCTGCTCTGACGGAGTTTATTAAATAGTAATTCATTGATGTGCTCTCAGAAATATAAATATGATCTAACTACAAGAGGAATAATATATGAGGGAATAAAATAAATGAAACCTCAGTGTGATTTAACAGTAAACAACAGTAGAGTCTAGTTGAAGCCGTCCCTGTTGAGCTGATTAGAAGCTGAAGTTGCGTTTGAGAAAAGCAGGAAGTTGTGAGTGAGATCTGGTTTTTATTACAACTAATGTCTGATACGATCGTATATTTTTAACATCCAATAAAAAGCAGAACAGCGGCTTCATCATCTTGACAGCTGCAAGTTATTACAACAATAATTTTGTACTTTTAATCTGACTGCAATGGTTTATCTCTGCTGTATTATGAGCTGTGTACAGATGTGAAGCCACTTCCTGTGTGTCATGTGACCGCGGTGCAGACTTACATCCTATGAGCATGACGCAGATGGAGAAGATCTTCTCAGAGTTGGTGTTCGGGGAAACGTTTCCAAAGCCGACGCTGGTCAAACTGCTGAAGGTGAAGTACAGAGCTGTGACGTACTTGTCTTTGATAGAAGGTCCTGAACCTGGAGGGAAAAGTTCACAGAGGTTCAACAGACGTCATGAAAAGATCCTTTAACAAGAAGCATGTGTTTCATTTCAATTTATTATAATCTCTCTAGTAAATATCTCATATATTAAACCAGGTGTTAAGACTTCCTGTAACTTTGTGATGTCACAAGCAAGCCACACCCCTCACCTGGACCCACCATCCATAAACACTTGGAGGATTTGGTTTCTCTGAGTGTTTTATTCTGAGATCTGCTCTATTTTTCATTAGGTCACTCAGAAAACAGTCAGCGAATCAGAAGAGAGACTCAGAGCCTCCTCTCTTCTGATTGGCTGACACCGATCTCCAGAGATGGAAAACTACACTGAGATGTTTTTTTTTATGATCTTTCCAAGGATCAGCCCTTCAAAATAAAACTATTGGACCTTTAAATCGTTTAAGACTGGAAACTAAACCAGTTCAGACTTTACAGTAAAGGGATAGTTCAACATTTTGGCAAATTGGCCCATCGCCATAATCCCTATAGTCTTAGGAGTAGGTTCGTTACCTTTAATTGTCGGTGCAAGCTATTTTTAGAATAAAAAGGAGGTAAAAAGAGGTAAATTCATGCGAAACCGCTGATGCATGTTCCCGTCGGGGGCAGTTTTTCAGCAGCAGTCTCTGCATTCCCCTCTAAAACAACTCTGTCTGGTAACGTTGTGTTATTATCTCATAGCGTGGTGAATGTGCAGGTCACAACTTGTCCACCAGAGCGTTGTGGAGTTGTTGGATTGTGTATTTGATGAGTTTGATGAGGGAAACCAAGAAATCCCATGAGCCTCCGTAGCGTAGCTCTGAGCAGCTCATGGCTCTGCTCCGCCGCTCTAAAAATAGCTTGCACCGACAATTAAAGGTTAACAAACCTACTGCTATGACTATAGGGATTAGGGCAATGGGCCAATTCGCCCAAAATGTTGAACAATCCCTTTAACCGGTTTAAATTCTGCACCTGGGATGGAGTCGTTGAAGTGTTTTCCTAACTGGTCGCCCAGCGTGTGCAGCCAGCCGATGGACCCGTTCCTCTCCACGCTACCGATGGCGTACCTGGAGGAAACGACCACAGTTACATGTACGATCATTACTGACAGTCACAGTTATTATTAGATAAGCAAAGAGAATTACTGAACGTAGCTTAGACTCATGTTGTTACAAACAGTTTTGATTACGACTGATTCTGAGATTTTGAAACGAGAAATAAAGATTTAACGTTTTGATTTGACACAACAGCATTCACGCGTCACTTCCTGTGTAACTGTACCAGATGCAGGCCAGCCAGTGAGCGATGAGGGCGAAGGTACACATGAGGAGGAAGAGGACAGCGGCGCCGTACTCCGAGTAGCGATCCAGCTTCCTGGCCACGCGGACCAATCGCAGGAGACGAGCGGTTTTCAACAGGCCAATCAGAGTGGTGGTCTGATAGAAGCAGAGATCAAAAAGGTGGAACAACGAGGTGTTAAAGGTTAGTACAGCTCGGATCGGATATCACACACACACACCTCACAGTGTTCACACTGCAAAAATTCAAAATCTTTCCAAGAATATTTGTCTTATTTCTTGTCAAAATGTCTAATTTCTGGTCAAAACTAATCTCTTTCCACTTAAAATAAGACTCATCACCTAAAAATGAACTTGTTTTTAGATCATTTTCACTTGTTTCAAACAAATTTTCATTTGAAATAAGTAGAAAAATCTGCCAGTAAAAGGAAGTTTTTTGCGCTCGTAATAAGGAAGAAAAACTTGCCCCACTGTCAGTTTTTTTTTAACTTATTTCAAGTGAACATTTGTTTGAAACAAGTGAAAATGATCTAATGATCTAAAAACAAGTACATTTTTGGGTGATGAGTCTTATTTTAAGTAGAATGAGATTTGTTTTGGCTAGAAATGACATTTTCACTAGAAATAAGGTAATATTGGCAAGATATTTGAGTTTTTGCAGTGCTGTCGAACATGTGACACACACACACACACACAGAGACAGGTGGTGCAGCCGTGGCCTCGTCCTCCCATCCATCCATCCCTGTGCTGTCACTTCCTCCCCTCCCCCCTCCTCCCTTCGTGTCTGTACAACAAATAAGTAACCGGGGCGATTACGGCGTTGGCAGAGCGCCGGCTTCGGCTCGGCTCGGCTCGGGCTCTCTGTGTGTGTGTGTCCTCGCAGTAAATAACAGTCACCGCTGAGGAAAAGCTCCACTTTCACTTTCTTGGCTCGCCGGCCGCGTGTCGGCCTCTTTACGGACGGGCGGCATCAATGAAGTGAACCTTGGCAGAGCTTTTTCTCCCCTCAGACACTTGAAGGCCGGGGGGGGGGGGGGGAGTTTCCACATCCATCATGTCGGTGGACTGACTCGCTGCGTGGTTTAATTACTATAAATAACATTTTTATTACTTTACTGTACACGCTGCCCGTCACTTATAGAAGCGTTTTAAAGCCCGAGCTGTGGAGAGAGAGACTCCATCAACCTCGGCCTCGCTGCTTCCCATCCTCATTATGTGGGAAGTGTCCTCAGAGGACGGGAACAACCACACATAGACTTCCTCTGACCTCCATCGCTCCATCGTTTCTTTACTTTAATCTATATAAGTGAAGATTTAAAGGGAAGTTCTGCTGGTTTTTACTCTACAGGTTCAGCAACGCTCAGTGTATGAAGCTCTGCAGGGAACTGGAGGTGTGGAGCTCGAAGGAAGTTAGAGATTATAAGAGATCCTATCGGGTTGCATTATGGGTAATGTAGGTAGATTTTTCTAACTTGAAGCACGACAAGAGACAAAACAGTTGATTCTTGAGTCTTGTGAGTTCTCAGACTTAATGGCAGAACAAAAAAAACAAAAACACATCACTGAAGTTCACTTTAATACAGTGTGTATATGGGTCAATGACGTCATGCAACCCAATGTCAAGTGATGTAACCGGTATATTTTCATAAAAATTGGATTATACACAGGGAAAATAAATCTGGACTCAAATGCAGAATAAATGTAATTCACTTTTTTTTTCAATGAAACTCTATTATATATATGTTTTTTTAACAAATTTTACATAATTTGTCACTTTATCTAGAAAAAAGTGGTGTTTTTTTTGGGATACATCCTGCCTGGTGTTGCTAAAATGCATTAAAATTCAAATATAGAAACACAGTAATTAAATTTAATGTTTTTAGAAGAAAGTATACTTTTTATAAGTGCACTTAAAGCCACTGTAGGTGGATAAGATATTTAATATTCATTATTCTTTTGTGGTTACACCATTTGACATTTCCAGGGGCTTCAGTCTTATTATTGTTAAAAAGAAAAGTTAAAATGTCATTTGAAATGACATAAAACCAATGTACATTTAACAATTATTTATTTTCATTTAGCTAAAACAACTTTTTATTTGTCACTGACCCATATATATAAATATGCATGTAAAGTTTCCAAGTTACAGTGTGTCCAACAACAACTTTACTGCTGCATGTTTATAATAATGACTTCAAACTGCATTAGGAGCCGTCAGACTAACAACTTGCTTGATTGGCTCCTCGGTTTATTATCATGTCGTCGGCTGCTCAGCGTGACGTGTGGCAGACATGTTTTATTTTGACGCTGCACCACGGCTCGCCGCACATCAGCTTCCCCACGGAGACAATTAAATTATGAAACACAAACTAAACCACCTCTCTCTCTCTGTCTTCTTCTTAATTCCCATCTCTCCACCTCCCTGTCTCCTCTCCTCCTCCCCCTCCTCTCCCGATCTCTCAGTTTGTTCTGCAGACATGATGTCAACTCTCTCTCTGCTACTACTACTACGACTACTTTCTAAACTTTCTGTGCAGTAAACACAGAGCCAACCTTCTCTCCCTCCGCCTCTTCGTGTACCTCCTCTCCGTTGCGATAGATGAGCAGGTCGAAGGGAATCGCGGCCACCATGTCGATGAGGAACCAGCCTTTGAAGTAGTGGACGGCGATTCGCACCGGGTGACTCACCACCTCGTCGTTAACGTTCACGTACGTCGTCCTGAGAGGAAAAAGAGAACAGAGTTACTCACAGTACTTTACGTAATCAATCAATACTACGATTTATTATTTATTCATGTGTGTTTTAAAATCTGACCTGAAGTTGATGAGGATGTCGATGATGAACATGATGTCCACGATGAGGTCGACCACGTTGAGAGGAGAGCAGGAGTAACCACAACTCTGCATGGCAACCTCCTCCTGTGGGGGGAGGAGGAGGAAGAGGAAGAGGAAGGGGAGAGGAGAGGAGGAGGAAGAAGAAGGGGAGAGGAGAGGAGGAGGAAGAAGAAGAGGAGGAGAGGAGAGGAGAGGAGAGGAGAGGAGGAAGAAGGGGAGAGGAAGGAGAGGAGAGGAGGTGGCAGGAGAGGAGAGGAGAGGAGGAGGAAAAGAGGGGAGAGGAGAGGAGGAGGAAAAGAGGGGAGAGGAAGGAGAGGAGAGGAGAGGAGAGGAGAGGAGAGGAGAGGAGAGGAGAGGAGAGGAGAGGAGAGGAGAGGAGAGGAGAGGAGAGGAGAGGAGGAGGAAGTAGAAGGGGAGAGGAAAGGAGAGGAGACGAGAGGAGGAGGAAGAAGAAGGGGAGAGGAGAGGAGAGGAGAGGAGAGGAGAGGAGAGGAGAGGAGAGGAGAGGAGAGGAGAGGAGAGGAGAGGAGAGGAGAGGAGGAGGAAGAAGAAGGGGGGAGGGGAGAGGAGAGGAGAGGAGAGGAGAGGAAGAAGAAGGGGAGAGGAAGGAGAGGAGAGGAGGTGGCAGGAGAGGAGAGGAGAGGAGGAGGAAAAGAGGGGAGAGGAGAGGAGGAGGAAAAGAGGGGAGAGGAAGGAGAGGAGAGGAGAGGGAAGAAGAAGGGGAGAGGAAGGAGAGGAGAGGAGAGGAAGGAGAGGAGGAGGAAGGAGAAGAAGACAGGAGGAGGAAGAGGAAAGGAGAGGAGAGGAGGAGGAAGAAGAAGGGGAGAGGAGAGGAGAGGAGAGGAGAGGAGAGGAGAGGAGGAAGAAGAGAGGATTGAGAGAATAATAGACGACAGTAGAGGAGAAATAATCTATGTGTCTATAAATAGAGGAGTTGCGTGCGACTACCTCTTGAAAACAGACGAGTATTAAAGGTTTAACGGTCATTTGCATACGTACAGTCAGTTTGTATGTAGACGAAACATGAGGACACTTTGTCCTCCGTCTCCACTTATCTGCTCTGAGTCTTCAGAGCTGTGGAAATCCTCTCTGTGTGTGGTGTGTGTGTGTTGTTGCTACTGTTTATCAGTGTGTGTTTTTTTATTTTATTTAAAGTTTTTCCCAGCAGATGCTCGGTCATTTGCTGCAGGAACAAAACGTTGCTGGTGCACTGCAAAAACTCAAAATCTTTCCAAGAATATTTGTCTTATTTCTTGTCGAAATGTCTCATTTCTAGTCAAAACTAAACTCTTTTCACTTAAAATAAGACTCATCACCTAAAAGTGAACTCGTTTCAAACTAATTTTCACTTGAAATAAGTAGAAAAATCTGCCAGCGAAAGCAGTTTTTTGTGCTTGTAATATGAAAGAAAAACTTGCTCCACTATCAGATTTTTCTACTTATTTCAAGTAAAAATATGCTTGAAAGAAGTAAAACATGTCTAAAAACAAGCCGCTTTTTAATGTGATGAGTCTTCTTATCGTATAATGAGATTTGTTTTGACTAGAAATTACATTTTTGACTGGAAATAAGACAAATATTCTTGGTGAGATTTTGAGTTTTTGCAGTGTAGTGGGCTTTTATTGTGAAATTACCTTCCTGACTGACGTGTTAATGAGGTGACAAAGTGCTATTAAAGGTTAAAAGACGAAACACTATTTGTTTCTAAACAGTTCTGCATGTTTTTATAATGTAAGACCAAAAAATACTCAAAAAAAAAGTAAAAATAGAAAAAAATAAGGCTCACGTGGTCGTTGAGGAGGAAGGCGGCAGAGTACGGCGTGAGGATGGCGGTGTAGATGACCAGCAGCAGGATGAGCCAGTCCCACACGGCCTTGAAGGGGCTGTAGTGCAGCACCGTCCACTTGTGGATGCGAGGAGCCTGGAGCTTGTACTCGGGCAGCACGTCTGCACCCAGAGACAGAACCTGGACACGGAGAGGGACAGAGGACACATGGTCGGTCAACAGCAGACAGACACAGACACAGCAGCTCTAATGCAGATGCAGCTGGATGCAACCAGCTGTGCTCCAGCTGTGGTGCTGATCGCTGAACTGATCTCTCACGAGTCCAACACAAACTTTATTTCTACTTCAGACCAAAGTTATTATAGTTTTAAAATTGTATTTAGTTTTTATTTTTGAGGAATTGACTACAGTAGTTTTTAGTTTTTCATTTAGTCTTAGTTTTTCAGGTTTTAGGAGAAAACCTCTGTCAGACCTCTTAAGATGAACTTCCACATTAGTGGGATTTTTCCCTTTTAGTTTCATCCCATAATGTTTCCCATCAGTCCCCATCAGGTTCCAGTCACTCTTATCTACCTGGGGGTCGTATCGTACTCCAAGTCGTCTCATATCGAGCTGTGGCCTTTTCTTCCTGCAGCTTTAGACAAGAAAACTACAACTAATCTGATGTTATCTGACTCTACTTTAGTTTCAGTTAGTTTTACATTGTTCATTGTAGTTTTTATTTAGTTCTTGTTTTTGGAGAAATGGTCATTACTACTATACTATATTATTTTTTCACTGCTAGTTTTAGTTTCAGTCTTATTTTCAGTTTTAGTCAACTATAATAACACAACGTCCATAACTTCAACTTTGGTTTTTACATCATAAAAACAAAAACAAGAAGAGGTGCGTTGAAAAAACATCACGGCTTCCCTCCTGTCTCGGCTTTATGACATCACTTCCCTGCAGGAGGAAACCTCATAACCAGTATGGATATAGTTAAACAGTTAAATCTAAACATGATAAACTAATGCGTTATAGAGCCACTGAGGACGATGAACTGTTCTGAAGGCACTGATTCTCTTAAGGTTTCCCTCGCAGGCACACACACACATACACACACACTTGATCTGGATGTATAGAATGCATACACACTTATATATAGTCTTACACACACAATCACACACACACACTGAGCAGCCATGATTCATGTCACATCTCCTCTCTGTGTCATCGACCCTGACACGACGGCTTTGTTTCACAAGTGACCACAGAAGTGCATATAAGCATATTCCAATCACACACACACACACACGGATGGATGGATGCCTTTGCTCCGTCTTCTGCCACACACACGCACACACATACACATACACACACAAACACATTGAACACAAACACACACCAGGAATGAGATGGGGGTATTATGCTGCGGCTCTAAGTAGCTTTACTTGCAGTAATGTATTCCAGCGTCGCCCTGGATGAGAGCAGGAAGGAATCAGTCTAAAGAGGCATTAGCACCGTGTGTGTGTGTGTGTGTGTGTGTGTGTGTGTGTGTCTGCCTAATAGAATCACACACACACACACACACACACACACACACACACACACACACACACACACACACACAGACACACACACACACACACACACACACACACAGAGCTGCAGGAGGAAGAAAAAAAGGAAAAAAACTGAACTAGTGACAAAAATCAGAAGTGACTTCTGACTGACTTTCACCGCGGTGCACGGTGCTCACACACACACACACACACACACACACACACACACACACACACACACACACACACCCAGCTGACTAACAGCAGCAGTATTTCAGCCAGAGGTGGCTGCAGATGTGTCACATCGTGCATGACTTATATAACTAGTACGAGGTGTAATCTATTACAGCACCAGCAGCTCCTCCAGGTGAATCATCATCAGCTCTCCAACTACTGGAGACAGGAAGAGAAGCAGCTTCACACCCAACAGAAGATGGATGGTTATTATAAACCTCCCCCCACCCTCCTCTTTCTCTCTTTGGAGCAGACAGGACGTATTTATTCTTAAAGGTATATTGCGTAGGAATTCCCCCCATCTAGCAGTGCGGTTGCATATCTGAACGTATTCTTGATGTTGCATTCACGTGAAATCGGGCAGACGTCAGACATGTAACAGGATAAACAAGCTTCTATGTAAACAAGTGGTCCACCAGCACGAGGCGTGACAACATGTTGTCATGGTGATGTGGTATTGTTTTACCGTCTTTCTCTGGTGGAGTAAAATGACATCCGGTTGGTTTGCCGCTGACGGCCGTCTGCCTGACTGCACCTGAATGCAACACCGGTGCCTCCGTCCTTCCTCACACTACACAGTGGTGACAGTTTTAACAGGCCGAGCCCACAGCTCCGCTCAGTTTCCGTGGTTACCTACGGTCACGATGCAACATGGCCGCCTCGGTTCGGTGCGTCGCCCACTTATGTATTTGTAACGACTTGTAACAACTCATTCTAAGGAACCAGAAAGCTTTCATTTGTATGCGGCTGTGATTCACCTTCAGTGAAATACGGATTTATGAAAGACATGTTTGATTTTTGATCATAAAAAGCCAAATAAGTTACATACTGGGGCTTTAAATAAAGTGATAATTGTTCCTGTTTGGCTGCAGCTCCCTCCCTGTCTGCTGTCTGCCAGCCATGTGGAAACAAGTCAGAAATTAATTGTAGAAAAAGCTGAAGCAGCTCCAGGTCAGGAGGTTAAATAGTAAAACACAACTGGTGGAGACGACAGGAACATTTGTATTCAACACACACACAGACACACACTCCTAATAACTGATAACATGAGATGCAACAGAGATGTGTGAGAACGACAGAAAGTCTCGTCCTTCACCTCCGTCTCTTCACTCCTATTTTTCTTCTCTGCTCTTTCCTCGACCTGATGAAATCTTTCTTCTTTTCTAATTCCATCCCCACACCTCCCTTTTTTTCTTCTTCTTCTTTAATCGCCTGCTTGGCTCTGTCCTCTGTCCTCTGTCCTCTGTCCGGTAGCATCCGCTCCACCGCTCCACCTCTCCATCTCCGTCTTCCACGGAGTCAGCAGCTCTGACACTTCTCATTCGTCCTGCCTCCTGCTTCACCTTCCTTTTCCTTTCTTCTCCCGACACTTTTTCATTTCCCTTATCTACTTTTTTATTTATTTTCTTTTTCCATCTCTCTCTGACTCTCACTCACACTTTTCATCTTCCCTCCTTCCTCTCCACTTTCATTATCACCCCCATCTCTGCCCCATCTCTGCCCCCTCTACCCATCCATCCCTCCCTCCATTCCTCTGTCTCTCCTTCACCTCCTCTGGCCCTGCTGCTGCTGCTGCTGCTGCTGCTGCTGCTGCTGCTGCTGCTGCTGCTGCTGCTGCTGACTCTTATTTATGTGCTGATGATTAAACCGTCTCTCACAGACGATGTGATCTCCCTCCTTCTATCTGTAATTTCTGTCAGATAGAAAACTCTCGCAGATAAATAACATTTATTTATTAAAGGGATAGTTCAACATTTTGGCAAATTGGCCCATTGCCATAATCCCTATAGTCATAGCAGTAGGTTTGTTACCTTTAATTGTCGGTGCAAGCTATTTTTAGAACAGCGGAGCAGAGCCGTGAGCTGCTCAGAGCTACGCTATGGAGGGAAATAGAGGGAAATTCATGCAAAACCGCTGATTCGTGTTGCCTTCAGGGACAGTTTTTCATCAACAGTCTCTGCATTTACCTCTAAAACAACTCTGTGTGGTAACGTTGTGTTATTATCTCATAGCGTGGTGAATGTGCAGGTCATAACTTGTCCACCAGAGCGTTGTGGAGTTGTTAGATTGTGTATTTGATGAGTTTGATGAGGGAAACCAAGAAATCCCATAATGAGCCTCCGTAGCGTAGGTCTGAGCAGCTCGCGGCTCTGCTCCGCCGTTCTAAAAATAGCTTGCACCGACAATTAAAGGTAACGAACCTACTGCTATGACTATAGGGATTATGGCAATGGGCCAATTTGCCAAAATGTTGAACTATCCCTTTAAAGAGAGAGAAATATTCCAGTGTTTATGGTTTTGGTAATTGAGCAACTGTTTATGTATTAATGTGCTGCTGTTTCGTTCACACTGATGCAACAATACCTCTCAATAATTCAGTGGATAATTATCAAACTTTAATTATCTGGTTATTTTTCCTTCACTCGCTGCGTTTGGACACATAATGATGACGAGTCAGCGAAGCAGCGGTGAAGATGCTCCATCATTTAAAAAAAAAAAAAAACACAGATAAAGGAAGAAAAACACATCAGCTGCTGCTTCAGCGTGTTGTGTTAAACCACCGCGGCGTCTAGACACCGGCTCACGTCTCTTATCTCAACTGCTGCGGTTTGGGAGTTTCATAAAGACGAGTCTGCAGAATAAAGTGTGTGTGTTTGTGTGTGTGTGTGTGTTTATGTATTAACTTTTCACAGCTGGGCCGGCCCTGTCAGACAGATTAACTCCTCCTCCTCGACGACGACTCTCTCTAATTTACAGTGGTGAACTTGGGAGAAGTTGTTTAGTGAGTGTGAAGAGAAGCGGAGCGTCTCGGGGTCGTCACGCTTCACCGCTGCTCATTAAACCAAATATCTGAGAGGATGGAGGGGAGGAGGGAGGGGGAGGGGGGTGTAGGAGGGGTGAGTGAGGGGGGTTCAGTCAGTGTGAGCAGCAGCTGTGGGAACCTCCAGCTGTGTTTACCCCCAGATCTGTTTATCAAAGCTGAGTTCAAGTGTCAGACTGTGGAGGTTCAGCTCAGACTCAGACTCACACAACGCTTTTATATGATTCAGATCAATCAGTTCTCTCTCTTCTCGTCTCTATCGCTCTGATCAAACGACCTTCTGACCTCCTGCAGGCTGCACACATACACACACACACACACACGTCAGACTCACACATCATCAGCGTCGGAGCCGTCGGGTTCAGAAAGTGACGAAAAAGAGATTAAAGGGATCATCTGTTTCTGTTTAAGGTCGTTTCAGGGCAACAACACTTCACCGATACTTCAAACACATCTGCAGACAGATGTGCACACACATAAATACAAGTTTACAAGTGTGAGTGTGAACCCTAACCCCCCCTCCTCTCCTCCTCCCTCAGCTGTCCCACCCTCCTCCTCCTCCTCCTCCTCCTCCTCACGGGGTTTATTTTTATCCATCTGTGTGAAACTCCACGACAACATGGCCACGAGGAGCCATCAAAGTGCAGATGTCACGACGCATTCGAGTGCAGATCGGGCAAAGTTGTGTCTGAGGAAAAGACCAGAGGGAGAGAAAGGACCTGAAGGGGTGGGGGGGGCAATAAGAGAGAGGGAGTGGGAGGGAGGGGGCAGTTTAGAGAGCTAACCGGCTGTGATTTCAGGACGATGTGTCCAGAGTGGAATCCCCGACTTCAGCAGGAAACAGCGACGTCGGCAAAATTCCTCAGCGTCTTTAACCAGAGTTTGACGTTTATCCTCCAAACTGAAAGTGACACTGCTGCTGTTTATGCACTGAACAGCTCGGCTTAAAGAAGATATTTAGTGTCTGTTTAAATTCTCCAGTCCAGATTATTGTTGTTTTTTTATTCCCAAGTGTCAAACTTCAGTGTGTGAGTTCAGAGTGACAGCAGCTGATAGGACGAACAAAAGGAGACGACTGGTGACCGGATGTAAATCTGATTTAAACCTAAATGTCAGATGCTCGGTGCACACCTGCTCATCCATCACACCTGTCCTGTCCTGTCTGCTCCCCCTTTCCTCCTGCAATGTCACTGTGAGCGAGATGACAAGATGATACAGAGGAGACATCAATCCCACCGCTCCGCTCTCATTAGTGTTCCTGCTTTAGTAACCAAACCTGCAGCGGCGAGTAAGTTAACGTCTCGGTTCGCGTTACACAGCTGCATGGGATAGGAGGTGAAACGTCCAGAGAGAAGGGATGATGTGGAGGGAAATGAAAGGGAAAGGTGGAGCAGGAGGAGGAGGAGGAGGAGGAGGAAGGATGGGAAGGTGACTCACGTTTTTACAGCAGCAAAGTTTAAATGGCACACACACACACAGACACACTGCTACAGACCTATATGGATACACACAAAGTTTTACACACAAAGCTACAAAACCCAAAGGGAACTGAAGCTGCAAAGTCAAACTGCACCTGAATACTAAACTTTATGCGTCTCTGGCTCTTTCAACGATAAAGTTTTTCATCTCTTGTGCAGAACAAAATCTGCACAGAGATGTCGAGGTCGAGGTCACAGGGCGGCACAGTGGCACAGTGGCTTTCCAGCTACAGTATAGAAGCTTCTGTGTTCAATTCCCGGGCCTTTATGATGAAGTTCACAAGATCTCCGTGTCTCTCTATGGATTCTAATGTGACCGTAGGGGCATTTCCACTACAGGAACTTCCCTGAGGACCATCTCTAGGAACTTTTAAGGGGCCAAACGAGTCCCTGCCTCGGGGTAGGTCCTCGGGGTATCAGCCCTGAAAAACTCCTCGGTGGGGCTTGAGGAAAAAGCCCCATAATTTAACATTTAACAACCCAGAATTATTATAAAAAGTGTCTACATGGCCGGACAAAAGAGCATAAGTCAGGAAAAGATGTATAATAGTAGTGGTAAGTGGACAGACAACTCCTTCATCATGCAATTGAATGATTGAAACAACATTTTTAAAACCCATTATTATTAGAAAGGGCCTGTACTGCTGGAAAAACAACAAGAAGAGCAGTAAAAAGAAAAAAAAAACTGCCCCACAACGATTGCATGATGATGGAAACTGTCCTGGTCTGCAGTAGAAAAACAGAGGACATGGTTCCTGTACTGTTAAGTCGAGGTCGTTGCAGAGTGAGAGTTTAACAGCCAGGTACCAGACTACGTCCTGGTGCAATATCTGGTTTCTAACATCTGTCTCTGCTGCGTCTGATCAGGGAAAAGTACAAACCAGAACCCGACCTTCTGTACTGACACTGTGGCTTCTATTAAAACCTGATTCTCTGCCTGTAGAGCACAATAAAGGTGCTGCATGGTGGGAGGTGAGCAGCAGCTGGAGGCAGTCAGGCAGCTTGCTCCATCCATCTGCTGTGGTCGGGGGTGTTGATGGGTTTGGGAGGAATCCATCTCTCAGATTGGGTGAAATTCATTTGGGTGAAAATCCAACAGAAAAAAAAAAAAAAAAAAGACAAACTATGAGAGAGGAAACAACATGGAGCAGAGAAAAACTGATACAGAAGAAAAAAAACTCCTGTGAGTTATGATGATGGTGGTTTAGCCTCATATTACTGTAATTATCATGTTTTTAATTTGGCTCTTATTTCTGAGGAAACTTTCAGAGAGTATCACAAAAAAAGCCTCTGTTTTTTTGTGTATTTTAAATCTGAACTCTCCAGGTCTGGTCTCTCCTCCTCTGTGTCTCTAACCCTCCTCATAGCAGTAGGTTCGTTACCTTTATTTGTCGGTGCAAGCTATTTTTAGAACGGCGGAGCAGAGCCGTGAGCTGCTCAGAGCTACGCTACGGAGGCTCATTATGGGATTTCTTGGTTTCCCTCATCAAACTCATCAAATACACAATCCAACAACTCCACAATGCTCTGGTGGACAAGTTGTGACCTGCACATTCACCACGCTATGAGATAATAACACAACGTTACCAGACAGAGTTGTTTTAGAGGTAAATGCAGAGACTGCTTGATGAAAAACTGTCCCTGAAGGCAACGTGCATCAGCGGTTTTGCATGAATTGCAAAAATGTTGAACTATCCCTTTAAGGTAGAAATGTAGCATAGTTCCTCTTTAAACAGGAAATATAAAAGTGTTTTGTGTCCTGATGGAGCCACAGGTTCAAATCGGACTCACACTCACCTTCTATCTCACTGTCCCCTTCAAAATAAAAGCATAAACTGCTTGATAATATATAAGTTATGTGGAGCTCCAACACTAGTGGAGATAAAACACAACGTCTCCAGTCTCACTACGACTTCAATACAACATGTTTAGTCTGTGTGAAGTTGGTTTGGAGGCTGCAGTTGGTTTCCTATCACTGTGTGTGTCTGTGTGTGTGTGTGTGTGTGTGTGTGTGTGTGTGCAGTCGACAAAGAACCCGACAACAACGATGAAGATGATTTATAGCCGTGAATTAAAAATGCACATGATTGGCTGATGAGTGAATTGAATGCAGCATCAGTTTATTGTCTTTCTTCCCACAGGAACCAACCAGGGATCAGAGGGAAACACACACAACACCAGAACGTGTGTGTGTGTGTGTGTTTGTTTGTATGTAAATAATCATGATGTGTATTTATAAGTTGAATTACCAGTGTGTGCATTCATTAACTACAGCACAGCCTAGTGTCGACTCTGCAACTCTGAATACACATGTGTATATGTATGACAATCAGGACCTCTGTGTGTATGCGTGTGTGTCTGTATGTGTGTGTGTCTGTGTCTGTGTGTGTGTGTGTCTGTGTCGCTGCCTCGGGGCAAAGTGTGAAGTTCTGTCACTTTTCTCTTTGATATAAAATAGACCTGTTGTTTTTTCTGGCGAATGAAACAAAGAGATGGAGAGAACAGGAGAGAATGAGAGAAGAAAGAGAAAGTGCTCAGTCACACAAACACACACACACACACACACACACAGCTAGAGACAAAAAAAAACATGAGAGAGAGAAAGTGTGTAAGAAAGAGCGAGAGGTGGGCGAGACAGAAGGAGCTGAGGGGCACGAACATGAAAATACAGAGAGACAGAGGAAGAAAAGAGGAGGAGTGATGAAAGAGAAAGAAGAAGAACAATGACAAAGCTGCACAGCCTCGAGGAGAGTGGACACACACACATACACACACACACATACACAGACACACACACACACACACACCAACACGGCCAAGAGGCGTCTTATGTTTCTGCTTATTTTGAAAAAACTAAAATGGAATATAAAATGTACTTTTAAAGGTATAATACGTAGGAATTCCCCCCATCTAGCGGTGCGGTTGCATATCTGAACGTATTCTTGATGCTGCATTCAGGTGAAATGGGGCAGACGTCAGACAGACAACAGACGCTGCATGTAACAGGATAAACAAGCGTCTATGTAAACAATACAGGCCTGACAACATGTTGTCATGGTGATGTGGTATTGTTTCACCGTCTTTCTCTGGTGGAGTAAAATGACATCCGGTTGGTTTGCCGACGGCCGTCTGCCTGAATGCACCTGAATGCAACACCAGTGCCTCCGTCCTTCCTCACCCTACACAGTGGTGACAGTTTTAACAGGCCGTTTCCGTGGTTACCTACGGTCACGATGCAACATGGCCGCCTCGGTTCGGTGCGTCGCCCACTTATGTATTTGTAACGACTTGTAACAACTCATTCTAAGGAACCAGAAAGCTTTCATTTGTATGCAGCTGTGATTCCACTTCAGTGAAATACGGATTTATGAAAGACATGTTTGATTTTTGCTAATAAAAAGCCAAATAAGTTACATACTGGGGCTTTAATACAGATGAATTCTTTTTTCTTAACAAAGATAATTTGCTCCTTTGTCTTTACTCGTCCATAAATGTGTTGCCTCTGTCATTCTTAGCAGTCCAAGCGGACCGACTATCATCTCAGTTTTACTGTAGTCAAAATGCTGTAGACATTTGTTAGATAGGTACACAAGTGTGCACACACACACACACACACACACACACACACACACACACACACACACACACACAAAGGACAGAATAATAATAATAATAACATCTGTTCATCTTTTCTTCTCTGTCTTTTCTTCTCCAGTTCGTTTCTTCGATCCTCGGTCTTTGTGAAGCTTCAGCCAACACTTTAAATATTTCACGACGAGCAACTGGTCAATATTTCATCCTCAGTCACACACACACACAGACTAACACACACACACACACACACACACACTGACAATGCTTGAACCACAACAGAGAGAGAGAGATAGAGAGGGAGAGAAACGCATCAAAATTTCAGAGGCTTCAATTCCTCCTGTAAACAGAGCGGCTGTTATTTAGGGATCGTCTGTTTGATTCCCGTTTAATAATGCAGCATCAAATCACAGCTGTTTGGTGAAGCAGCACTCACTCACTGCAAACACACACACACACACACACGCACACAATGAGAATTAGCTGGAATATTATTTGGAGCATCCTCTCCCGTGTGTGTACAGTCGAGACAGTGATGGACAGGCGTCAGAGGGACACCTGTCCATCACTGAGGACAGAGGACAGGTGTCGACTGTCAGCTGCACAGGATGGAGATAGATAATGTGTTATATTATAAGAGCAGATATGGTGCAAATACTCAAATACAAGACCGGTACGCATCACAACACCCAACCAATCACAGCTCAGAGACGGGGACCAGAGCTCTGGTGAAGAGATGATGATGAAAAGACGAGCAAGAGGAAAAACAAACAAACAGACAAACAGAAGGAGCTGGAGCTTCACATCAAAGTTGTGTTGTTGTTAAAGTAAAAACATCAAACTGTGCTGATACCATCCAGACAGTTGTGTAGCGTCAGTTCAGAAGTTTATGTTAGTGTCTGTATTAGTAAGAAAAACCTCTTTTGTTAAAGTAGTTTCTTTGTGATTTAAAGATCTATTTGTGCAAAAAGGAGAAAAGGTGTTTGCTCTTACTCAACTGTCCAAAAAAGAAACTCTCTTTCCAGGTGCGTAGGCCAACGAACATTTAGGACAACAGGAAAAAGCTCACACACTGATCAAAAATGGGAAGTGCATGATGAAATAAAAATAACCATAGTTGCCATTTTCTATTATCTTTGATGGACCATTAAATATTCTCTACATCCGTCAATCTCTCTAGTTGACATTCCCATTTTTGATCAGTGTGCGAGCTTTTTCCTGTTGTCCAAGATCTGTTTTAACTCATTCAAACAGGGAAGTTATTGATGTCAACGACCTCCAAACTACAAAACACAGAGGAGCTACTACAGCGTGACTGACGTCTTCAAACACACTCTGTATGAGGTCAGCTGGCGTTACCTTATGAATTTTCATAATGAGATCATGTAAGAACATGATGTCACTTGTAAAGATGTTTATAATGACTTGTTCTGAACTAAAATGGATCAAAAGCACAAATACACGTCAATGAACACAAGTCCAGTCAAACTCTGCCTTTCATTAAACTGCAGCCGCTCAGTTAAACACATAAAAACCCACTTGAACCTTTTCTCCGTTTTATTCTCACACATTTCAAACAAAGAGCCTCGAGGCCTCTTTCTGCTCTGAATACACTAACACACACATACATCCAGTCTGACATAACACTACATAAGGTTGTGACACTGGCCCGGCTCAGAGAGAACAGAGGTTATTATAGAAAACACACATGAACAGATGCATCAGAAAGAATTTACAGTTTTAAAACCACTTCCTGTTGGAGGACGAAAATTCCCACAAGACAGAAGCTTGAAAATATGAATAATATATACAAATATTTCTCTTTGTCACATTGATTTTCAGTCCATGAGATTAAAGTCAGTCCAAGGTGACTTTCTGAGTGCAGCTAAACAACATCTGTATTTTTCTAGATAAAACACACAGTAAACGACAAAAATATAACGTGTGAGAGGGAATAATAATCATAATCTCAGAGGAGAAACATTTTCCTTCTCCTTCTCCTCCTCTTCATTTAGTTTAAATCCTCTCAGCCACAGCGCCGCTCGCCTCCTTTTTCCTTTTAAACATGAAAGAGACTTAAGTTTGTTTCCTCCTGCAGAGATCAGCTGATTCACCCCCAGACTTTTACTTTCTTATGATTCAAAACAAGTTTATCAAGTATCTCCTGCACCTGTTTGTTCAAGGTCTGATGGTAAATGACCATGTGATGAGCTAAGGTTGAACACTAACCCTCCAGGAACTGAATAAAACCTGTCAAAGTGTGTTTAATAATCCAGAATAAAGAAGGAGAAGTCATAACCGTCTGTTCCAGTTTGGTTTTACAATCAGTTCTCATAGAAAACCTTCTCAAACTGAGGCTCTGATGTTTCAAATTTTTATTTTTCTACATTTTTCTGCTTATTTTATGATGAGTGTTAAACTTCTCCGAGTTGTTTTTATCATTCTAACCTCTGATCTATAGTGTGACCCGACGGAATAACAACAGCTGGCTTTGGAAACAACAGCTGCATCCCTGTTGTAAACAGTTATGGTCTGTGCTGCTGTGATTTATTTGTTGCTTATTTGTAAGAACAAGCTCCACCCTGTTTGTGGAGCTTTATTTTGGCGGGGACAGTTTGTTTCTATCTGGAGTGTGCGTGCGTTTGATATCAGTTTGATATCTGCCTCGTTTCCTGTCTGACCTTTCTCTCTCCAGCTCTGACAGCTCACATTAAGACGTAACAAAGGAGCATATTTCTTCAGCCCTGATGTCTCTTCCTCCTCCTCCTCCTCCAATATTCATCAGAGCTTGTTCTCTCTCTCTCTCTGCATGGATATCCCTTTCTCTCTTATCTCTCTCCGCCCTTGTCTCTGTATCTCCTCCATGATCTCATCTCTCTCCATCTCTGTCTTTTTTTTTACCCCCTCTCTCGGTTTTTGTCTCCATCTCTCTCTCTGTGCATCCATTCCTCCCTCTTCAGCCACCGTGGAAACGAGCTGCAGGGCTGCTGACGTACCGTCTACACACACACACAAGTGTTAATCTACAGAAGAAGAGGAAGAAGAAGGAGGAGGTTTGAGTCCGCAGAGAAAAAACTCTCATCTTAAGTTTTTAATCTCTTCGCTCCGTCTGAGAAAAACTGCTTTCATCTACTTATATTCACACTCAGAGATACGGTACGGTGGCCCTTAAGTCCACAAACTGCAGTTCAACATGAACCCGTCGGAGGATTTTAATCTCTCTGTCCATGAAAGAAAGAAAAAAAAAAACGTCGTCATTGTGATGCTGAATTCTCCAGGTTTGCAGGAAACTATAACATGATGCTACAGAAACATCATGTGCTGCTGCTGCAGTATTGATGGAGGAGGAACTTCCTGCAGAGCTGCAGCTGCTGCTCATGTGGCTTCAACAGGAGCTGCATGTGATGGGAGGATGACATCCTGCATTAGATTCAAACTATGGAATCAGGCCACTTGAATAAAAGATGTTGGTGTGTGAAGTCACAATGGGACACACACACACACACACACACACACACACACATGCTCAGTGGAACATGTATGTGCAGGCATTAAACGCATCTATTCAATTATTTCCATGCATCGTATACGACTGTGAGCATCATGAGACTCTGTGGTGTGTGTGTGTGTGATTGTGCAGCTCGAGGTCGCATCAGTGTCGTCATCTAATCATGTTGTTATGGATACTATTTGAAGAAGACTTTTTGAAGACTCTTTGTCTTGCCTTTCGGGCCCCAAATTGTGAGAATTGACAAAAAAATCTGTAATTTCCAGGCTCCAGAGGTTGAAATCCATGTGGTTTTACGTGCTGTTCCCTCAGTTGTCCGACAATGATGTACAGTAACTAGTTTTCGAATTTACATAACACCACCGCTACCTGGTACCTGTAGAAGGGGCGGGGCAAGCAGTGGTTCATTTGCATTTAAAGGGACAAACACCTGTTTTGAGCGGATTAAAAGAGCTGTGATGTTTGATCCTTGGGGAGTTTTGACCGAAGCATGTCTTTAAGACACCTGGGAACTGTTTCAATTTGTGGAAAAGGGGCATGATATGTCTCCTGAGGTAATGAACTCATTCTGCACAGTGAATCTCAAACATCCAGGTGAAATAAAAATGAATAAAACGCTGTATTTTCAGTATTTTTCAGTGCAGTAGGGAGATTTAATCTGAACAGCTCCTTGGCATTAAATATGAATTTCATCCTCCTCCGTTTTGGTCTGAGCATTAAGGACCCCTGACTCAGCTCCGTGGCTCTTTGTCCTGAGACTTGTTCTGTTTCCAAAGGCCAATAAAGGTCAAGTCCTTCGCTGCTTCTCCTCCTCCTCCTCCTCCTCCTCAGACTTACAGTCGCTGCTCGGCCCCGTTTCCTAGACCTAGACGATCGATTGTGAAGACGACGAGGAAACTGCGACTGCCGACTTCGACCTTGCAATGACGGAGGAGGAGGAAGAGGAGGAAGAGGAGGAGGAGGAGGAGGAGGAGGAGGAGGAGTAAAAGAGTCGGTCCAGTGGTTTCCTCATGGACCGATGGACGCGCTGTGTAAACGAGAATCTGCTTGACTGGAAATCATCATATATAGTCCACGACTGTGTGTGTGTGTGTGTGTGTGTGTGTGTGTGTGCGTGTGCGTGCATGAGCCCAAGTTCACAAGTTCACACTGAAAACGCATCGTGTGTGTGTGCGTGTTAGTGAACGGCTGCATGATGTGGTCAGCTGTGGTCTGCAGGGAAAATGAGATACAGGATCGTCTGTGACATCATTACACACACACACACACACACACACACACACACACACAAACACACACACAAACACACCAACACACACGCGTCCTGCAGATCCTCTGGGGTTGCATGGGCTCAGATCTTGTCTCTTTGTCTCGCAGCCCGCTGCTTCACTAAGCACTGTTCTAATTCACAGATTATTATCCAAGTCACTGACATCCCAGAAACACTTGGCGTTAATCCACACACACATACACACACACACACACGCAATGATTCACACATCTCTCTGGTGTACACACACAGTGTGGATGCATGAATGTACATGGACATAAATAAAGCTGGAGAATCACATTTAGTTTTTCTGAGAAACTAAATTAAAGAAACTGGAAGTGAGAAGTTGTTGTGTGTAAACTACAGTTCAAGTTAAATTCAGGTTCAGATTATTTTCACTTCTGTATTTAACACAGATACAGAACATTTCCTACACACACGTCTCCTTCTTTACATCAAAATGACTGTGAGTGAGTGCGTTTATTTAGTTTAGACGGTTTGAATAAGACGATATAAGGCGGGAACATAGATTTCTTACACACACACACACACACACACACACACACACACACACACATACATTATGTTAATATCCTGTGTATTGTGTCAGTGATGGTAGAAAACAGACGACGGCTTCACTTCACTGAGGATTAACGGCTTCGTTCTTACTTTTACCTTTGATGTAAAATAAATCAGCAGCTTTGACTAATAATGATCATCATACAAAACAACACACTGCATCACTTCATATGTAATTGTAACACACAGACACACACAAACACACACAGTGTAAAGGAGAAACCAGATTTTGCACAACAACAACAATGCAGGTGGCAGCTGCTGATTGGCTGAAGCAGCTCCGGCCTTGTGCACATCTGATCAAGAAGTTCTGGTTTTAAAATCATCGGTTTTTTTTGCTTCGTGTCAACAAAACAAAGACTGGAAACTCTGCAGGGTTTGTGTTTCAGTTGTGTTTCAGGTTGTGTATCAGTTGTGTTTCAGTCTGCACAGGCAGATTCCTCTCCGATATCAGAGGAGAGTGCAACATGGAGAATGAATTACACACCTGTCTGACCTCATCGTCTGCTGTGTGCGCAGTTAAACTCTGTGTTTTATAACACGACAACCACCGTCTCTGTTGTTTCCTTGTGTGTGTGTGCACTATTCTCTGCAGCTACAGTAACACAATCACATCCATGCACGTGATTTAGTTTCATTAAATCGCTCTAAACTCCTCCATCTTCCTCCCGTCTCTTGTTTCTCAGTGAGGAAGCAGCAGCAGCAGTCGGCTCGGTCTAATAACACATAGAAGGAAATCAGTGTCTGACTTCCAGAGGCCGATGCTGTGATGGATCCTCGCCGTGGAACTCGTATATTTGATAATCCCAGCAGCACAATCACTCTCTCTCTCTCTTTCAGCCTCTTCCTGTCTCCTCTGCAGCTCTCTCTCTCTCTCTCTCTCAGTGGGGTGACAGCGATCCGGTGCATCACGTTAAGTTAAGTCTTCTCAGCCGGTTTCTTAATCCCAGCCGAGTCGAGCCAAACCAAACCGAGCAGAGCAGAGCCGAGGAAACACACAGAGAACACACACACACAACAATTCACATCTTTTAACTTTAAAGCAGAAGTAAGTGGTCCGGTCGTTTTCGCTAATGCTGCGTTCCAGGCAGGCTTTTGAAATCGTAAATTACAGCTTCAAGTCACAACTTACGACTTTGTAGCGTTCCAGGCAACCCACTCGTGTTTCTCCGACCTGTTTTACCTGTGAAAGTCACTATAACGGCCACTCGTAACTTCTGACCCGTGAACTCGTACCAGATCGAACTGGTACCACTTCACAGGTCGGAAAAACACGAGTTTCCTTGAACGCACCATAACAGTCCTCGTCGCTACGTCACCACATTCACAGCGTTCCTTGGCTGCACACACAGCCCTTCATGCCGTTCTCTCTCCTCATTGGATAAAAACTGTAGGATACGATAAATGTTTTCTCCTCGGCTCAGAGCAGAGCAGAGTGACTGACAGACCCGTGTTTCGGTCCAAACACTCTATAGAAGTGATTGCTGTCGGAAGATACAACTATTTAAGACTTATATTAACACAAATATATCACTTACTTCTGCTTTAACTCTGACTAGGGAAGTCCTGCTCTTAAGTCTACTTATTTTGCCTGTTTTTATTCTACTGTATGCACTTTTAGAGGGCCTTTAACACCCTGCAGCACTAGTAGCACTTTCTTGTGTCTTCTTGCAGCACTGTGGCACTTTCTTGTGTTTTTATGTATTGTTTTACTGCTTTGATGTAAAGCACTTTGAGTACCGTCTGGCTATTATAAAGTGCTATACAAATACATTTTGATTGATTGATTGATTGATCTTTTACTCATTTAGCCTGATGCTCAGACGTTAGCGGCCCGGCCTAGCTGGTCTGAGCTCTGACCTGAACCCGACCTGGAAAAAACGCCCACCCACACACACACACACACACTCGTCCCTGTTCGACCTGTCAGAGCCTGTGAGGATCAGTGGAGGGGAAAAGAAGAAAATCCCCAAATCCAGGTGTGAAAGGCTGGTTGCGTCAGATGGAAAGAAGACGACGACTCGAGGCTGTAAATCGCTGCAGACGATGATTCAACTAAGAACCGAGTAAAGAATAAATCTCACTCTCTCAGACTTTATAATTTCTTTTGCACCAAGTGTCGATTGACGTGGGGGAAAGAAAAAGAAAGAAATAATTTAAAGAAAATATTGAGTTGTGCATATACTTTATCTGAACACTTTATTCCTGCAACAACTTTAAAGGTAAAATCAGCTTCTTCTGCATAAAATAAGAGAAAGCAGCAGTGGTTTAATGATGTAGCAGGAAGTGGATGATGACAACAATGGCTGCCGACTGCACTGTACTCACACTCGTACACACACACTCCTCAGAGCTTACAAGGGGAGAATAGTGTGTGTTTGCAAAAGCACCTCAGGCGTGTTGTACAGTACAACATGTGTGGGAGTCAGGGAACGCCACGGTTACACTACTACAGTACACTCTCCCAGCATCCCTCTCTCTCTCCATCTCTCTGTTCTCTCCCTCCCTTCATCCTCCCTGCCTCATGCACCAGTCTTTGTCTCTGTGAGTCAAAGTGAGTGTGTGAATGTGAATATGGATGATGATGGGATGCAGTGGGACAGACTCTTGACTTTTCCTACTTTAAGGTCAGTCAGTACGTTTACATGACACTTCAGAAAACCGAGTTATTGCCTCAGTCTGACTATAACTGGACAACTGATGCATGGAAACGCGTTAGTCTGACTAATATCAGAGTTCTCCAACTCCGATTAAGACGCCCAGATAATGTGATTGGAATTGGACTTTCTCCAGCTCATGTATACGCCGTAATCAGAGTTTAACTAGACAACGCTGATTAAGACCCCGGAACAAAAACATCCAAGAAAGCCGGTCACAGAAGCTATTGTTGTAGAGTTACGGCGGGATAGCGTGCACCTTATCTGCACAATAAGTAACATTACGTACGAGATGAACAAAGCTATGATTAACCATCTTGCTGTTGTTCTAAAATGCCGGTCTGCAACAGGAATAGGGGTCGTATTAACGTGCTGAAACGACGCATTATCGCCACCTGGTGTTGAGGAGGAGGACACGCTCCCATCAGTTATTCGATTTTCTCAGTTGCATGTAAACTGTGCATGTAAAGCTGTGCATGTAAACATACTGAGTCAGTACATTTACATGCACAGCGAGAATGCACAGAGAGAAACTAAAACCAGCTTCGGTCTCTGCAGGTGAATTCATGCATTTTTACCTTCTGTGCTTCCATTTAGACTATTTATTAGTTTTAATTTGTCTAAATTCACCTGAGTGGAGTGAAATTATTTCACATTTCTTCTTTGCCTCCCATGACAGAAGCTGCTGCTGCAGCATGAGGAAACTCTGAATGACTGTAATGAACCTTTAATTAATTAATCTTTCTTTGTCATAATCACAGACACAAACGATCTGTGAGAGAGATCTCCCAGGCTGCTCGGCGTTATCGGCGTCGCCATGGAGACTTTATCAGCGTGGATGTCACAGGTTTCACTCTTGTTCCTGTTATCTCCCTAAACACAGAGTAAACAACCCAGAGCAGCTTCACAGGCTGATACCGAGCAGAGCGGAGGATTCCCATCTATGGTCAAACACAATACACAAAGTGTGAGGGTGGATTTTTTTTTTTTTTAAATAATTGCCTCAAAAGAAAAAAAAACACACATCTCATGTAACGTGGCACAGCGGCCGCGTCCTATTTCTGGCGCTGCCAAAGTCTTGCGTAACTTTTACCACTGGCAGCAGGTACATTTAAAACTAAGGGTGCTTTCAGGTGTCAAACAGAGCGGCTCTGAAAGCTGTGTAGGAGGCAGAGAGAATGGGAGAGAGAGAGAGAATTGGATGTGACTGGCTGCGTGCATCATCACGACTACACACTCTGCAGCAGCAGCAGCAGCAGCAGCAGGTGGAGACCACGTCGCTGTTTGACCGTTGATCTGAGCAGATCGGACACGTTGGAGGAAGAAGATCAGAGCTCAGTGTGTGTTTGTGTCTGAGTGTGTTTATAGTGTGAAATAACATCTAACACTGATATAGTATTATAAAATATATGAATCTAACACTGTCGACTCATCACTAGTATAGCATAATATAGTATAGATGTCCTAATAATAAACAACTAAATCTAATCTAACTTCAGCTGCAGATCAGAGGAGAAACACTAGACTGTGAATGATTTCACCTAAAAGAAACTAAGTAAACAAGGTGCAAAATTTAGGTTAAGTTAGGGTTAGGTGAAGTTTAGGTTAAGTTTAGGTTAGGTAAGGTTAAGTTAGGGTTAGGTAGGTTCATGTTAGGTTAGGCTAAATTCAGGTTAAGTTAGGTTAAGTTTAGGTTAGGTTAGATTCGACTATATATGTATAGTATAGACGTCCTTATAATAACAACTAAATCTAATCTAACTTCAGCTGCAGATCAGAGGAGAAACATTTGACTCGAACAATTTTATCTAAAAGAAACTAAGTAAACAAGGTGCACAATTCAGGTTTAATTTAGGCTAGGTTAGGTTAGGTGAAGTTTAGGTTAGGTTAAATTTAGATTAAGTTTAGGCTAGGCTAGGCTAGGCTAGGCAAGGTTAGGTAAGTTTAAGTTAGGTTAGGTAGGTTCATGTTAAGTTAGGTTAAGCTAAATTCAGGTTAAGTTTAGGTTAGGTTTAAGTTAGGTTAGCTTAAATTCGACTTAGGGTTAGCGTTAGGAAATGGAATATTACAAATTAATAATACATATTAAATACAAATAAACAAAGTGCAGGCCAGGACAAGTGTCAGGAAATGTTTTCCTTCCACACTTGACCAAGTTACTGATCAAATAAGTTTAGTTTAGTTTGAGGAAACTTGGATACTCAATACCTGATTATTATCTAATATAAGATTCTTCTACAAACGTCTTATCTTAACACAAACTCTACTTTGCATCTATCTATTTTCATTCATTATCATCCAATATCTTAGTTTTTAAAGGTTCAACAATCAATCCATTGTAATGCATACTGTACAGACATGTTTATAATATATAATAGAAGTTTTGATCTGGTTCCTATAGGTTTCAGTTTGTTATTGATCTCTGAACTGCTACAGAATATGTTCTCCAACACTCACTCTTCTGTTTACAGGAGACACGCGCTCAGTGTCACGATGTTTACCATGTTATACTCCGACTGTACTTCTATCCTCTCTGCTCAGTCTGTTTGTCAACACACTAATAGAGTATTGTATTTGCTATCAATGCAGCAGGAGACCGTAGCGTGTAGAGCAGCAGCTCCGGCGACGTCCCGCTGGTTTAAAGTGACGTTAATAGAAAGTGACTGCGTTTTGCCCGGAGACACTGAAGAGAGAAACAAACAAACAAACCTAACAACGACTGCAACAAGAGGCCGATTTCAGAGCGAAGAGGATCCAGCTGACAAATGTGACTTTTGCACCAGTTTTCTCCTTCAAGGAAAAACCGAGCACCAGCGATCACGTTACAGCTGCTCGTATGAATTCACACCACCACAGGGACACGAGTGGAAAAAGGTCAGACCGACAAATACGCCTCAAACTACACAACAACATAAAACATTCAGACTCATGTTAACAAAAAAAAAGAAGAAAATCTCCCATGATTCCATCCGGTCATTAATTCTTCAGAAATGGCTCGGAGCTGTTTGAGGCACCGAGGGCAGAGACACAAACGGGAAGAGAAGTTCTGTTGTTCTCCTCGTGTTCTCGTGAGGAACGGCGACTATTTTCAGCAAATTAATTAAAGTTGTGCACTGCAAAAACTCAAATATCTTACCAAGAATATTTGTCTTATTTCTAGTCAAAATGTAATCTCATTATACTTAAAATAAGACTCATCACATTAAATAGTAGCTTGTTTTTAGACACTTTTTTACTTCTTTCAAGCAGATTTTCACTTGAAATAAGTTGAAAAATCTGATAGTGGAGCAAGTTTTTCTTCCTTATTACAAGCTGCTTTCACTGGCAGGATTTTCTACTTATTTCAAGTGAAAATTTGTTTGAAACAAGTGAAAATTTGTTTGAAACAAGTGAAAATTTGTTTGAAACAAGTGAAAATTTGTTTGAAACAAGTGAAAATGATCTAAAAACAAGTTCATTTTTAGGTGATGAGTCTTATTTTAAGTGGAAAGAGATTAGTTTTGACTAGAAATGAGACATTTTGACAAGAAATTAGACAAATATTCTTGGAAAGATTTTGAGTTTTTGCAGTGTGTCACCCCTCTCTCTCCGTCTCACCTCTCTCCCCTCGGTGGACTGACGTCGTGGTGGTGGTGGCGGCGGCGGTGGTCTCGCCTCCCACCCGCGGCGGCAAGAGAGCGGTGGGCCGGGCGGGCGCGGCATCAGAGCAGCCGGGCAACAACAACAGCAAGAGGAGGAGGAGGAGGATGGACGGCGACTGTGACTGTTGGCGTTGGCGGCGTCGGTGGTCTCTCTGGTGAGGGCGGACTGGCGCAGGAAGACGTTGAGGAGCTTGAGCAGCGACGGCAGGACCATCGTCCTCAGCAGCGGCTCACAGGGGGGTCGGGGTCGGGACCTCCCGTGGTCACTTGGCGAGGCAGAGACTCAGTCTGTCACTGATCACTCAGCTCATCTTCCTCCTCCTCCTCCTCCTCCTCGTGAGCTCGTCCTCCCTCGGGCTGGCAGATGAACCGAGTCACAGCCGTTTGGTCGCCGCCGCTTCAACATCCAAATGTGCAACAGCTTCCCAGCTCTTCATCCTCTGCTGCTCCTCCTCCTCCTCCTCCTGATGCATCGCTCTTCACCTGGTCCACAGCTCCTCATCATCATCACCATCAAACCGGCACCAACCTCACTTTCTTTTAAAACATCTCAGTGAGTTCCTTCCTTCCTTCCTCACTCATTCACTCAGCGATGCTGTGGCTGACGGCTGTTAACTCCTCTGAATCGTTGAATAAATCAGCATGCAACAGAGAGGAAGAGGAGGAGGAGGAGAGAAAGAGAGAGAGAAGACGGCAACAGGAGAGTCGGTTTCCATTAGTTGTAGATGGAGCCGCGATGCCGTTCTGCTGCTGCTGCTGGTATCATTACTACTACTACTACCAAAAAGAAGAGTGGCAGAGAGACAGAGAGAGGGAGGCAGGAGGAAGAGAAGGGGAGAGGAGAGGAGAGGAGAGGAGAGAAGTGCGTTCTGGGAAGTGTTTCCCTTGGAGAAGAAATTACCCTCCGCACAACAGAGATGAGACGCTCTGTTGAGGATAATCAGAGAGGAAGGAGAGGAGAGAGAGAGGGGAGGGAGGGAGGAAGAGTAGAAAACAATGGTAGAAATACAGACGAACAGACGAACAGAGTTACAGGAGCTGGTGTTTTGTGATCGTCGTTACGCTGCTGAAACAATCAGTTTAAAACCACATGATCACCAATA
>NC_140926.1:4278592-4414672 GCF_045865225.1 Trachurus japonicus
TAAGCAGGACGAAGAATGACTTTGTTATTTGTGTAAAAACGAGTCGACGGATGCATCAGTGTGTTTAACGGGATACCGATAAATCAAGGGGAAGTGGGCGGAGCTGCAGACGGAGGCAACCACAGCTGGAGGAGGAGCTCTGAGTGTGTGTGTGTGTGTGTGTGTGTCACATGCAGAGTGTGGAGGAGCTGCAGGAGCCTTCAGCTGTGACGTCTTTCTGGAGCCGCTCTGATGTTTATCTCTCTGTGCTCGAGGCCGCGTGAACATCAACAGACTGATCAGAGAGACTCTCAGAGAGTTTAGTCACTTCTCTCTCTCTGTCGTTTGATATGAAGCTTGATTAGACACCAACACAACGACACAACACAACACAACACAACACAACACAACACACACACACTGCAGACTAAATGGATCTGACCTGCCTCAGTGGAAAAGGGAATAGTTAATAATTTGTGTAGCTTGCAGGGAGATGATCTGTCTTCCCTCCAAATGGCCTGTAGCTGCAGCCAGTGGGGGGGGGGGCGATGTGAGATCCATCACAGGGAGGCGACCTATTAGTATTTCCTCTCCTGGCCTGATGGCGCTGTGTGGTGTTATTTTTTTGTTGTTGGGGTGTGTGGGGGCTAAATGATGCAGCCTGGGATTTTTTTTTTCTCCTACTCCTCAAATTGCTCCATCTGTTTCCTGAGCTGCTGCTGCTGCTGCTGCTGCTGCTGCTGCTGCTGCGTCAAGACTGTTTCTATGCTACAGGAAAAAATAACAAGTATATTTGAGGGGAGACACTACAGGTGAATATGGTAAAACATTTTAACTAACAGATATCACCATGAAACTTCCCAAGTTTATCACTTACATTAAGGCAAATATTTTTTTCTATTACAAGTTTTGTCAAATTGTATGTTTAAATATGTAAATGAGGCAATATCTGATGAAATACAGTATGCGCTAATTTGCATACATTTCCAAAACCGAAATCTGAAAAATGGATTGTTTGTTGTTTTATTTTGTTGACATATTAGAGTCAGAAGTTTTTACAGAGGGGATTTTGGATATCTCTTTTTATCACTTTGTAGATTTCGGTCTCAGAGTCTGAGGAAAAACTCATTTTGAGAAAACGGCCTTTAAAGACTTGTACTGTAAAATTCCATAGATTGTTAATGTAAATCGTACTTTTACGATTGGTTGCGGACACAGAGGAAATTACCATTTTTGGAGCCTACATCATTGTTCAGGAGAGAGAGAGCTTTACAATGATACCTGACATGAGCACAGCATATTAACTTTTGGCGAATTTAGGAGAAATCTACGAACGAAAGAGACAAAATGAAGTAAAATAAAAACCTTAATGTGGATTTTCTACCATTTCTTTTGACTTTTCTGAAAGAAGACACATTAAAGGGGACATATTATGGAAATATGACTTTTTGAGGCTCTTTAACATATATCTGGGTGTTTGTTTTGCCTTCCAGCCCCCAAAATGTGAGAATTGACAAGAAAATCTGTAACTTTCAGGCCCCCTAGGCCGAAATCCATGTGGTTTTATGAGTTGTTCCCTCAGTTGTCTTCCAGTGATGTAACTAGTTTTCGAATTTGCATAACCCCACCCCTACCTGGGACCAGAAGAAGGGGCGGGGCAAGTAGTGGTTAATTTGCATTTAAAGGGACAGTCACTGAAACCAGCCGTTCTGAACAAGGCTGTTTTGAGAGGATGAAAAGAGCTGTGATGTTTGATCCTTGAGGTATTTTGACCAAAGCATGTCACAGACATGTCTTTAAGACACCTGGGAACTATTTTAATTTGTGGAAAAAGGGCAGAATATGTCTCCTTTAAGGAAGAAAAATAGCCCAAAATCTCAAAACTGATCGGTGCATGAAAAAAAACAGTGTTTTTGCCTAGTGTCTCGCCTAAAAGGACAATGGTGCATGTGTGATGTGTGATGGTCGTCATGGCCACGAGGACGGTGCTTAAAGAGATCGTTATTAATGCAACGTCTCCTGCTTGGGTTGTGTCCGTGTCAGGACGACGGTGCATTAAGTTGATGGACGAACTGTGATGCAGCTGCATGAAGTCGTCCATCATGAGACACACAACATCTATACATCCTGAAGGAACCTGAAGGACACACACACACACACAGTCCGTAATCTAAAGGCTGCTGAGGTTTAAAAATAATCTAATTCATGTCTTCTCAGATAAAAATCTCACTTCTGACAAGTTCGGTCATGAAATGTAAAAAGGAGCTGTTTGTTATTGACGCAGCAGCTCGTCCTGCTTTCTCTTTTCTCTTTTGACCTCGGTGATTTCCTTCTACACAATTTCATTCCACGTCTCCCATCTGATATTAAGCTTTTTGCTTAAATCAATACTTGGCTGTGTTTGAAGACGACTGACATTTAGGCTGTTCCAAGAAAAAAAAAAAGGAAAAAAAAAGCGATTCTCTCTGCACAAGAATAAAAACCTTCTGGTAACTTCTGCAGCTGTGTGCAGGATCTATCACTTTTCTTCTGGTCGACAAATTACGCATGTTTCAACATCAAAATGTTTTCTTTTTTGTGTTGTTTTTCTGGACTTCCTGAGCTCGGTGAAGCGTTTCCACCCGTCAGTGGAGCGGTGTCAGACAGAGACAGCAGCACGTTGCACTCGGCTCTGACTCAGCAGTGATCACAGATCTCAATCAGACACTTGAGAGGCAAAAAAACATGAACTCAGACAAGATGTTTACTTTAAAAACTGTTCAAAGCTGTTTGGACAACCTCATTTTACATGCACCAGCAAGGAAAACACAAAAATATATGTAGAAATGTACGTGTTCACATGAGCAATTCAATATGCTCTTTACATTCACTCAGCTCGGAGCTGCAGGACGTCGTGTCGACTGAGTTTAAAGCTCCTGCAGTAAAAAAACAACTTGTTACTGTCTTTTCTCCCTCTACTCTCAGGCCTGCAGCCACACCTACATGGATATAAAACAGAAAATAAAAGTATATATATACACATCAGACATGTTTTCCCAACATTTCCTTGTGTGAACAGAGCGAGAGAGGAGAGGAGGGAGGAGAGGAAACATCGCAGTGCAGAGAGATGGAGAGAGAGATGGAGAGACTGAAGCTGTGCTGCAGGTAAAGGTGAAGGAGCAGAGGAGACGCTGCAGCATCGAGGTGAACTCACGATCAATCGCAGGAATTCATCTTCATTATTTACACGATCAATTAAAAATGCATAAAGCTGACGATGAAGACGAGGAACCAACAGCAGAAGTTCATGACGTCGGCTACAGTCTATACCTTCAAACACAAGAGCTGCAGAGAAAAACCTTCCATATCCAACAACACTCTCACCCTGGAGCTGCTGCACAAAGAAATAAAATAAAAATACTGTTTTACCAGCGTGCATGAAAATACACAGTCAGATAAACTGTTCAAACATCCACTGTGTTGCAGAAGGTATTCAGCTACAGTATAAACACAACAATCGCTCCTCATCTGTGCAACTTTAGAGTCAAACGTCAAGAAGAGTTGGCTTGAAGCCGTTCGTGGTGACTTCAGAAAGTTTGTGTCATAAAATCAGATTAAAAAGAAGAAAAAAAAAACCCGTCTGTGGCAGCACTTTGTTGGAAACATGCAGCAGCTGAAGCACTTTCTGAGCAAGTGTCCATGAAATATTAAATATTTCATATTAAACATGTGTCTAGAAAGCAGAATATGGTGAGGGTCAGCAGCAGCAGCAGCAGCAGCAGCAGCAGCAGCAGCAGCAGCAGCAGCAGCAGCAGCAGCAGCAGCAGCAGCAGAAGAAGCTCCGAGCCACTGAGGGTTCAGTGAAGTAGCTACACACTGCTGCCGCTCAGCCTCCGAGCAACACACTCTGTTTTAAGCCTTTTACATGCACATATGCAGGATTTGCACACACTCACACACACACAGGTGCACATGCATGAGCACACTAACGCAGCCCCGGACCGACACTGGAAAAAAAAAACATGATTCACTCAAATTCATATTCACGTCCTGTGGCCCCGGAGGAAATTGGGCGACAAAAACTCACAACACGTAATTCACGTCAGCTCTGCTCAAACATGGGTTTGATAAATTGCCCAAATAAGGAGGAAGAGAACATTGCAGGAGTCTATATATACAGTAATGTGTGTGTTCATGTGTGTTTGTGTGTGTGTGTGTGTGTGTGTGTGTGTGCGTCTTCCTCCCTAAAAGAAGCAGCAGTGAGTTGAGTTGAACTGAGTTGAGGGTATTGTTGTAGAGAGGCGAGCGCTGCTGAAGTGTCAGTCAGAGACGCTCGCTGTGTCGCGTTATGACACATTTCTGCTGTTCGGCGTTTTAAGCGCGTGGGCGGACGGCGGCTTTTTTAGCAAAGTGTGTGTGTGTGTGTGTGTGTGTGTGTTCCTTCCTGCTGTGTGCGCCGCGTCTCCGTGTGTGTGTGATGTAACCACGAGTTGAAAAACTGAACTAAAACACTAAAAAGTGGACGAGCAGCGAGGGTCGTCGAGCTAAAATTATCTCGGATACAAGTTCACGCGTGATTAGGGTTGCAAAATTCCGGGAATTTTTCAAAGTTGGAAACTTTCCATGGGAATGAATGGGAATATATGGGAATAAACTGGAATAAATCAGAAATTTACAAAACTGAAGGTTGGCCCATAACAGGGAACTTAAATATAGTTGGGGAAAATATATTGTAGCACAATCTTGGCTAAAACAACCAGATTTAATGCAAGTACACTTGAATATCTATATGCTATTCATGTGTTTGTTGTTCAGTAAAAGGAGGACCGCCCATTTATGCTGTTCTCTCTCCTCATTGGATAAAGGTTGTAGGATACAAGGAAAGTTTTCTCCTCGGCTCAGAGCAGAGCAGAGTGACTGACAGACCCGTGTTTCAGACCAAACACTCTATAGAAGTGATTGCTGTCGGAAGATACAACTATTTAAGACTTATATTAACACAAATATTCTATAATATTATATATTACTTCTGCTTTAACTTCCCATGGAAAGTTTCTGGAAATTTACTGGAGATTTTCCGCCTCTTTGCATGCGTGTGATGTTAGAAAAGTTCCTCCTCTCCTCCTCGTCTCGCAGCACTGCGGCCATTTTGGCGAGAACATAACGACCCTGAGTCATGGTGAAGACCTAGCGGCGCTTGACGGGCCTCGACGGCATCATCATCCTCACATCCTCACCCTGTGGGCCCCTCCTGCCCCTGCCCCCCTGGCTGTGATGGATACCCCTGCCCCCCTTTGAGCCATTTGTCGTGTTTGATGAATGTGCGTGGGGGCGAGCGGCGGGCGCGGCGGTGGATGTGCGGGTGATGAACGGCAGCAGAGACGGAGACGGAGACGCTGCTCTGCCACGGGAGACCTTGGCCCAGAGGAGCAGCAGCTACAGACTGTCTGTGAGCCAGAAGCCCCAACACCCCCCCCCCCCACTGAGCTCCTCGTCCAGCAGCGGCGTCCATCCATCAGGGGGGACGGACGCCTCCCTCCAGCGATGACAGGTTAACAACTGTCCCCACGGCGACGAGGAGGAGAGGAGAGAGAGAGAGATAGAAACCCCCAGAAGAAAGAATAAAAACAGCAATAAAATAAGAGACAATGAGGCGATTTTAAAAACGTCCTTGAACAAGTTGAACCAGAGAAAAGAAAAGAAAAGAAAAGAAAAGAAAAGAAAAGAAAAGAAAAGAAAAGAAAAGAAAAGAAAAGAAAAGAAAAGAAAAGACATGAGTTTACAGAGTGAAGCCGGGTAGCCTATGATGTAACATGTACGACTTTAGGATCGACCATTAGCTCCTATACAGTGAACGCCTGAGGCTCGAAGAAGATGACGACGAAGACAAAGACAAAAAAGAAGACGAAGGAGAAGGAAAGAGATGAAGAAGGACAAGGAAAAGGAAGAAGGACAAGGAAAAGGACGACGAAGAAGTGGGAGAAGGAGGAAAACGACGAAGAACAAGAACAAGAAGAACAAGAAGAAGTCAAAACAAGCGGAGGGAGAGCGGCCTGTCGAGTAAAAAGGGGCAGAGACACACTAATTGGGTCTGTGTTTGTCTCCTATGGGAAATCTTAGGTCTGTGTGTGTATGTGTGTGTGTGTGTGTGTGTGTGTGTGTGTGTGTGTGTGTGTGTGTGGTGCTGCATGGTCAGGAGTTAAGAGCTCATAATCCTGGATATAACTCACACACTCACACACACCTTGTACTGACCTATAGGGGATGAGCATGAGGGAGGAGGAACAAAGTCTGAATATAAAACCCCCACAATGCATTGCCAGACTCACACTATCGACCAAGTTGGTATGAATCAGGCTGCAGCAGCAACAGAAGAAGGAGAAGAGGAAGAAGAAGAGGAAGAGGAGGACGAGGAGGAGGAAGAAGAGGAGGAAGTGGATCATTTCTCTCTCTTTATCATCTCTGTGTCACTAAGGCTCCAAAAAAAGATGGAGGGATGCGGAGGGAGAGAGAGAGAGAGACGGGCGTCGTCTTCTCAGGGAACAAAGGAGGAAACCGACCACATAACACACATCACACACACTTCACATTCACCCTTCTTCTAGTGTCAGACATCCTTCTTTTTCATTTCACTTCTAAATGTTAATTATTCAGCTGATAAATAATAATAATGATGATGATGATGTCACTCTGGACATCAAAGACACTGTGTTAATAAGTCGGAGCGATCAGACGAGGTGTAAACAGTTCATTCATCACATCTCCTCCTCCTTTTGTCCAGTCACATGATCTCTATGACGTCATGTCTCTGCTATGAACTCACCTCTATGAACACGCTGCACAAATTAAATTCAAAACCAAAAAAAGCGAGAGCTGCTCCATTTTTTACCTTAATGAACCAGCTCCAGAGTCCTAGTGCTGGTTAAATCAATGCCTTGTAACTAGTTCCAGGGAGAATGGAGGCTCTCTGCCTTCCACCTACTGTAGTGTCTCTCATCAAACTCAACAAATACACAATCCAACAACTCCACAACACTCTGGTGGACAAGTTGTGACCTGCACATTCACCACGCTATGAGATAATAACACAACGTTACCAGACAGAGTTGTTTTAGAGGGAAATACAGAGACTGTTGATGAAAAACTGTCCCTGAAGGCAACGTGCATCAGCGGTTTTGCATGAATTTCCCTCTAAAACAACTCTGTCTGGTAACGTTGTGTTATTATCTCATAGCGTGGTGAATGTGCAGCTCACAACTTGTCCACCAGAGCGTTGTGGAGTTGTTGGATTGTGTATTTGATGAGTTTGATGAGGGAAACCAAGAAATCCCATAATGAGCCTCCGTAGCGTAGCTCTGAGCAGCTTGCGGCTCTGCTCCGCCGTTCTAAAAACAGCTTGCACCAACAATTAAATGTAACAAACCTACTCCTAAGACTACAGGGATTATGTCAAAATGTTGAACTATCCCTTTAACAAACAGAAACTATATAAAAAAATCAGATTAAAGTGATAGTAAACCTCTCCATACATGGTAATGGCTCCTAAACTGCATTGAATCTGTTGTTTTCTCTGTTATATGAAGCTGTGTGTTTCCCCCTGTGGGTCTACTCTGCACATCGCCAACATAAACAGGAGGAACAGCCACCGCAGGCAGAAATAGTTTCAACGCATATTTGTTCATCTGACTTTCTGAGACGTTAAACATGCAGGCAGATGTGTGTGCAGCAGTTTATACCTGATGATAACGATCTGAAAAACTCATTCCAGTTCACCCACAGATCCCATCACACGTGGAGCCGATGGGATGGAGGGAGGGAGGGAGGGAGGTGTTAATGGGATTTAAACAGCAGCTGCCCACACGTTTAAAAACCCACACATCATCTCCTGCTGAAACTCTGGCTCCAAAATCTCCCCCCCGCTAACGAGATCAGGTAAATTAACTCCGTAAACGCACCACAGAACCATAGCATTATAATGGGATGTCGCACCCGGGGTCTCATGCCAGGTGTAAACGTGGAGAAATAAGGTGTAAAGAAGAGAAAGAGAAAGGAGGAGGAGGAGGAGGAGGAAGGGAAGAAAAGTGACGGGTGTGTAATTATTATGAAACGTCCCACATTCCCATTCCCGGTCTGGAGCCAGATTCCCCGGGACAAAAAGAGGCCGAGACGTTGGAGAAGTTAGAGTCCATTATAGCGAGTAACTGGGCGTGAGCGTTAGAGACGGAGAGAGCTGCCAAGGACAAGTTGTCATCATCAGCGATGTGGGAGGCAGCAGACTGACTATTGATTGGATCCTGAGGGAGGGTCTCAGCTGCTTTTGTTACAGCGAGTGTGTGTGTAAGAGTGTTTCTGAGTGAGGTTTTAGTGTGTGCGTAGGTTCGAAGAAGCAACACACAGACACACACACACACAGAGACAGACACACACACACACACACACACACACTGAGCTGCTAAATAAAATAGCAGATATTTGAGGCTCTGCACCACTGAGCCGTCACCATCATCATCCAAACACACAAACATGCAGCTCCAACCCCAGAGACACCGAGACATATGCACACACTCATGCACTCACACACTCACACTCACGCACACACACAGACTCATGCACACAGACACACACAGACACACACAGACACACACTGTGACACCTGCCAGGTAATTACAGGAGCCATTTGTAGGTTTTACTTTCTCCAACATTAGTGTTAGCAGCCGTTTGCTGGAGTAAGGAGGAGGAGGAGGAGGGGGAAGAAAGAGGGAGGAGGAGGAGGAGGAGGAAGAGGAGGAGGAGGAGTAAAAGAAAGAGGGAGGACGAGGAGGGAAGAGGAAGAAGAGGGAGGGGGAGGAGAAGAAAGAGGGGGAAGAGGAGGAGGAGGGAAGAGGAAGAAGAATGAGGAGAAGGAGGAGGAGGGAAGAGTAAGAAGGAGGAGGAGGACGAGGAGGATTAAGAAGGAGGAGGAGGAAGGAGGAAGAGGAGAAGAAAGAGGGAGGAATAGGAGGGAAAAGGAAGAAGGAGGAGGAAGAAGAGGGAGGAGGAGGAGAAGAAAGAGGGAGGAAGAGGAGGGGGAGGAAGGAAGAGGGGGGAAGAGGAGGGAAGAGGAAGAAGAGGGAGGGGGAGGAGAAGAAAGAGTGGGGAAGAGGAGGAGGAGGGAAGAGGAAGAAGAGGGAGGAGGAAGAGGAGGAAGGAGAAGGAGGAAGAAGGAGGAGGAGGAAGAAGAGGGAGGAGGAGAAGAAAGAGGGAGGAAGAGGAGGAGGAGGAAGAAGGGGGAGGAGAAGAAAGAGGGAGGAAGAGGAGGAGGAGGAGGAGGAAGAAGGGGGAGGAGGAGGAGGAGAAAGGAAGAAGGAGGAGGAGGGGGGAGGAGGAAGAGGGAAGAGGAAGAAGAAGTAGAAGGAAGAGGAGGAGGAGCAGCTTGAACCATCAGTCAGAGCTCAGAGCAACCGAGTTCCTCATCTCACTCAAAACCACATGAGTCGACTTCTCAGTGTTGCAACAGGAACAACAGTCAAACATCTGGAGCCAAACACGCTGCAGTCGAATCCAGTAGCTGTTTATATAATTCAATATAAACCAACACTTCCTGTCCACAAGTGAACAACAGACGAGAGTTAGAGGTGAAGAAACTGATGAAAGAGTGAAAGCTGGACCGAAGTCATGGGATTTCTTGGTTTCCCCTCATCAAACTCATCAAATACACAATCCAACAACTCCACAACGCTCTGGTGGACAAGTTGTGACCTGCACATTCACCACGCTATGAGATAATAACACAACGTTACCACACAGAGTTGTTTTAGAGGGAAATACAGAGACTGTTGATGAAAAACTGTCCCTGAAGGCAACGCGCATCAGCGGTTTTGCATGAATTTCCCTCTAAAACAACTCTGTGTGGTAACGTTGTGTTATTGTCTCATAGCGTGGTGAATGTGCAGCTCACAACTTGTCCACCAGAGCGTTGTGGAGTTGTTGGATTGTGTATTTGATGAGTTTAATGGTGGAAGGCAGCAGAGAGCCTCCATTCTCCCTGGAACAAGTCATTTAACCATCACAATTCCTACGAAGCTGTTTAATTAAGGCAAAAAAAAAAATCCTGCATAGTTCCTCTTTAACGCTGCTCAACTAAAACAAAGTTTCTTACACAGCGACAGAGGGAAACAATAAACCAGAAACACTCTTCACTTCTGCTGTAAGTTGTTGCTTCTGCAGAAACTAATTATGAGTGTGCTTCCAGCCAGAACCTCATCAGCTGAAATCTGTCATGGCCGTCCGTGCTTCAGAGGATCAATAAGTTCCTCATCCCCCTCTCCCTCCCCTCCGCACCTGCTCTGTTTGTGCAAAGTGATAAAGGTATGACATCATGCAATTCACGATTTACAACACAATGCCTCATCTGCTTTAAAAAAAAAAACGAAACACCATAAATAGTGTCTGTCTGCCTCCATTCAAGCAGCACGACCACACTCTTATTTCCATTTTTACTAAAACTCAGAGGTTATGAAGTGGCTTTGATTCCAGTTTCAAGGCTCTATGATGAAAGAGAAGAAAACGACACAATCTGTAATAATTCACTGACACAGACACACACAGACACAGTGACACACACACAGACACACACACACACACACACACAGACGCACACAGACACACACAGTGACACACACACACACACACACACACACACACACAGAGACACACACTCATCAGGCTGCTCCATCACCATGTTATTGAGTCTCCTGTTTACAGCAATCACACATAATGGCCCATATAATAAACAATTGATTGCAGCGCCGTCGGCGACGCTGCCGTGCTGATTTGCGTCGTGCACGGCGACCTCGCAGGAAATTACTGCAACTTACACACACACAAACACACACACACACACATACACACAGCTGTCAATCAAAGTCAAACCACGGACGAATGAATGAATGAATGAATGAACGAGTGGATCAGAAGTTTTAAACTTTAACCCTCCTGTTGTAGCCAAATTGGCCCAATCTGTTCTCTTCCTCCATCTTTCTTTCTTTCTTTCCTTCCTTTCTCTCTTCCTTCTTTCCACAATCCTTTTTCCCTTCCTTCCTTCCTTCCTTCCTTCCTTCCTTCCTTCCTTCCTTTTTCCTTTCCTTCCTTTCTTCCTTCCCTTCGTCCTTACTTCTTCTTCCTTCCTCTTTTGATCCAATTGACCCTCCGTATTTCTTTCCTTCCTTTTTCCCTTTCTTCTTTCCTTCATTCTTTCCCTTCCTTCCCTTTTGACCCAATCTGTTCCCTCCCTCCCTCCATCTATCTTTCCTTCCATTTTCCCTTCCTTCTTTCCTCCCATCTTTCCCTTTGTCCTTCCTTCCTTCCTCCTTCTTCTTCCTTTCTCTTTCGATCCAATTGACCCTCCATCTTTCTTTCCTTCCTTTTTCCCTTCATTCTTTCTCGTCCTTCCTTCCTTCCTTTTTGACCCAATCTGTCCCCTCCATCCATCTTTCCTTCCTTTTTCCCTTCCTTCCTTTCTTCCTTCCCTTCGTCCTTACTTCTTCTTCCTTCCTTTTTTGATCCAATTGACCCTCCATCTTTCTTTCCTTCCCTTTTCCCTTCCTTCTTTCCCTTCTTCCTTCCTTGAACAAATCTGTTCCCTCCCTCCTTCCTTCTTTCCACAATCCCTCTTTCCCTTCCTTCCTTCCTTTTTGACCCAATCTGTTTCCTCCCTCCATCTATCTTTCCTTCCCTTTTCCCTTCCTTCTTTCCTCCCATCTACCCATTTGTCCTTCCTTCCTTCTTCCCCATTGTCCTTCCCTCCTTCCTTCCCTCCTTCCTTCTTTCCCTTCGTCCTTCCTGCCTTCCTGCCTCCTCCTGACGTCTTCCACAGGCCGGAGAGCGAGCGTCCTCAGCTGCCCCCTCAGGCTTCAAAGTGACCCCCCTTCCCCTCCTCCCCCCTCTCCCCCCTCGTCCCCCTCGTCCCCCCTCTCCCCCTTCGTCCTCCGTCACCCTCGCTCCCTGGAGCTCCACCGACCAATCAGCAGGGAATACAACAACCGTCCAATCACCTTCCAGAGGAAAAACCACCACAAAAACCACAACACAGAGGGGCAAGAACACAGCAGCAGCACCCCGGGGTGAGCTAAAAACAAAACAGCCCCGGTCCCCCTCCTCACACCCCCTCCCCCTCCCCCTCCTCCTCCTCCTCCTCCAGGGAGGTCACAGACACAAACATGATGAATTAAATGAAAATTAAAGTCACATCATGTAATTAATTAGTGGAGCTGTTTTTAACTCTCCTGTTGTTCTCCTGGGTCAAGGAAGGAAGGAAGCAAGGACGGAAGGATGAAGGGAAAGAAGGAAGGAAGGACAAAGGGAAAGTTGGGAGGAAAGAAGGAAGGAAAGATAGAAGGAGGGAGGGAACAGATTGGGTCAAAAAAGGAAGGAAGAAGTAAGGATAAAGGGAAGGAAGGAAGGAAGGAAGGAAGGAAGGAAGGAAGGAAGGAAGGAAGGAAGGAAGGAAGGAAGGAAGGAAGGAAGGAAGGAAGGAAGGAAGGACGAAAGGAAAGAAGGAAGGAAGGAAGGACAAAGGGAAAGATGGGAGGAAAGAAGGAAGGGAAAAAGGAAGGAAAGATAGAAGGAGGGAGGGAACAGATTGGGTCAAAAAGGAAGGAAGAAGTAAGGATAAAGGGAAGGAAGGAAAGAAGGAAATAAGGAAGGAAGGAAGGAAGGAAGGAAGGAAGGAAAGAAGGAAGGAAAAGAAGGATTGTGGGAAGAAGGGAAAAGGGATGGAAAGAAAGATGGAGGGAGGGAGGGAACAGATTTGTTCAAGGAAGGAAGAAGAAGGAAGAAAGAAGGAAGGAAGAAGGGAAAAGGGAAGGAAAGAAAGATGGAGGGTCAATTGGATCAAAAGAGGAAGGAAGAAGAAGTAAGGACGAAGGGAAGGAAGGAAGGAACGGAAAAAGGATTGTGGAAAGAAGGAAGGGAGAAAGGAAGGAAGGAAAGAAGGAAGGATGGAGGAAGGGAACAGAGAAGGACAACAGGAGGGTTAAACCTGCCTGCAACAGAAATCTATTTGCTTCACCTGGTTGTTTCTCAGTCTCAGCAGCGCCCCCCTCTGTCCGGTGTGCAGAAAGACACCTGGCACACACACACACACACACACACACCGACACACACACACCTGACACACACACACACACACACACACAGAACAGACGGACTCACTTTCAAATTGAGTTTGAAGCAGCAGCAGCAGCCGGAGATTGACAGAGCGAGCGACACGTGGAGAAGGAAAGAGAAAGCTGAGAGTCGCTCATGGGTGGCAGCCACACTTCATCATCCACCAACCACAGAGGCTACTGCAGCCGCCGGTGTGTGTGTGATTGTGTGTGTGTGTGTGTGTGTAATGTAGTGAGAGGATACAATTTAAGGCACAAGGAAGGAAGAGAGTCCTGATTTATTTGTCCAGTGCTACTGATTGCTGCATTCAAGGGCACTGCTGGTAAAGGTGATGGATGGGGATTGTTTGCACTTCCCTTCTCTTCCCTCTCTCTCTCCATGATCAGACGCTGCTGGAGAGACGGCCAACATAAGTTTTCCCGTGGGCAAGAAGAAAAGAAAAAAAAAGGAAAGGAAAGGAAAGGAGGAGGAGGACTGGACAATAAAAAAAGCAATTTGTCACGGAAGCAACTGCTGATTTATTTCTCCTCATTTATTTCTGTCTCAGGTGCAAACGGGAAAAAAATTTGTGCAGGTGTATAGTTCAACATTTTTGGCAAATTGGCCCATTGCCATAATATAATCCCTATAGTCATAGCAGTAGGTTTGTTACCTTTAATTGTTGGTGCAAGCTGTTTTTAGAACGGCGGAGCAGAGTCGTGAGCTGCTCAGAGCTAAATGAAAATGTAAATGTGCAGACTGCTTGATGAAAAACTGTCCCTGAAGGCAACGTGCATCAGTGGTTTTGCATGAATTTCCCTCTAAAACAACTCTGTCTGGTAACGTTGTGTTATTATCTCATAGCGTGGTGAATGTGCAGGTCACAACTTGTCCACCAGAGCGTTGTGGAGTTGTTGGATTGTGTATTTGATGAGTTTGATGAGGGAAACCAAGAAATCCCATGAGCCTCCGTAGCGTAGCTCTGAGCAGCTCACGGCTCTGCTCCGCCGTTCTAAAAATAGCTTGCAGCGACAATTAAAGGTAACGAACCTACTGCTATGACTATAGGGATTATGGCAATGGGCCAATTTGCCAAAAATGTTGAACTATCCCTTTAAGATTTATCTGAAACTCAGCAGAATAGATAGAAGAGCTGTGTGTTTTTAATTATTTTACAACATATTATTAACACTGAAGCTGACGGAGCTCGGCCTGTTTTACTGCTCAGCGCTTTCATCTACAGAGGTGTGTGTGTGTGTGTGTGTGTGTTTAGTGTGTGTGTATTGCCTTATGTAAACAGTCATTTGTATTGATGACCCAGAACCTGCAACTGTCCCACTGCTGCACACACACACACACACACACACACACACACACACACACACACGTTTACACACACCGAAGCTACAAACAAACTTTTCATAAAGAAATCCCTTTAATGGAGACGTGAGCGTCTGATGTGAGGAATAAAGAGCAGACCAGAGTTTTAAAACAAAGAGAAATATTGATAGACTGCGGCCATTTACATACCGACTTCCCCCTTCTTCTCTTCTTTCATCCTCACTCCTCATCTCTCTCTCTCTCTCTTCTCTCAATAGCAGCAAAACTGTTAAGCTGCTGTGTTTACAGAGCGACTGAACACGGGGCTTAAACGACAACATTTTGTAGAACGACGGCGACGGAGCGACGACTGTTACCTCCATCTCTCTCTCTATCTCTGTCTCATAAACACACACACACAGAAAGAGAAAGAGAACAGGTGTGGATCTGTGTTGCCTCCTTCTAAAATCGGGGTGAAAATTAGCTGTTTCCCATTTTTTCTTTGATAATACAAAACGAAAAACAAATCGTTATCCATTTTCCATTATCCGATTTAATTTGACTTGTTTGTAAATGGAAATTGGGAGTAAAAAAGAAAACCTTTGTGGAAAACTCTTTTCTTTATTTCCTGTTATAGTTTCTTCTCTGTGACCCGAAGTCTGCAGCCAGACCCCTTTCAAAATAAAAGCACAGCTCCAATAACGCGCCCTCTGGTCTTCTTCTGTGCTGTGGTTGTGGTGGCTCGCTCGTGGTAAAACTTCAGGGGCACAGAGAAGAAACTGACAGGAAATAGAGAGACGAAGCGGAAACAGGAAGTAACATCACCAAGGGACCTCAATTCGGAAAAAGTCTCCATGTAAGTGAACGGGAGTTGAAATTTTATTTTGTGATCCGATTGAATTGTGTCATGAGAAAAAAATATGATCTCTACCTGTTTAAAACATCACGGTTCATGAAGAGAAATCAGCAGTTTGTTGTAAAACTACTGTAAAATAAAATTCCGAAGAATCCGTAACCAGAAAGACTACAGGTCGCGTAGGTGACGTCACCATGGCGTCCTTCCTTTCCCGTGTCAGTTGGTGACGTATTTTTTGTGGGACACCAGATCTGTAGTCCGGAGAGCGTGGTCACACTAAATACATTCTTCTGTTGCCGTTTTACGACAAACTGCTGATTTTTTGGCTTGAAATGAGATGTTTTAAAGGTTAAGAAGGTCAGATATTTTTCTCATCACACAATTCAATCGGATCACGAAATAAAATTTGGACTCCCGTTCACTTACATTGAGGTTTTTTTCCGAATTGAGGACCCATGGAGACATTACTTACTGCTTCCGCTTCGGCACTCTATAGAGAAAGGAGTTTTCCACGGAGGTTATTTAATTCCCAATTTCCATTTACAAACACGTCAAATTAAAGCGATTCGTTTTCCGTTTTTCATTTTGTATTATCAAAGAAAAAACGGGAAATGGTTCATTTTCTGTACACGGACCCTTCACACTGTTCTGTAGGCTAGGTGTCACCCTGGACTGAGTCCTGATGAATGAATGGACAGATGGGGGAGGAGGGGAGGAGGAGGGGTGGGGGTAAGAAAAGTGAGAGTAGAGAGGAGAGAGAGGAGAGAGAGGAGAGGATCTGGGTTCAGTGCACTTTGGACCCGATGTTCCCAGATGCTCTGGTGCAGATGTGTTGTTTCTCTCTCTCTCTGTTTCTGTCTCTGTACAGACGACGTTGGACTCAGGCCCAAACACATGGAAACACAGCTCGCCCAGGGACCGCAGTCTCTCTCTCTCTCTGTCTCTCTCACACCCACACACACACACACACACACACACACACACACACACACACATAAACACACACACACACACATAAACACACACGCTGGTCTATCAGATTTCAGTCGTTCAGTCGGAACTGAATCGTTACACAATCTCTCCTCCTCTTTTATCGGCTGTGAACTAAACACAGTTGAAATGAGCAGGTGTGTGTGTGTGATGTCACTCAGCCCGTCAGCGACACACACACACACACACACACACACACGTTCACGTCAGGACAGGACACACGTCATCAACCTCAACGCACAACCTCCTCAGGTCAGTCAATGATGATGTATCTGTCAGCTCATTGGTCGATTTGTCTCGTGACTTTGCATCTGGGTTAATTAATAACTGATAAAAAACCTTTTAATCAACGTCCTATGTTCATTTATCTGCATTGGTCTCATCACCTTTCAACATTTCATGAACAACGTAAACATTTTTTTTCTCCCTCTGAACACACACACACACACACACACACACACACAGACACACACACACGTCTTTATCTGTGAGTTATGGGCTCATCGTTTCACCGAGCCGCCGCCGCTGCTGCTCAGGAGACAGAAGCTGGACGTGATGATGATGATGCAAACACTTGTGCACGATGCACACTTCACGTTATTGCAGCAAACAGTTCAGTTAATTGGTTAATTGATTATTTATTAGTCGACAGATTCACTTCAGCTCTTTGAATTAACGTCTTTAGGTTTTGCAGCGATGGATTCTGGGAAAATGTGATACATAAACTGATGGAGACGATGTGTGATGTGCATGATTATGATGTCATCATGTACATAACACAACAGCTACAAGGACCAGACTCACACACACAACCTCCTGTATTGATACTAATGTTTCTATTCTATATATTTTATAATCTCAGTCATTTTTATTCAGTTGTATTTTTCTGTTTTTATCATTTTTCATGATTGCTGATGTTTTTTTCTGCCTCCTCCTCTGTTCTTCATCTTTCATTCATCATTTTCCGTGTCTTTTTTTTTTTAAATTTATGGCAAAACAAAACGAGCTGAAACTGAAAGTGTGTGAACAGAGATGAGGTCAAAGGTCACACGTACCAGAGCTCAGACAGCTGACGACAATGAATTCATGTTCAAACACGTCTGTAATACACAGCACATGTAGCCCGCTGATTGCTTACACACACACACGCACGCACACGCACACACACACACACACATCTTGATCTTGCAGAGATTGAACAAGTCTCTTCCTATAAATATCTGTGCATCTATGTGGACGGACGCTACTTTAGAGTGTACATGTAGATGATATTTGTAGCAAGGTTCAGCAAAGCAACGTATTTATTTCCTGAGGAGACTGAGGTCATTTGGAGCAAACAAACACAAACACAAACACATCCTGTTATTATTTTTTCAATCTATAATACAGACAGTTATGCAGAGTGGAATCAGTGCTTGGTTCAGTTGTTTGTCTGTCCAACTTAAAACCAAACTAACCAGACTGAAACATTATCTGCTCAGTAATATTTCATCTGACCCCTCTCACGTGTTATTTGAGGAATATCAGCTTCTGCCATCAAACAGAAGATTCAGAGTTCCACGAGCTCGACTGAACAGGCTGAGGAACTCTTTTGTCTGTCAAACTGTTAAATCAGAGTCTGGGCTCTAAGTCGGCTGCAGGGTTCATGTACAGACTGAGCACTGACACTTTGTAATGCTGGATTTATGTGGTGAATAGAATTAAGATGTAGTTTGTGTTTTTGTTTAAATGTTACGTTTCTGTTATTTATGTGAAACTTTGGACGTCATGGGACGCAAGATGACAATAAAGTGCAATCGTATCTCATCTTATCTTATCACACACTTTGATTTTCTGTTGTGTAATCTGCGCCTCACACACACACACACACACACAGACACACAGACACACACTCACCTCCTGAGCCACGAGGGAGGAGATGCGGACGGCCCTGCGGACCCTCCCGTTGCGCCCCCCCCCCTCCTGGGTGAGGCTGTCTCTCCCGCTCAGCGACATCTCGCTCATCTGGTCCACCCAGGAGCCGCGGCCCATGGCAACGGCCACATCCCCCCCCCACCGGCCCCCTCCTCCGTCCCCCATCCCGCCCCAGCTGCCCCCCCGCACCCTGCTGGCCCTCTCCCTCTCCCTCTCCCTCTCCCTCTCCCAGTCCCGGCCGCCATCCACGCTGCCCCGTCCGGCTGCTGCCACGCCGCCGCCGCCGCCGCCGCCGCCACCGCTCTCCCCCAGAGACGGAAAGGGCGAAGGCGGCACCACCGTGGGCACCGTGGGCACCGTCACCGTGCCCCCTCCTCTTCCTCTTCCTCCCCCTTTTCCTCCTCCTCTTCCTCCTCTTCCTCCTCCTCCCCCCGGACCGTGCTGTCACTCCTCGCCCCCCAAGGCTCCGGCTCAGACACTTCTGAGTTTTAGAGTCCGTCCGTCCCTCAGTCCGTCCCTCGGTCTCTCGTCTGTCCTGTTACTCTGGGTTCAATCCGGCTCTTCCTCCCTCTGCCTCCCCCGTTGCTCCGTCTCTCATCATCTGTCCCCCTTTCTCTCTGTCTCTCTGTCTTCCTATCTCTCTGTCTCTCTGTGTCTCTGTCTCTCTGTCTCTCTGGGGGCAGATGGAGACGGCGAGCTCGTATCAGATCCACAGCTGTACCCGGTCTGACTGAGCGCTCAGACAAACTGCTGCTGCTGCTGAGACTTCCCTCCGCTCCGCTCAGCTCTCCCTCCCTCTCTCCCTCCCTCTCTCTATCTCTCTTCCTACACACAGGGTCTCTTCCCTCCCTCGCTTTTTTTTTTTTTTTTGCAGGATCTCCTTCTCTCTTTAGCCAGGGTTTCCATTTATTCTCTCTCTCTCTCTGTCTCATTCCTGTCCCATTGTTTCTTCCTCTCTGCCTCATCCCTCCATCCTCCATCTCTTCCTCTCTAATAATAATAAAACTACAGCTCCTGGCTCTGTCCTATGATCGCAACATTTTGGGAAGATGTTCATTTAGTTATAGGCAGAATTTTGGGTTATGGTGTATCCAAGTCTTGCACATTATTATATCTTATTGGCGTCATTACGAGAAATGTTGTGTTGAAAGATGATAGATACATTGAAAAAAATGGTACAAGACAGACCCACCATCACTGGAAGATTGGATGTAATTTATGGACGAAACACATATTATGGAACAACTGACTCATAAACTAAGAGGACTCAAGAGAATCAATGCTGCCGGAAGTGGGAGAAATGGACTGAATACATAAAAAAGACAGGACAAGGAGGATCAAACTGTAGAAACATGGTGATCCAACATGTTCTTTTTCAGATCTTTGTTTTTTATTTGCACCCCCGCCCCCTTGTATAATGTTTATACACTGCTAAAGAAAAGCAATTAGAAGAAAGTATCAAAAAAACAACTACAGCTCTTCTCTCTCAGTCCACTCATCCATTCAGTCTGCACATGTCTATGCAACACGGTATTGATCTGTGTCTGTTTGATTTACTACTGGTTGTAGTAACAATAGGGTTCAATTCACTAACAATCGGCAGCTGAAAATATTCTGATAAAACGTGACTCTGGGTCAGAGCGAGGCGAGCAGCGAGAAGTTTCTCTGCACCGTTATTAGGAAGCTGTGTGTGTGTGTGTGTTCCCTGCAGCTTCTCATTTGGCTCCAGTCATTTAAAGTAGAAAATTATATTTAGCTCCAGTTCAGAAGTGGTTCTAAGTGGAAAAAAGTGGCACTTACAGGAAGTCGATGCCCAAGATAATAAAGAAAATGAGTCTGTTCCTACTCAGAAAGATTTTATTTAATAAAAAAAGTTTCTTTAAATTAACTTTCTAACTCCTGTCCTCTTCCTCCATCCCCCCCTCTGTCCATCCTCTCATCCCCTTCTGTTCGTGTCTCATTACTGAACACGCAGCTGGATTAGAGAGTGTGTGTGTGTGTGTGTGTGTGTGTGTGTGTGTGTAGCAGCAGCTTTCTGGGTCTGTGTGTCACGTCGTTCCTCACTTTCCTCTTTCACTTCAGCGACTTTGTTGCCGTCGCAGCAATTTACAAAATGTCACATTTCTAAACCACTAAACCACAGTTTGTGCATCATTATCCCTCTTCTCTTCTTTTCTTTATTTTGTGCTGTTTTTCTCTTCTTACAGTTACAGTTTGAGCAGTGATTAATTATAAAAGGAGGAGGAGGAGGAGGAGGAGGAGTCATCAATAACGTCTCTAAACTTTAATAACGCTGGAACGACTTCATCATCGTCGTCGTCGTCTTTCATTCAGCTCAGAGTTTGACCTCTGACCTCCTCCTTCATGGGAACAAGGAGGAGGATTTTCCTACGGGGATTTAAAAGAGAATTGGATAATGATTCTTAAATGATTAAACACCACCTACTCTGCTGTGAACTCCGTCACAAACCTGATGTAAAGTGGTTCCACTGTTCTTTAACTAACGCAGCGTGAAGGAAGCTCTCGCGCCTCCGGGAGCGTTTTCCTTTAAAAACATTTTTTTTTAAAAACTCTTCTGAATGGAAAAAAAGATGATAAGCAGCAGAGTAATAACACTCAGGCACAATCAGGGCCATTGTTGGAGAAGCAGATGACACCGGAGATCAAACGCGGATGAAGGTGGCGGTGCGTTCAAGGACCGGCCTGCATGCGTCACCACGGCAGCCGCTCATTGGTCGTTGCCGTGCTTCTGCTTCATATTGATTTGTTGTTGTGAGTCTATTTCCACGGTGGCGGTGGGTTATGATTCATACCAACACAACGCTGGCTCCTGCTGACCTAGATTGTGTGTCTGTGTGTGTGTGTGTGTGTGTGTGTGTGTGTGTGTGTGTTTGTGCGGTGAAGCTCTGACACTCAAAGATGGATCCCTCCTTTGAAAAAAACCAAAAAGTTTTTTCAGATGACGACGCCAAAAAGAAAAAGAAAAAAAAAAAAAAATTGCAATGGCCTGGAAATATTCCTTGATGAATCACACTGAGAATAGTCTGCTGCTTCATGAGTCTCATTACCCGTCCAAAATTGTTTCAGGCAGGTTGTGTGTGTGTGTCTGTGTGTGTGTGAGAGTGTGAGTGTGTGTGAAGTCCTGGTAATTATCTGTATTGAGCAGTAAGCGACACACTGCTGGCACTGCATGAACAGGACCACAGAGCTCAGAGCTCAGAGGCACACACACACACACACACACACACACACACACACACATACACACTCATACACTCACACACGTATATAGAGTCTGGACTTAATGTCATTTGCATTTTTTCTAATGTACTTGAGGACTGTTGGACTTAAGCAGCAGAAACGACCTCTAATGAAACGAGCTGCTGCTGCTGCTGAAACTGAGATTCACTCAACAAATATAGAAGAATAAAATAAAGTAGCTGCTAATTAACAGCACGGCTCGAGTCAGCACAGCTCACTGTTCGTGCAACATAAAGGGGCTTTTATTTTGACGATCTCAGGACAGAATTTCTGGAATTTACTGTAAAACTTCCTGTGGCTGGGTTGAATAAACACGTTCAAGAGGGACCGGTTGGACACAAACTGAGTCCAGGAACTTTCTTAAAGTTTAAAGGAGATTGTTTTCTCCTTCATAATTAATAAGCACATACTTTGATGGCGTGACTGTACAAACAGTTGTTGAAGTTCTGTTCAACTTCTGCAGTTGTTGTTTACGTCTTCAGACCAAACACCAGCAGCACCATCCAGCTCCGGCTGCTGCTGCTGCTGCTGCTGCTGCAAAAACTCTAAATCTTACCAAGAATATTTGTCTTATTTCTAGTCGAAATGTCATTTCTATACAAAACAAATCTCATTATACCTAAAATATGTATATTTATACATATACATACATAGTTATACATAAAAAAGCAGCTGGTTTTTAGACACTTTTTACTTATTTCAAGTCTATTTTCATTTGAAATAAGTAGAAAAATCTGATAGTGGAGCAAGTTTTTCTTCCAACAAGCACAAAACTTGCTTTCACTGGCTGATTTTTCTACCTGTTTCAAGTGAAAATTAGTTTGAAACAAGTGAAAATGATCTAAAAACAAGTTATGAGTCTTATTTTAAGTGGGAAGAGATTAGTTTTGACTAGAAATGAGACATTTGGACAAGAAATAAGACACATATTCTTGGAAAGACTTTGAGTTTTTGCAGTGCTGCTGCTGCTGCGTCCGGCCCGACAGCTCATCCCTCCTCCAATCTGAATGGATCTCTACGTCTCTTTTATGTGAGAGGCTCCATAAATAATAAACACAGCAGCGATGCGGATCTATACGCCGACGCGGGGTGGGGTGGCTGCTGTGATGGATGAGGCCGACTTCGACCCTTTAGATACAAACCGCAGCGCTGAAATATAAAGAAAGGACCTTGACCCGTCGCCCCGTCGGCGGCGGCAACGGCGGCGGCGTACGAGGAGAAGAAGGAGAAGTCTGAGTCCTCCACTCTCTCTGAAACCGTTTTCACATTTTCTTTCCCCATTCCTGGTGATTTTTCTAACGTAAACAAAGCCATATTTAGCGCGGCTCTTACCGACGCCGTCCAAAACATCTCCAACTATGGACACGGCAAGAATTATGATTTCAGACCACCGTGAGGAGGAGGAGGAGGAGGAGGAGGAAGAAGAGGCCACGATCTGACAGCAACCTCCTGTTTACCTCATGCCCCTAGTATCTAAACAGGAGTCATGGAGGGTGATGGAGGCAACGGGCTAAACAGAGACCAAACAGTCCCAGGACCAGTTCACTGTCTGAGGTCGGCAGCCGTCTGCAGAAATAAAAGGACTGGTGCTTCTATAAAAGGAGATGGAAAGTGTTGTTGGTGTGTGTGTGTGTGTCTTTGTGTGTGTGTGTGTTATCAATGTTCAGTCAGCACAAAAACAACCAAACTAAATCTGCAGCTCAGATCAGATTTCATGTGTTGGTTTATGAAACACATCGACCAACCAACCAGCTCCAAACCTTCTCCTTCTTCTTCCTCCTCTTCTTCCTCCTCTGCTCCATCATAATTGGCTCACAGACATAATTTATCATGTGAATTATGCACCTCTCCTCTTCTCCTCTTCCATCCCCCCATCTCCCTCTTCCTTCCTCTCCACCCAACCCAACCCGGGGCGGCGGCAGCTCTTTTGTTCTCATCCAGGTTGCCCAGCGGAATAAATTCATCTTTAATCACAGAGATTATACGGCGGCTCCCTGCTCCTCCGTTTCCATTAGCAACGCTCAGACGACTCCCCGTCATCAGTCTTCCACCGGGCGGAGACAGAGAGCAGACTTATTAGCTACAGTATCATATCATATCATAACGCCATCGCCGCGGAATTAGAATAAAGTGCGGGAGCCAACGCCGCCAACGCCAAGACCCAATCAGAGCCACATCAGTGATGGTTAGGGTTGCAATATTTTACTCAACATTCATGTTTTTGTTGTTCAGTAAAATAATTGATTGTTCATACAAGAATTAAAACTTGATAAAGTTCTACTCACAAATAAATCTGTTGAAATGTCATGTTTTTTTAATTGTATTATTTTGCATGGATGTCTGCTTATGACAAAACAAAATACTTACATTTATGTTTAGATATGATACAGTTTGTTTAAATTAGGCCCAATTTCATTCGGAATATTTCCAAAATTCCCCAGCTTAACTTCCCATGGAAAGTTTCTGAAAATTTCCGCCCCTTTGCAACCCTAGATATGATACATTTTGTTTAAATTACCCCCAATTTTCAGTTAATTCCCATAAATTCCCAATTATACCCATAAATTCCCATAATTCCCATGGAAAGTTTCCAATTTGGAATATTTCCAAAATTCCCCATCTTAACTTCCCATGGAAAGTTTCTGGAAATTTACCGGACATTTTCCACCCCTTTGCAACCCTAGTGATGGTTGAATCAACCTTGAAATGAGCAGGAGGACGCGTGGACGACGTCCTTCAGAGACGCTGAGATGTTTCCACAGTGAAACCTGCACCTGCTGCTGAGAGTTTCCTTTCTTCTTCAGTCCTCAGACGAACCTCAGCAGCGACTCTGACCTCGTTATCTACGTGAAGCGCCGTCGCTCTTAAAATACAGAGAGAGAGGAAAGTGCTGATGGTCCCGTCTGCTCCTGCAGGAAGCAATTATTTTTTCAGGATATTAGTTTTTATCAGAAAAGGTAAACACTGCCTGTGATCGCACGTCCAATTTCAGACTAAATATGGACGTCTGAACCCACTCAGGGGAGGAGGAGGGAGGAGGAGGAGAGGAGGAGGAGGAGAGGAGGAGAGGAGGAGGAGGAGGAGGAGGAGGAGGAGGAGAGGAGGAGGAGAGGAGGAGAGGAGGGAGGAGAGGAGGAGGAGGAGGAGGAGGAGGAGGAGGAGGAGGAGGAGGAGGAGGGAGGAGGAGGAGAGGAGGAGAGGAGGAGGAGGAGGAGGAGGAGGAGGGAGGAGGAGGAGGAGGAGGAGGAGGAGGAGGAGGAGGAGAGGAGGAGAGGAGGAGGAGGAAGAGCTGAGAAACCACATTGAACAGGTGAGACAGTTAAACCAGTGGTTGAGTTCAGGTGTTTCCTTCATCTTAAACCACAGCAGAAACGTGTAAAACTTCTTATTTGTTCAGATTCAAGTGTTGATCATTCACTTTAAGTTAATTAACGTTGAATTTAACTTCATTTACATCATTTTTCCATGGAAAGAAACAAAATAACATCACACAGTGATGAGCCAGGAACACAACGTTCAACTGGATGATGATAATAAAAACAGACAAAGTGAAAGAACTATGTGACATCACAAGGTGCATGTGATGCCAAGTGAGCTGAACTATTGGAGCTGAAATGAACAAAGGGGGGAACAGGACTCAAATAAACAATGATGTCAACAACTTGTAGTTTACCTTGTACCCTTAAACTCTTATCTTGTATTGTGTGCAGTAAAATTATTAATCCCAGATCTAAACTGCTGCACATCCATCTTTTAAACAGCAGCCAAGCCTCTGAAGCAGCTACTGTGGGAACAACCTCCAAAATAAAATGATCTTATGCAGCAAATATCTGACTAATATAACATTAACATTTAGAGTAAAGTTTCCTCCACCGCGGCCACTTTGGTTCACTTCACTGGTCTGGACTCAGCAAGTCAAGTATGAAATGATAAAGTCAGACTTCACATTCAGAGGAGTTCATCCATTCGCTCGTTCGTTCGTTCAGGACAAATACATTTTCTCTCCATCTACGTCTATGTGTTACTGTATGAAGTGACACTTGGCTGCTCTGGCACCAGGACCCACAGCACATTTAGCAAATGGGACGACGACGACGACGACGAGGCCTCGGAGGAGAAACTGACGGCAGCTGCAGCCAAAGACATCAGCATCAGCATCAGCATCAGCATCAGCATCAGCATCTGTATCAGTTTTTTTCTTTTGTTTCGCTTTCTTTTCTCACCTCTTTCCATTTATTTAGTGTGTCCCTTATCTTTATTTCTTTTCTTTTCTTTTTATTTAATTTAAAAAAAAATTTATTTCTCTACCTTGCACAGGGTATGTGATTATTATTTCTTTACCGTGTTACAATTATTTGTAAGGTCAAGGTGAGGTCATGTTATCAGCCTTTCGGGGTTCAGACCTCACCTGCACATTTTTCTTTTCGTATCTTTCTCACTTGTAAGAGAGACAGGTAAATGTTTTGTTCTATTTTATATGTGCAAATAAATAAAGTCTAAAAAAAAGTCTAAAAGTCTAAAAAAAGACATCAACAGCAGCAGCAGCAGCAGCAGCTGTGTGAGGACTGAGGAGAGGACGGGACGTTACAGTCAGAGAATCTCTGTCTCTCTCTGGCAGCACATCACTGCTCAAACACATGCACACACAATGGAGCAGGCGGCCATATTTAATTAGCTCTGGGGGTTGATTTACACAAACACAATGGACACATCAGTTACTGCCTTGCTGCCTTGTCAATGCACACATTACCCCCCCACTACCCCCCATCCTCCTCCTCCTCCTCCTCCAGAGAGCTGCTGCCACCGAGCGCTGACGGTGACAAATGACGTGTGAACGCTGCTACGGTGACAGTCGTCAGACAGGTGTGTGTGTGTTTTATGGTGATTCGAGTGCACACACATACTCAGGGACAGAAATGACAGGTGTGTCTACATGTATGTGTGTGTATGTATGTGTGTGTGTGTTGGACAGGTGCACTAACACCTGGTCTGCTGGCGACACGCTGTGTGACCCTCGGCGTGTGAGCAGCAGCACTGACACCAGCAGAGCAGCAGCACAGACACACTAAACACACTAAACACACTACACACACTGACACTGGACAATGAAACACTGATTATCTGACCTGACCTGGGAATATGTATCATCATCATCATCTACACTGCAAAAACTCTAAATCTTTCCAAGAATATTTGTCTTATTTCTTGTCAAAATGTCTCATTTCTAGTCAAAACTAATCTCTTTCCACTTAAAATAAGACTCATCACCTAAAAATTAACTTGTTTTAAGATCATTTTCACTTATTTGAAACAAATTTTCACTTGAAATAAGTAGAAAAATCTGCCAGTGAAAGGAAGTTTTTTTCGCTCGTAATAAGGAAGAAAAACTTATTTCAAGTGAAAATCAGCTTGAAAGAAGTAAAAAGTGTCTAAAAACAAGGTACTTTTTAAATGTGATGAGTCTTATTTTAAAGGGATAGTTCAACATTTTGGCAAATTGGCCCATTGCCATAATCCCTACAGTATAGTCATAGTTCGTTACCTTTAATTGTCGGTGCAAGATGTTTTTAGAATGGCGGAGCAGAGCCGCGAGCTCCTCAGAGCTACGCTACGGAGGCTCATGGGATTTCTTGGTTTCCCTCATCAAACTCATCAAATACACAATCCAACAACTCCACAACGCTCTGGTGGACAAGTTGTGAGCTGCACATTCACCACGCTATGAGATAATAACACAACGTTACCAGACAGAGTTGTTTTAGAGGGAAATTCATGCAAAACCGCTGATGCGCGTTGCCTTCAGGGACAGTTTTTCATCAAGCAGTCTCTGTATGAACTATCCCTTTAAGTATAATGAGATTTGTTTTGACTAGAAATGACATTTTGACTAGAAATAAGACAGATATTCTTGTTGGTTTTGCAGTGTAACTCTTCACTCTTTATCCGTTGCATAAACAAACTGATCCCAGATCGTCCGTGTTCCTCCAGTAAACTCCCTAATTATGGCAGTAATTGGATTTTCAGACAAATGTGCTGGAAGGACCTTGTGAGGTTAAACCTGTTGGAGAGAGGGGGGAGGGACCGTCCACGACTCCGCCGCCTAATTGAGTGTGTAAAGAAAATGACTTCCACTGTAATTCATATCCGCGTGTCATCGTTTTTTTTATGGCACTATATTTTTTTTAATTTTTATGAGGGTGTCAGGAGGCGCAGCTCGTATCGATTAAATGTGAATCTTGTCCTCAAGTAACTTTGGACCTCCTTAAATTGGATTTCATCAACAGCAGATGAAGGCCCCAGGATAGACACTGCTTCAGAGGGAGTGTGTGTGTGTTTGTGTGTTTTTTTATTAGGTTTTGATGCATCAGTGTCTCACATTAGTGGAGCTGGTTGTGACAGGAGTCCATGTGCTCAACAATCAGCTGAAGACGCTGCCAACAGCAACACGGGTCAGAGAGCAGGAGGCGTTTTAATGGACCTCAACTCCGTCTGTTGGTCCTGAGCTGTCTGTGTGTGTGTGTGTGTGTGTGTGTGTCTCTGATGAATGAATGAATGAAGAGTGTCACAGTTAAATCAGCTGAGTCGACTTTGTTTTTTTACTGCCAGATGGAAGTAAAAGTTTTTTTAATCAGCCTCGTTCTTCCTGTGCTGCTGGGATTTACAGTCTGGCTTCCACCTCAACAGATCTCAGAACTGCATCATGGAGACGTTCGCTGCATAAAGATGTTGATAATAATGATTGTGGCATTCAAGTCATGCTCTTGCATTGCACTGCATCTCCTTCAAAGCCTAAATTCATCACATATAGAGAGATATAGACTCATGCACATCCTGGATCAGGCAGATGTTAGCAGCCTCTCCACTGGAAAGAGTTAGTATCTTATCTGGTAACCTGGTTTGCTGCCTTGTTCGCTAATTTATTCGCTCTGCAAGTCAGCCTGGAAACCATGGACTAATTTTCGTCTCAACTAGGGAGCCAATCACAGAACGGTGAAGGGGGCAGCAAGACGATGACGACACACCGAAGCTACTTTGTTGATAGCTTGTCGATCCAACATGGCGGCAGACGCTTTAACCTTTCAATGCAGCGTTAGAAAGTTGTTTAGATCGCAAGTTTATTTAGAAAAAGTCGGAAAAAGTCTGTTGCTCTACATACAGTACGTCATCGGGTAGGATTGATAAGATTGGCTATAAGCTACGTACAGACGCATTTCATAGACATTCGTAGCGCTCAATAAACAGCTCTGGCTTTTCGTAAACCACGCCTCAAATACGAAAAAATTAACGGGTGGTTTCCAGACCGAATCTCAATCTAGACTGAGATGAGGTCTGGTGTTCGCCAGGCTGGTTATCTGGAGGGTCTGGGGACCATTTGCTTTGTTCGTAAAAGATCTGGAGCTTGTGGATGAATAAAATTGAGCGCAAATCAATGCAAATCAATGTGAGCTTTAATTTAAAATGATTTTTGGAAACTTTGAATGTAACTTTTTTCTCTGAGAGCCTTTTGTTTCTTTAAAGTTCTGTTTTTCTCATGCACTTATTTGATTTGACCTGCACTGACCTGGACTGTGCACAAAGCTGAAACTGCAATATATGTTTATGTGGTTCCAACAAAATACCAATAAGGGACTCATGCACAGAAGAAAACAAGACGTGCACAGCGACAACAAGCAGGCTCAAACTCTGTAGCTCTTCAGTCTGGACGTGGAGCTGATGCTCTAAAAACTTCCTCAGTAGTGAAGCAGGAAGCGCTGATCCCAGACCGAGGTGGAGCACAGAACAACGCTCAACATCTGTACAGTATCTCTAACCGCCGGTGCGCGACTGTCGACTTTCACAAAACCAGGTAATGAGATAAAAACCATTTCTTTCTCCAGCTCATGAATCCAGTTCAGTTCAGTGAGTTGAAGGATACAAGGAGGGAGAGATAAAAATTAAATAAAAAACACCATGCTGTCAGACACAGGTGACAGAAGACAAATAAATAAATAACACTATATAAAATAAAATAAAATAAAATAAAATAAACAGGCTTTTACTGTGGCGGCTTCACTGGAACTGGTTTTCAGTTTGCTCCTAGAGAGAGAGCGGAGCAGCTCGCGCTCCTGATGATCTCCGATAACAAATGACACCATTACTCCTCCTCGCCGCGGTGCCGGGCGCTGGCCCACTTAATGTTCGCGTACTGCTGAGGTAGACACACACACACACACACACACACACACACACCCTCCCATCTGGGGTGGGGGGCTGCAGCAGCTCCAGGTAGGAGGCTGGATGGAGGACGGACCCCCGGCTCATGCATCTTCTGAGGCGACCACGGCTGCGTGTGTGTGTGTGTGTGTGTGCAAGTGTGTGCATGTGTGTGCATGTGCATGTGTGTGATCATGTGCATGTGTGTGATCATGTGTGTGTGTGTGTGTGTGCATGTGTGTGTGTGTGTGTGTGTGTGTGCCTCGGCCCCTGACTGTGGCCAGGTGCTCCTAATGCTCAACATGACGTACGACACGGTGACATCAGTTCTATATCTGGACGAGTGTGAACGTCCTTGTGTGTCGTTCTCCTGTGCACATGTGTGTGTCTGTGTGTGTATCTGTGTGTGTGTGTCTGTGTGTGTGTGTGTGTGTGTGTGTGTGTTCTTCAGCAGGTTCAGATCATTTACTCTTTTTCAAAAACACCTTGTTGTGCAGGTGCCTTTCCTAAAGTGTGTTCATGTGTTTGTAAATTGTGGTAATGTAGATTATCTATCTATCTATCTATCTATCTATCTATCTATCTATCTATCTATCTATCTATCTATCTATCTATCTATCTATCTATCTATCTATCTATCTATCTATCTATCTATCTATCTATCGTCTGCCTTGCATGAGATAGTTTTGGTGTAAAAATCGACACTATGGTTTCAGCATCCAAGACAAACTCTGTCTGTTGTTGGTTTTGTTTTCTTTATTTACCTCTAATAAAGTTCAAAATGGAGGTAAATATTAAAAAAAGATCATGTATATTATTCGCTGATGACACCACAGAGTTAGCGGACATTCATGTGCACAAAAGTGTGTTTGTATTTGTGTGTGTGTGTTCATGTTCAGTGGCCGTAGGAAATGGGACAATGAGGTCACACAGGTGAGGTCACAACTCTCCTGCATTAAAACCCAGAGCAACGTCTCTCCTCCCTGACTCAGCTCCGTCTCCAGAGTCTCCATCACTCAGGTTTTTATCAGCGCTGCAGAGATAAACACATAAACACACACAGAGACTGTGACGGTGGGTGGGAGTCGTGGAAACAGACGGATGGGGGGAGTCAGAGAGGCAGGAGTGTGACGTAGAAACCTAAAGGACGGGTGAAGGACGACCCCAACAATCCCTCCACCACCCTTGTTACTCTAATGACGGTTAGGGTTGAAAAAGTGGGGGAGGGAGGGAGAAAAAAAAAAGGAGGAAGTGAACGATATCTGCGATCTCTGGGGAGGACGGGTTGGGAGGAAGGACGAGGAAGAGGAAGAGGAGGAGGAGGAAGAAGAAGAAAGCTCCAGGGAGGCGAGGGAAGGGGAGGTGGAGGTCGTGGGTGGGGGGGTAGAGGGGGGGTACGTGGAAAATGCCAGGAGCAGGATGACACAGCCGGAAATTCAGGTTGTGGGGAGCGACGGGGGGACAGAGATGCCGACGTGCCCTTGTGCAAAGACACCAGAGGACTGGAGTTCCTCTCAGGATGAATGAAATTTAAAAAAAAAAAAGTTGATAAAAGTATTTTTTCTGTCGCTGTCGACAAAGAGAAAAACGTCCTTTAATGTAAAAAGTGAAGGAGTGGAAGCCAGAGAGCAGGAAACAGAGAGAGGTAGAGAGTTGTTAGATCTTTTAATTAATGAGCCTCTGGTCAGTGCAACATTAGAAGGGACCGGGGAGAGTGCGTGTTGGAAACAAGCCTTTGAAATAAAAACAGGGTCGGCCAAGTCCAAAGTGTGTTTAGGAATTTATTTTAATTTATTTATTTATTTATTTTTTTTACTGTGGTCTGAGTTTCTCTAAAATCCTAAAAGCTAATTTAAAAACAAATCAGCCGGCGATTATAGTCTGAAAGCCCAAAAGGAAATTCTGCCTGAGGTCTATTTGTTTCTATCCTAATGACTCTGAAGCCTTCGTTTTTTTTTTTTTAAATCATTTTAGCTTTTGTAGATTTAGGAGACAAAAAAAAAAATTAACTCAAAGGGGAATTAGACTCATTCTGTTAAAATGTTTCCAGGTGTCAGGAAGTAAATTAAATAAAAGTTACAGTAGTCTGGTGTTAGTTGCTGCCGGCGTAACGCAGCAGATTCTCCCAGAAGTAGAAGATGAGTGTGAGGAGTCGGGTTTGTTCTGCGACGCCTCGGGACGGAGGAGGAGGAGGAGGAGGAGGAGGAGGAGGAGGAGGAGGAGAGGAGGAGGGAGGAGGAGGAGGAGGAGGAGGAGGAAGAGGAGGAAGAGGAAGAGGAGTGTGGTCACAAATAACATGCCGAAGGCTGGAGGACAAGGTAACATGGAGTCTGTATTGAACAGAGCAGCGACATGAGTGATGGATATTGACTGTGTGGGATCGGGGAGGAGGGGGGGGAGGAGGAGGAGGGAGGAGGAGGGGGGAGGGTGAAGGCCGGGCCGACGCTCCAGACCAAGGCCTGGAGGAGCGTTAGAGAGAGAGAGAGCAGCTCAATGCCGGGGCGATCCAGAGCTAAATACAGATTCAAGTGCAAAGGATGGAAACATGTTGCACATTATGGAGCTGGACTCGGAATAATGGAAAACATGGTGGACCGAGACAAACTCTGCATTCAAAGTGCTTCACATACATAGCTACGGCATAAAAACACTATAAAGGGCACAGAAACTATTCTTTGGCATTAAAATGCATTATAATCAATGTTTTACTGTTGACTGTGTGGTTTTGCACGGGTGCAGATTGTTGTGTGACGTCAGACAACTGATTCTTGAAGAAGTCGGGGTAGATTTTTCTTGAGGTGGCGCTCGATTGCACTTTTTTAAGTCAGAGGTCAAAAAGATCAGAGTTCTGACTTGTCTGGAACGCAGCATCAGAGCCCGTTGGATTTAAGTGAATCCAGTTTTTTAACCGTTTCGTACAGATGAAAACGGTATTTTCGGTAAAATGTCAATACGCCACCCCTGCGTTTTCGTGTAGACATCCAAGACAGATCTTTTTGTGAGAAAATTATGTCATTATACCCCCATGACTCTAACCTGTAACCTGAGCCATACCGCTAGACGTTACAGTAATACAGTATGGATGTATTAGGACAATGCACATTAATCAACATATCAGTGAAAAGCATCAATATAAATATGCCAGAGTTAACACAGTTGCTAAATTTCATCTGTTGTCCTAAGGCAGGTATCATAGAGGAAACATACAGATATTACACAATTAGATAAAACATGTGGAAATCTTACAAAAAATAAGTCCCAACAACAGTGGACTACTGTCGGCCCCTCGAAACGCGCCCGTTAAATCACCATCGATCGTCATATTTTCTCTGACACGACTCCCTTTTTCAAAATCAAACAAGAAAAAGATGCTGCAGAAACAACGCTTCACTTCCTGTTGTCTTACATATGTCATAAAATAATGACATTTACTTATCAGATCATGGACGTGGACGACAAACTTCCATTTATGTAGCAGTGAATAAATGTTGAGCGCGACTGTGAGTGATGCATCTGTTGGCCGGCAGATAAAGGTCGGGGCTGATTGTGTGTCAGAGGCTAAATAACACACGACTCTGTTGGTAGAAATGCCACCAGGACGATGATATTTAGAAAAACGCCGTCGTGATGGAAGCGCTGATCTGGAGTCAGCAGAGTACGTCCCGATTTCAAGCACACTTGTTAACAAGGACACACACAAACAGTGGTACCTGTGTGTGTGTGTGTGTGTGTGTGTGTGTGTGTGTGTGTGTGTAACCTTTACCCGCCGCTCAGCTTCACCAAACACACGATTTTTTTCTCTTCAACCTCTACAAATTATTGCTGCTGGCGGATTCGAACTAAACTATTTACGTCACCTGACCTCGGTGATTCATGACGGCGCCGCGGCAACACGGTGACTCAACGTATTCATCAGTACAATGAGGGCGTGTGTCGACGTGTGTGTGTGTGTGTGTGTTCATGTGTGTGTGTGTGTGTGCAGGTAAGCTGGTTTGCAGAAATGAGAATTAATCACACTAACTCACACACATGTACACACACATGTACACACACACACGAAACCCTTAATTAACGTCAGGTTTCCTATTAATCAAAGTGGCCCAGTTGGTTGTTGTTTGCATGTTTGTGTGTTTCTTTGTGTGTGTGTGTGTGTGTGTGTGTGTGTGTGTGTGTGTGTGTGTGTGTGTGTGTGTTGATTTTTACAATGTTAACATGTTTTATTTGGTTCATTGATTTAATACGATGTTATTTTTACTATTTTATATCTATTGTTTATTATTATAGATATATACAGTACTGTATAGCTTGCACAGCCACCTTGGATGTTTTGAAATGCACCTTTAAATAAAATGTATTGTTATAACTGACGATGATTCACTCAGTTTCTGATAGAAATAAACCTGCAGAAGCCAGTGAGAGTTGGAACAGAGCAGGAAGTGTAACCAAGCAGAAGTTGAACATGGCGGCTAATGGAGCCAAATGGAAAAAGAAGAAAAAGAAAAAAACGCTCAAAAAAATATGGAAACAACACAAGTAACTTCAAAATGTCTCAGCTGATGACGTCCGTCCTCCTCCAGATGTGTTTTGACATCACGCATCATGTTCCCGTGAGCTCTTGTGTCTGAGGAATCATTTCTGGTGGTAACCGTAAAAGGGATAGTTCAACATTTTGGCAAACTGGCCCATTGCCATAATCCCTATAGTCATAGCAGTAGGTTTGTTACCTTTAATTGTCGGTGCAAGCTATTTTTAGAACCACCAGAGCGTTGTGGAGTTGTTGGATTGTGTATTTGATGAGTTTGATGAGGGAAACCAAGAAATCCCATGAGCCTCCGTAGCATAGCTCTGAGCAGCTCACGGCTCTGCTCCGCCGTTCTAAAAATAGCTTGCACCGACAATTAAATGTACTGAACTAATGTACTGCTAAGACTATAGGGATTATGGCAATGGGCCAATTTTCCAAAATGTTGAACTATCCCTTTACCAACATGTGGATCTCACACACACACACACACAGAGTAAAGTAGTGTGAGTGATGAGCTGATGACATCAGAGCAGCAGCTGATGAACCGTCCTGCGTCCAGAGTCGATACAAGAAACAAGTTGATTTTAATGCCTGTCGCACAAACGAGCATAAAAAACTACTTTCTAATCACAGAGCTATCATTACACCGCAGAAACACACACACACACACACACACACACAGAGACACACAAAGACACACACACAAAGACACACTAATCTCTGGGCACCTGTTTCTCCCTGTAATTTGCACGGCCCCTCAACCTTCACTATAAATAATCGTCTTTCCTGCTTCCATATGCTCGCTGCTCGTCTGACGTTCCCCAAGTTGCCAGATTAGGCATGAGACACTAGATACACACACACACACACACACACATACAATTTCAACCCATCTGTTACCACAACCTGGCAACACACAACCCAATCCAAGTGGTATATGTATGTGTGTGTGTGTGTGTGCAGCTGCTCATTTTAACGAAACTTGTTAATTTGATGTTCATGTAACGACAAAATGAACCGATGTGATGGAATTTAAACAACAGCAGCGATGTGAAACATGTTCTGCTTTATTATGGAGCTTTGTCATAAACCATAAAAAACATCCTGAAATCTCTCTGCAGAAGAACAAAGACGCCTTTAACCCTCCTGTCGTCCTTCTGGGTCAAATTGACCCAATCTGTTCCCTTCCTCCATCCTTCCTTTCTCTCTTCCTTCTTTCCACAATCCTTTTTCCCCTTCATTCCTTCCTTTCTTCCCTACGTCCTTACTTCTTCTTCCCTCCTCTTTTGATCCAATTGACCCTCCATCTTTCTTTCCTTCCTTTTTCCCTTCCGTCTTTCCACAATCCCTCTTCCCTCCCTCCCTTCTTTCCTTCCTTCCTTCATTCCTTCCTCCCATCTTTCCCTTTGTCCTTCTTTCCTTCTTTCCCGTTGTCCTTCCTGCCTTCTTTCCCTTCATCCTTCCTATCTTTGTCGTTCCTGCCTTCCTTCTTTCCCTTCGTCCTTCCTTCCTTCCTCCCTTCCTTCTTTCCCTTCGTCCTTCCTTCCTTCCTCCCTTCCTTCTTTCCCTTCGTCCTTCCTTCCTTCCTCCCTTCCTTCTTTCCCTTTGTCCTTCCTTCCTTCCTCCCTTCCTTCTTTCCCTTCATCCTTCTTTCCCTTCGTCCTTCCTTCCTTGCCCCAGGTGGACAACAGGAGGGTTAAACTGTGTCCACAGCTTCTACACAGTTAATACTGTTATTTTTATAAACAAGTTTTTTTTTTCCTGTCACAGAGACGTCAGTTAATTTGAAACAGATATTAACTTTATTTATCTATTTTCCTTCCTCACAAATCGCTCTAAACGGCCGAGCATGGACACACACACACACACACACACACACACACACACACACACACACACACACACACACACATACACACACAGAGACTCTCTCCAACACAATGACAGATGGGATTTGACAGTTCACTTTGCGTGCCGCACCAGGTGGGGATGACCTTTCAGGATGACTGGCAAACAGAGGGAGAGCGAGCAGGAGAAAAGGAAGAAGGGAAGAGGGACACACAGAGAGAGAAGAGAGAGAAAGAACAGAGAGAGGCTCCCACAGAGCGACGCCGAGGCTGTGAGGGATTTGCTCTTTCAGACTGTGAATCGTTGGTCTTTTTGGAAATACCACAGGAAGCTAAAGTGTTGCACCTCACGGCCGCTCGACTGGAACAAATACTTTCAGTCTTGTCTCTCCGTTTTGTTTACGCTGACACTTTGTTTTGTGTTTTTTTTTTCACTCCAGTGTGATTGAGGATTTCCAAAAAGCACTTTAAACGCATCCAAGTGACGAGTCGCTCCCTCATTAATAACCTCAGACTAACGGCTCTGCAGCTTCACACTGCTGCTACGTGAGGCAGAGCGTCTTATTTTGAAGGGCATGTGTTTTTTATATATGAAGAGTTCATTTGCAAAAGGAGATAAGTGCCATTTTGAAAAAAAATGAGCTGATGCTTTTGAATTATTCTTTACAGAGTGTTGTTTTCAATAAAGCTTTATTTATTTGAGTTACATCTGTTTTTGTACATCTCATCTCCTTGGTCAAAGCCACTCAACTTTGGTTTGACTGATATCACCTGGAGTTATCTGCTTTTGCAAATGAACTCTTCATATATAAAATGATGAAAAAAACACCTTCTTTACAAATATTTCCCCTTAAATCCATAAAAAACAAATTAGGTTGAAATATGTGTTGTATTTTGGTAATATATAAAACCTGAGCAGACAGGTTTCAGGTTGTGTTTCAGCAGCCAGTTTTTAGTCGGTGCTGCTCATCAGCAGCCAACAGAGATTAACAGGCCTGTTCATTGTGTTTCTGTTGGGTCCAGATTTGTTGGAGTGGATATTGTGCATTACAGCCAAAACTATACACAAAAACAACCGCTTCACCGGCAGCAGCTCCTGTTCCTTTTTCTTTTTTTTTTTTTACAACCTTTTCCTAGAAAACAACAGTTTTTTTTCTGTTTGTTCTCAAAGTGATGACGGGAAAATAAAAAACTGCTTCGTCCGCGTCTGTGCTGATGTGACGTTCACTGACTGTTGTGACTTGACTTTGTTTGTCCTTCCTCTGAGAACATGACCGAGGGCCGAGAGCCTCTCATGGGACACATTACATTACATGAGGCTAATAAACACTCACACACTTATCTGTAATTATGTTTTTCTCCAACAACAACATCTCATTCTCATGTAGAGCCAGATATCCAGGACCAACCAGGGGCTCGCGGCTCCGCTGACTAAGCTGATGGAGTGGGGGCACCGAGCACCGAGCGCCGGCCGTGCATGTAAAACAGCGTTGTGATGGAAGGGAGGGAAACTCACTGATACTGTTAATGCCTGCACAGGGGAACGCACTACAACACATGGGACAACACATTTACATGGGACAGGACGAAGGAATTCAGCTTGTAAATGGATTTAAATCTGATAAACGTCGAGTATTTTTGCTGATTCTGAACAAAAAGGATCTGAAAAATCAACAAAGATGTTCAATTCTTCTGCATTTCTTTTCCCCTGAGCGATTAAAAAAAAAAAAGAGCTCAAGTCCCCAAACGGCTTCTTTGCACGTCGACACAAGAGGCCGTGTGAGAACTTCTGCCCAAAAATACCCTCACAGCCAAGTATGCACTTAGTCTAAGTTCTCTCCAAGATGAAACTACTGAGGATTAAAACGCGCCAAAGCTTCTTTCAACTGTCCCTGTTTGTCGTTAATGCCGTGGAAACCGGCAGACAACATAGCTAAAAGACTATTTTGGGAAAGTTACAGTACAGTGAGCTCCCAAAAACTATTTATTCAGCAAGTTTCTGCTGCTGCGGCTTGAAATGCCTCTGACGTCCAGGTCAAATGTCGACTCTAATATGAGAGTCTGGTTTGTTTTTATTTGATGTAATGTCTGGAGAGGCCGGACTTCATCCTTAACCACAGATTAAAGTATCAAACTGCAGATTCAGACTCGGTTTGTTTTGATCCAGAGACACGAAGCCGAGCTCCCGCAGGTTGCAGCAGGGAGGGAGGACAGCTCCAATAAGGCTGCATGGACTGAGACAGCTGAGACAGGAGCTCCTAATGGACCTCACACACACACACAGACACACACACACACTTCAAGCACAGAAACAAAGGCACGACAAGCTTCATTAATCCTCCTGCGATGGTCTGAGGTGTTGACGGAGCTAACGAGGGTCCAGAGGGCCGGGGGACAGAGGACAGAGGACGTCCAGCGGCTACAATTTGCTCTGTAACGTGACAGTTTGTTTCCTCCTCCTCTGTCTCTGTTAAGCCTCTTTTATTCCTGTGTTTTCTAATGCAACTCAAACTGTGACACGTTTCCTGCTGCAGGCTGAGACTCAGCGTGACGTCTGGACCTTCGACCGGCTGCAGGACAGAAACAGAAAAACCTCGACTCCACTGTTTGTTTTATGTTTGATCTGCTTCTCTGTTATTTTATTTCATGTTTTTTTTTTTGTTAGATGCAGTTTCTCCGGAGCGATGCGGACGAAGGAGCCCGAGCCGAGAGAAGAAGACACATAAATAAATAATAAATGAATGAATGAATGAAGCCTTCTGCTTGTAGTTAATCCAGAAACATGTTTTTTCTGCAGTCCAGTCCGGCTGCCAGCGTTCAGACATTCAGCTCTGATCTTTCTGCCTCTTCAGCGCTGCAGCAGCAGGAGTGTGAATGTGTGAATGTGATGACGGCCGGTGTAGAAACTTTCTGTGCAGATGTGTGTGAGTCTGCGTGACACCGGTGAGACAAAGCGCTGACGTCAAACTGTTTCTCTTCTCCTCTCCGTCTCGGAGCTGAGCCGCGGCCGAGGCGACTCGGCTGTCACAGTGATCACAGAGTCCGTTTGGTAAACAGCAGGAGCACCACGGCTTTGAACCCACCACACCATGTCAAGCGTCCTGTCCTGTTCTGTCCTGTCCTGTTCCGTCCTGTCCCGTCTTGTCCTGTTCTGTCCTCACATCACCCCCCCGGAGACATGTCCCCCGGCTGAACCGTGACCCGACCGTGCTCTCCCGGTCCACATGGCTTTGTTCCAGTTCAAAAGTCAGCGCCGTCTGCTCCGTCTGCTTGGCCCCGGTCCAAAAAACCAAGAAGACCGAGGTTTGTTCTCCTTCAGTTTTACATGAACGTCCAACAAAACGCTCAGAGGGTTTGAGCTCAAATTAAAACTGCTGCTGGTCGACGAGGAGAGAATGAGAGAGACAGAGAAAGAGGAAGAGGAGAAGGAAGAGGCCTTTATGATGCAGGATGAAGACAGAGGAACAACACTGCAAAAACACAAAATCTTACTTAGAATATTCGTCTTATTTCTAGTCAAAACAAATCTCATTATACCTAAAATAAGTATATTTATACATATACATACATACATACATAGTTATACATAAAAAAGTAGCTTGTTTTTAGACACTTTTTACTTCTTTCAAGCAGATTTTCACTTGAAATAAGTAGAAAAATCTGATAGTAGAGCAAGTTTTTCTTTCTTATTACAAGCACAAAAAACTTCCTTTCACTGGCAGATTTTTCTACTTATTTCAAGTGAAAATTTGTTTGAAACAAGTGAAAATGATCTAAAAATAAGTTAACTTTTAGGTGATGAGTCTTATTTAAAGTGGAAAGAGATTAGTTTTGACTAGAAATGAGACATTTTGACAAGAAATAAGACAAATATTCTTGGAAAGATTTTGAGTTTTTGCAGTGAAGGGATGAGGAGGAAGCAGGAAGGGAAAGGATGAAGAGAGTGAAAGTACAAAACAGAGAGAAAGAGACAGAGGGAGTAAATGAGAGCAGAGGGAACAGACCAGAGTCTCCCACAGAGTTTAACTTTTGGAAAATGAGTCAGTCTCAGCAGGAGGGGAGGGGGGGAAGGGGGGGTTGACGAGAATCTCCCAGCTCCCATGATGCACTGCAGCGAGAGCGACAGCAGCAGCAGCAGCTCATGACAGGACGGACGTGACATGGAGAGCTGACGAATCGTGTTCAGACGACCGGATCTTCCCAGATTTGGGCCTGGACTATACAACATATTCCTAAACACACATCGTTGTGTCCTCGGGCGTCTCAACCACACCAACACGGTGGTTTCACCCACATGAACGGAGATATTTTTAAACAGATAAAAAAGTGGAGAAATAAAAAAATATCCGATTGAGTGGATCCGTGTAGCGATGTTAAACGGAGCTGGTGTTGACGTGATGACATCAAGCGCCTAGCAACAAGCCGTTCGCACATGTGCATTGAAGCAGAACGGTTGTCAACAACAATGGCCGACATGTACCGGGCTATCTGTGCCAGTGTTTCCCAAACATTCAACACGATTGTTTTCAGTTTTGCCTCTTCGTGTGGACAGAGATGTTTATTTCTGTGGTGTGGACAGAGTTTTTTTTAAAACGAGGACGAAAATATCTGCTTAAAAATATATCCCTTAGTAGGACACATACTGTACACACACACACACACACACACGTGATGGCAGTGAACAGGCCAGGTGGTGATACTATCACACACACACACCTGGGATGAGGCGACACCCCCCCAAACACACACATACACACACACACAGGTCGGTGCGTTCCCCAGTCAGTCAGGTTGTGGACTCAGCATTTTTCCAAACAGGAAATAAACCAACCTGGATAAAACACACAGGAGGTGATTTGTCACCGGAGCTCGTTGCACTGGGGGGGGGGTCTCACAACTGTGTGTGTGTGTGTGTCTGTCTGTCTATGGGAGAGAAAGAGAGTGTGTGTGTGTGTGTGTGTGTGTGTGTGTGTGTGTGTGTGTGTGTGTGTGCAAATGAATTCATTTGTTAACACACAGATGAACCAGAAAGAGGGAACAGAAGCAAATCAATGCTGCACATGCAGATGGTTCAACAACCAGCCAATGGGCAGAGACTGGAGAGACACACACACACACACACACATGCACACACACTTTTCCGCACACACACGCACCCTCTCTGTCTATCATCCATTGTTCTTCAACATCCAGAGTTTTTATCGATGTACTTTGCAATATTTTTATATCACTGGTCACTTTACATCACAATATTCTTATTTCATGCACACCTGCAGTAGTAGTATTTATATTATTTATACTTATATATTTATATCATTGTCACTTACGTTGCAATATTTTTACACCATAGTCACTTCACCTATCAATACTTTTCTATCAGGCCACCTTATGTACATCCTTTTATCCTCAGTCCTTGTTTTGCACATTGCCTGGTTGAAGGTTGATTTGTTTTATTGTTTATTGTGTCTATATTTTCTGTCTGTTGTGTTGTGTTTGTGTTTTTTTTTTTTTCAGCCCTATTGACTTTCTTTTTGAACTTGGCTGATGTAACAACTAAATTTCCCCAATGAATAAAGTACATCTAATCTTATCTAATCTAAGATCGAAGATGAAAGTTTATTGAAATGTCAAAACACAATTGTGCATGTACAGTGTGTGTCTGTGTGTGTGTCCATTCCAGAGCCTGTGTAGTGGGCAGCAGCTCTGCCGGTACAGTGTATAGCGTGATATTTGTGCAGGGCTGAAGGTCTGGGCCAGGGTCATGGATAATGACTGGGTTTAAATGGCAGCTCCGCTTCCCGTTCCCAGGCGGCCGCCAAGGAGCCGACACCAGGCTAATCTCTGGAGAGGTTGTTCTGTCGTCTCTAGAGGGGCCATCGCTGCTGCAGGTAATCAGACTGGTGTGTGTGTGTGTGTGTGTGTGTGTGTGACAGCTATTGATTTCCTCGTCACAGTGTAAGCACTGACCTTATGGGTGATTTAGAAAGTTCACGTCAATGTTGAGTGTGTGTGTGTGTGTGTGTGGGTGGTTGGATGGATGCACAAGTATGTTTGTATCTCTTCCTTTTTGTTTGTGTGTGTGTGTGTGTGTGTGTGTGTGTGTGTAATCCCTGTATGATGACGTTAAAGGGATAGTTCAACAGTTTGACAAATTGGCCCATTGCCATAATCCCTATAGTCATAGCAGTAGGTTCGTTACCTTTAATTGTCGGTGCAAGCTGTTTTTAGAACGGCGGAGCAGAGCCGTGAGCTGCTCAGAGCTACGCTACGGAGGCTCATGGGATTTCTTGGTTTCCCTCATCAAATACACAACCCAACAACTCCACAACGCTCTGGTGGACAAGTTGTGACCTGCACATTCACCACGCTATGAGATAATAACACAACGTTACCAGACAGAGTTGTTTTAGAGGGAAATTCATGCAAAACCGCTGATGCACGTTGCCTTCAGGGACAGTTTTTCAGCAAGCAGTCTCTGTATTTCCCTCTAAAACAACTCTGTCTGGTAACGTTCTGTTATTACGACAATTAAAGGTAACGAACCTACTGCTATGACTATAGGGATTATGGCAATGGGCCAATTTGTCAAACAACCCTTTACAGTAATTAAAGCCGGTTGGTTCATGTATAGTGGAGATTAGATCAGTCATCAGATAAACAACAACGTCCAGAGAATCAAACTCTGGATTAACCAACGCCGCATTAACACAGATTAATTAATAGATGGCTGTTTAATCTCATTAGCATCAGCACTACACACACACACACACACACACACACACACACACACACACATATAAACAGTACAGTGTGTCTGCTACAGTAGGACATAAAGGAGAAGCAGCTCCGGTGCAGGATGAGCTGTCAGTGACGGAGCACCTCCGCTCCTTCCTGCTTCACCCCGCTGCCTCCTGACAGGAGCACATTCACTCAGCCCCCCCCCCCTCCAACCTCACCCCCCCTCTGACCCGTGATGGATCGGTCCGAGGTGAGATCCTGCCTGCCTCACTAACCCGACCTGGATGCTACCACTCGCCCCCCTCTGTGGGGTTTAACGTCAGGAATCCATTGGTTAAAGGGACAACGAGGAGTTTCTATTTGGTTATAAAAAAGTCTCACGTTAATGTGGATGAATCTACGTTACCCACACTTGTTAATGGGCCCTTTTTCGATAAATATATGGTTTGTATGTCTCTATGGTTATTTTGTTATTATTAGTGGTGGTGGAAATGCTGGTTGAGCCGACCAGCGTTTCTTTACTTTCGGTTTCGTGGCGAGTCATGAGAATAACGCCGCCGTTTATGGTCGGAACTACGACGGTATGTGATCGTCTTCCAACCTCTGACTTTAATTCTTGATGAATGAAAACATGAGTCTGTCTTGCGCCGGTCAAAGAATTTCACGGTGCGCGTGGAGGCTCATAAATGTAGTGTGAAAACGCTTCGCTTTTCCAAAACTCCTCGTTGTCCCTTTAAGGCATCGTCATCATCATCTCCGGCTATATCTGAAGCTCATAAAAACTATTTTTAACAGACTTTAATTTGCAATTGAAAGCACCACAGAGATGTGAACAACGGCTGCTCTGTGCTGATGTACACACTGGGTTTGTTTGTTGGTTTTTAACACACAAACCTGAACCATTGAGCCCCATTAAGGTGAATTTAAAACCTGCTGAGAGAGTGATTACACACACACACACACTCAGATAAATCCAGCTTTATTATTATTATTATTACTACACCTGATTATTTATGGTGTCGAGGTTTATGAGGAATCACAGACGGGAACTTGTGTTTCACTTCACTGTCGACAGCGTTTGGTGCTAAATTAAATTCAGTTCCAAAAGAAATGAGAAGTGAAGCGACATCTAACTGCAAGAGTGGTTTTTCCGTCTCCCAACAAATTCCAGCTCAGAAAACAGTATTTCCTCAGTGGATCTGACGTTTGTAACCGAAATTAGCTGCTAACAGGTGAATATTTCCTCTTTTACATCCAAGCACACTCAGCTTTTTGAAAAGTTTCCCTAAACTACAGTTACATCTCATTGTTAGTGTGTGTTTTCATGCAGACACGTCTCAAAACACAGATTATTTCTGAAAAGAGAGTTACTGCAGAAGGCAAGACGTCATTATTTCTTCTAACAAGAGAAAAAATACTGACAGGAGCTGGTGGAGGAGAGGATTACCTGGTCGGTTGTTTTGTCAAGTCCTGCACGGCAGCATTAAAGAGGATTTACGCAAGATGTGCATCATAATTAAACACCTTTGGAGTAATTGTGACGGTTACAGGGAGAATGGAGGCTCTCTGCCTTGCACCAAAACTTAGAAAAAGAACCAGACTTGTATAGTTGAAAATTCGTTCAAGAAAGCTGATATTATGCTGTCAGACTGTTTTCCTCCTCTTCATCAATATTTCCTGTTTCTTCCATCCAGTACATTTCTCAGACTGCCACTCGGAAAAAAACAGCAGATATAAACACTCCATTCTACCTTCTGCTGTTTCATTATCAAACTCCAGGAGGAAAAGGAGGAAGCCTATCCTCAGTCTCTTTAACTTTTTAACCCTTCTTTTGTTTTTATAAGTTGTGTTTTTATTTCATTTATGTATTTATACTTTTTGTTGTTGCGTTATATTGTACTTGTAATTTTATGTCTATTATACACTGTATGTTCTCCCCATTGCTGGCCCATCTCCATAATCCCTATAGTCATAGCAGTAGGTTTGTTACCTTTAATTGTCGGTGCAAGCTATTTTTAGAACGGCGGAGCAGAGCTGCGAGCTGCTCAGAGCTACGCTACGGAGGCTCATTATGGGATTTCTTGGTTCCCTCATCAAACTCATCAAATACACAATCCAACAACTCCACAACGCTCTGGTGGACAAGTTGTGAGCTGCACATTCACCACGCTATGAGATAATAACACAACGTTACCACACAGAGTTGTTTTAGAGGGAAATACAGAGACTGCTTGATGAAAAACTGTCCCTGAAGGCAATGCACATCAGCAGTTTTGCATGAATTTCCCTCTAAAACACCTCTGTGTGGCAACGTTGTGTTATTATCTCATAGCGTGGTGAATGTGCAGGTCACAACTTGTCCACCAGAGCGTTGTGGAGTTGTTGGATTGTGTATTTGATGAGTTTGATGAGTTTGAAACCAAGAAATCCCATGAGCCTCCGTAGCGTAGCTCTGAGCAGCTCACGGCTCTGCTCCGCCGTGCTAGAAATAGCTTGCACCGACAATTAAAGGTAACGAACCTACTGCTATGACTATAGGGATTATGGCAATGGGCCAATTTGACAAAATGTTGAACTATCCTTTTTAAAAGACGCAACCAGGTCATGAGTGAGCAGGGTGAACGACAGACTTATCAATGGCTGCCTGGTGCCCGGGACCTTGAGCCCTCTTTCTCTTTCTCTTTCTCCCCCCTCCCTCCCTCTCTCTCTCTTTCAATTACCTGCTATGATGAGGAAGGGCAGCCAGGCAGCGAGGCAGCGGCCGGCCCACGACTCCGTGATTAATGGGGCCACGGCCGAGGAAATGGGTCACACAGACAGAGAGAGAGAGAGAGAGAGAGGGAGGGAAAGGAGGAAAAAGAGGAAGAAAAGAAAAATTACAGGCTGGGAGATAAAACAAAAGAAAGAGAAGAGGAGGAGGAGGAGGAGGAGGGAGATAAAGGAGAAAGGAGGGGCGGTGGAAGACAATGGGAGAGGAAAGGACGTGACAGATAAGAGACGCTTATATAACGTAAGGAGATTTGTGGGGAAACAAGAGGTGATGAAGGGATGGACGGAGGTGTGGAGAGGAGAAGAGGGGATGACCTTGGGTGCCTCCACTCGTTCATCTGTTGCTTTTTTTAAAAACTTTTACTTTATTGTAGTTCCTCGCTCTTCCTCTTTATCCCTTCTCTGCTTTCCTTCCTTCCTTCCCTCCTTCCTTCTTTCCTTCATGACCACGGATGGAAACTAGCTTTCTAGCTAAATCTGGCATATTTACATCAAATAATTGTTTTTGTATGTTCATGAATATGTGGAGTCCAATTTTAAATAAACTAATAAATGAAAATAAATGAAATCCACTCTTTCCTTCTTCCTACAGTCATTCCTCTTCATCTTTTCTTTCCTCCTCTGTCTCACTTTCTCTCTCTGGCTTTCACCACATGTCACTCTTGCTTTTCAAAGTCCTTCCTTACATCAGCGTGTGTGTGTGTGTGTGTGTGTGTGTTTTAGCTCAGTGGCCGTCAATCAAACTGCAAACAGATCGAGAAGAAGCTTTTGTGTGAATTAGAGCCAGACAGATTGGATAAGCCAGGTACACACACACACACACAGACACACACACACACACACACACACACACACACACACACACACACACACACACACACACACACACACACACACACACATATCTGCTTGACAAATATACTTCTGCATAAAGAAACATATTTTTTTCCTGCACTGTAACGAGCCGTTCTCCTTCACGTTATATTTCATATTTATTTATATTTACACACTCACTTTTATTGTTGTGACATTTAACTCAATATTTTTTTATTATTAACCTCCTTCATCATCTCAGTTGAAGTTGAACTTTAGCGTCATTTGTCAAAACTTTTCCATAAAGCTGCAGAAATAAAGTCTTGGTTTTTTTTGTTTTTTTCTCTGTGTCTGTCCTTTAAGTGTCTCCATGTTTTCAAAGACAAACCGAAATGAAGTTGAGCCGAGCTCACATTATATAGAGCGTTACAAATGGCCGAATCGATGTCTGCTAATGTTGTTTGAATGGGAGGACGGGGGGAGGAAGGGGGGAGGAGGAGGAGGAGGAGGAAGAGGAGGAGGAGGGTGAGGGGTGAGGGAGAAACAGATCAGTCTGATATAGATTAGCTGCTTGAGAATGAGCACATTTGTTCAATAGGGACGGATGATGCGTTCAAAGTCACTTGTGACCCCGAACTCCTGTTGGAGGAAGAGGAAGAGGAGGAGGAGGAGGAGGAAAAGGAAGAAAAGGAGAGAGAGGAGGAGAGGAGGAAGAATAAGAAGAGGAGAAAGAGTAAGAGGAGGAGGAGGAAGAGGAGGAGAAAGAGGACAAGGAGGAAGAAGAAGAGGAGGATGAGGAAGAAAAGGAGGAAGAGGAGTAGGAGGAAAAGGAAGGGGAAGGGGAAGAAGAGGAGGAGGAAGAAAATGAGGAAAAGGAAGGGGAAGGGGAAGAAGAGGAGGAGGAAATGGAAGAAAAGGAGGGAGAGGAGGAGCAGAAGGAGGATGAGGAGAGGAGGAGGAAGAAGAAGAAGAGGAGAAAGAAAAGGAGGAGGCAGAGGAGGAAGAAGAGGAGGAAGAGGATGAGGAGAGGAGGAGGAAGAAAAAGAGGAGAAAGAGCAGGAGGAACAAGAACAGGAGGAGGAGGATGAAGAGGATGAGGAGAGGAGGAAGAAGAAGAAGAGGAAAAAGAGTAGGAAGAAAAAGAGGAGGAGGAGGACAAAAAGGAGGGGGAAGAAGACGAGGAGGAAAAGGAAGAAAAGGAGGGAGAGGAGGAAGAAGAAGAAGAAGAAGAGGAGGAAGAGGAGGAAGAGAAGAGGACTCTCATATATAAGGAGGTTATAAAATGAAGGGGGCAGTTTACAGTCGGATGATTAATGCTTTATGTAATCCTCTTCATCCTCTTCATCCTCCTCATCCTCACTCACTCCTCTTCGTCTTCAGTCTAACTGTGAATGTGACGGACGAACCAGGACCAGGACCAGTGTCACGGGTCTGACTCCATCACACAGCACTGGGACCATGGTGATGATGAAGATGATGATGATGAAGGTGGAGACAGTGAGAAGCTGCTGTCACTGGCCTCACATCATCAGCTAAATTACAGCTCTGCAGGTCGAGTGTTGAGTCTCTATTCCAGCTCATTTACCTGCTGCAGCTCCGACCAGAGTCAGTTTTATATGGTCACATTGGAGGCAGCGGGGGGGGGGGCTCCTCCCTCCGATGCATTAAGAGGGAATGGGGGCAATCTGAATGCAAATTTAAAAAAGGCTGTTTTAAGATCCGTGCTGCTGCTGCTGCAAACAGGAAAATGCTCCAGAGTCATAAATCCTGTCTCCGTTTTGTCTTCACAGGTGTAAAAAGAAGTCATTTCCATTTTTAGGAGGCGGATGAATAAAGTGGGAAACATAAAAACACCAACCAGCCTCCATCTACTAGAATAAATGCATGAAAGGACGTTTTAAATGTGACATTTAACCTGGAACAAGCTCTCACAGCTGGGTGCAGCAGATTGGAGACAATAATAAAAAAAAAAGAGAAAAACCTCATTTCTGCTAATTTCTGCCCTATTTAACGGACACTGCCCAGCTGAGGGGCAACAACCACAGAGTCACATTGGGAGCCCTGGCTGCTGCCCCCTCTGGGGTTTCCTCAGCAAAAAAAAACATGTGGCAGTGCTAAAAATACCTGCTGCTTCTGAGTCACTCACGTCATATAGTGTTGAGAAAGCTCATGCATACTCATGATGCTAATGTGACTCATCAGGCTCTGACTGGTTTTCGGGGGATTGGGTTAATTGAGCAACAGGAGCTGCAGCGTGTGTGTGTGTGTGTATGTATGTGTGTGTGTATGTGTGTGTGAGGATAATGATGAACTCTGATCAAAGTCCCCAAAATAAAACAAAACATGCAGCTTTTTCTTTTTTGTCTTTTTTCCCTGGTGCATAATTAAGGTTTTTATTCTCACTTTGTTCCAGTTTGTCGCCGTGCAAACTTTACACTCATCACCAGGGAATCTGAACTTTAAAGTGTTGCAAAATAAATTTGAGTGGCCGCAAACTAAAGAAATGCACTTTATATTTCATGTTTTTATATTGATCTGTGATGTGTGCTTTTTTTTTTAATATATGGTCGGTGCTGTACTGCTGCTGGAATCTCAATTTCCCTGAGGGAACCCTCTGCAAAGGATTAATAAAGTACTATCTATCTATCTATCTAACTATCTATCTATCTATCTATCTATCTATCTATCTATCTATCTATCTATCTATCTATCTATCTATCTATCTATCTATCTATCTATCTATCTATCTATCTATCTAGATAAATACATCTCTGTGGTTTATCAATGTATGGATGATTATAGGTCTATATATCTGCTGCTTGACTTTTTAACAATAAATGTGTTGAAACGACCACTTTGTGTGCGGTGGAACTCCTTCCTTGTTTTTATAGGTCTATATATCTATTTTTGCTGATGAGAAAACAATAAGGTTGTAAAAACTAATACAAGACACTGGAAACCATGTATGTAACAAAATGTACGAGCAGGTCGCACTGGAATCACATGATATATTAAAATTTAAAGGACAAAGAGAGAAAATGGAGAAAAGTGAACAAACATCCCAAAAAGCAGCACTGGAGACGCACACAAATACACACACATACACAAACAAACTTATATATTATGCATTTTCTCCATCACAGAGGGTTAGGATGCACAAACACACACACACACCCAGAGGAGCGCAGTAAAGACATGACACACTGGTCCTGCCTCCCTGCAGAGATCTGCTCCTCTCATTAAAGAAACATCCTCAGAGCTCGCTACACTTAACGTAATGTAAAGTCTGTGATGATGTAACATAACAAGTATTCTCTGATAGGCAGAACCTACATACGGTAGATTTACCCTGCACTCTGTACATCCACAAAACAACAACAGCAGCAGCTCCACATGGTGACAAATGGAGAATAATAAAAGAGATTTGCAGAGAAAACAAACTCTCTGATGGATTCTACTGAGTCTCACAGGAACCGACTGACTCACTAAAACTAAAACATACAAATCATTTGAATTGAGACGAGTTCTTCCGCCGGTAAACGTATTGCCGTCTCGTCTTTCTGTTCTCCAACTTTTTAGATTATTAAACTGTTTTTATTACGAGCAGCTTAATTGCAAACCACCGACACCACGACGATGACTGTCTTTGCAGCCGAACTCCTGGGTCTCATCATCATCATCAGTATCACTCCCCGAAGGCAAAAAGTGGATGTGCAGAGTTCTGAGCAGCAACCACAACGTGACAGGTCGGTCGGCTTTCATGGTTTTTATCGCTTAATAAGAAAAAAACAACAGAGGAGGAGGAGGAAACATGGAGGAGTGAACACATGACAGGACAGAGAACAATAATCCTGTTCTTATACGAGTTAGAAGAGAAGAGCGACAGATGAAACGGTGGATCTGTGATGGATGATTACTGAACATAATCTGCTCTACTCTGATCCATATTTTATGCCGTGACCTCGTTTCTAGACTCTTAATTTGAAAAATAAAGTTGAATTATTGATAATAATTTGAATTTGTGCAGCAAAAAAAATAACAAATCGTCTGCATGAATGAGAATGAATGAACTCTTATGTTTCTTTCCACCAACATGTTTTCACATCATGGCAACGCTTGTAAAGACTACAAGTGGATCCATCCAGCCTCATTATAAGACAGAAGTAGTAAATAAAATCTATATTAGACACCGTTTCTTTCATCTGCTGCTCTCTGTCGTCTCCTTTTTCCACCTCGACGTTTTCAAAACTCTCAGACGTCGTGACAGACTGACACTCTATCTCCTTTTCTCAACCTTCAGCTCTGAGAAAAGACGACAGCAGCACCGACGCTCTCGGCTTCAGAAACTTCACAGCTCAGACTTCAAACTTCCAAAAAACTTCTAAACTTCAAACTTCCAAAAAACACAACCTGAACTCCTCTCCTCCTTCCCCCTTTTCTTTTTCTTTTTCTTTTTCTTTTTTTTCTCCCCTTCACATTCCTGTAAGAAGAAGAAGACGGAGAGACGTTGTCCTACCACTTTGCTGCTGGGCGCCGACGTGTGTGTCGTCCATGGCTCCATTGGGTTTCACTGTGACAGCGTGACTGAGTGTGTGTCTGTCTGTCTGTGTGAGTGTGTGTGTGACTATATGAGAGCGTCAGGGTGTATATGTGTGTGTGTTCACGTGGAACGCCATGTATGGAGTTGTGTGTGTGTGTGTGTGTGTGTGTGTGTGTTGGGAATACTGTATGAGCCTGTATGTGAGTTGAGTGTGCAGCTAATCAAGTGTCGCCTATAGGACGGGACCTAAGTGTGTGTGTGTGTCCAAATGTGAACTGGGGCGTGAGCACTGAGCGTTCACTCTTGTCCTTTTTCCCATCATGCATTTCACCGAAGACTCCTCTGAGCTTCTTCTCCGCCCCTCCTCCTCCTCCTCCTCCTCTCCATCCATCCATCCCTCCATCATCTCACTGTTTCACCTGCTGATGCTAACTGAGGACAAGACATTTCCTTTCTCCCTTCCTTCCTTCCACAATCCTTTTTCCTTTCCTTCCCTCCTTCCCTTCGTCCTTACTTCTTCCTCCTTCCTCTTTTAATCCAATTGACCTGATCTGTTCCCTCCCTCCATCTTTCTTCCCTTCCCTTTTCTTTCCCTTCCTTCTTTCTTTCTCCTTCCTTCCTTCTTCTTCCTTCCTTGAACAAATCTGTTCCCTCCTTCCATCTTTCTTTACTTCCCTTTTCTTTCCCTTCCTTTCTTTCCTCCCTTCTTTCTTCCTTCTCCTTCCTTCCTTGAATGAATCTGTTCCCTCCCTCCATCTTTCTTTACTTCCCTTTTCTTTCCTCCCTTCTTCCTTCCTTGAACAAATCTGTTCCCTCCCTCCATCTTTCTTTCTTTCCCTTACTTCTTTCCTCCCTTCTTTCTTCTTTCCTCCTTCTTCTTCCTTCCTTGAACGAATCTGTTCCCTCCCTCCATCTTTCTTTACTTCCTTCTTTCCACAATCATTTTTTCCCTCCCTCCCTTCCTTCTTTTCCTTCATCCTTACTTCTTCCTTCCTTTTTGACCCAATTGACCCAATCTGTTCCCTTCCTCCCTCGATCTTTCCTCTCTTTTCCCCTTCATTCTTTCCTCCAATCTTTCCCTTTGTCCTTCCTTCCTTCCTTCCTTCCTTCCTTCCTTCCTTCCTTCCTTCCTTCCTTCCTTCCTTCCTTCCTTCCTTCCTTCCTTCCTTCCTTCCTTCAGGTGGACAACAGGAGAGTTAAAAGGCGACTGGACCATGTACAGTTCACTAAAGCTAAACCAGGGAGAGTGCAGGAGCAAAAGATTGAAAAAATAAATAAAGAAACTCAACATGATGAAGAGGAAGAAGAAGGGAAAAAGGAGGACAGACAGAGAGAGAGAGATACAGAGGGGGGGGAGCCAGGAGTGATTTCATCAGAGGATCTGCTTGTGTTTCTTGTTCAGGGTGTCAGATGTTTTATGGAGCAGCTGAATTATTCAGCCCTGTTTGCCTTTCAACATCTTCTTCTACTCTTCCTCCTCTCAGGGAGTTTTCCGCTGACGGACCGGTGACATCGCTGCTGCCTGATGTGGTGCTGCCACCTGCAGGACGCACACGGTACCGACCAGACCAGCAATAATACAACTCTTTGTGGATAAAACTGATTATTTCTTTTCTCTGTAACAGCAAATTGTCTGAAAAACCATCAAACTCCACAGGACGACGACTCAGAGGCAGGTTGAACACACACACACACACACACACACACACCCTGCTGCTGCTGCTGTGGCGTTATTATGAATTCATGACTTCTGCACTTCTTTTTTCTCCCCTCTAGCTTTCCCATTACCTACCACCCTCTGATTTCTACTTTAGAAAAAAAAAAAAAAGAAATATATAAATCAAAGAAAAGAAGAAAAAAAAAACAGTGGTTACTCATTAAATGGAAAATGCAGCTCACTTTGTGATTTTCCTTTCTCTCCATAAATAGCAGCTCGGAGCATGTGGAGACACAGCTGCTGATGTCTCCTCCATCTGCACTGGAACATGTGCACTATGCATTATTATAGGTTAATGCATAGACACACACACACACACACACACACACACACACACACTGGGGGTTACGTATGTTGTGACCTTGCCAGCTGCACTTCACATACTGTGTAGCATGATTGCATTAAGTTCTCATTGTGTAACTTTGGATTATTGTGTGATTGCTGATACTTGCAGAGAGAGAGAGGAAGGACGACTCTGCCGATCGCTCCTCTCCAGTGGCTCTATGTAGGACACAGTCCTCACACACACACACACACACACACACACACACACACACAGCTTAACTTAATCTTCCTGCTCTTTGCTCATCTCTCACCTCCCAACACGGACCTCCATGTCAACACAAACACAATGACTTCACCGGTGCAGGAGGATGGTGATCACCAGCGTCTCTGCAGTATCTGTCAATCTAGAATTAGTCAGATGCAACCTGCTTGTTTTGAAATGCAGATGGGATGTAGGTAACATATTTAAAGACTACATATCTAAAGCTGAAACAGTGTCTGTCTATATTCTATGTGCACACAAGTATTTTGGGAGTTTAAAAGGAGAAGAACTCAAATTTTATCCTGTAACAGCGACCAACGTCGTCTTCATCAGAGTTTCTCTCTAACTGTTTCCACTGCTCTTCATCACAGTCGTATAAAACACACAGGAGATCTGAGCTTCATTAACAAACTGATTCATCCGACTGATGAGACGTCAAACTGACGATCAGCAGCAGGACGATGAGAGAAATGACACGAAACAGTCTGACCTCTCCTCAGACAGGAGAAGAAAGTCTGCAGCTTAAAGACATTACACACACACACACACACACTCACGTCTTTTTGCTGCGTTCATCAGACTAAGACTCTGCGAGGCGACGTCCTCATTAACCCGCTCCCCTGAAACGACTTCCTCTGATTAATAAAAAGGCTGAATATCAACTTTAACTTCCTGCACAAGTCGACAAGAAAGAGAGAAGAACACCTCCATGTTTGTACGATACTTTACCTCAATAAAGTTTTTCCCCCTCTAATGAAACTTAAAGAGTTCATTTCATTTCCTCTTTATTCACCTGTTTCCTGAGCAACAGAAAAAACAACAACAAAGACAAAGAGTCTTTCTTCGTTTCTCTCCATCTGGTCACATCTTCGTCTTCGTTTCCTCACAGAAACAACTCACAGCTCATCAGCCTCAAACACAAACCTCTCATTTATCCTTTTTTTTCCTTCTTTGTTTTTACCAATGGATGATTCGACACAGGAGAAGAAAGTGTCATTCTCACTCACTTGAGCATCATCTCCTCAGAAAGACTTTGTCAGATTACAGCGAATGAAAGAAGCTACGAGGAGGAAATAAAAAATATCACGACTTATCTGCTCCATATCTCGCCCGGGAAGAAACACACAGGAGATAAGAGAAGAGATATAAACACAAAGCTCAGCGGCTGAGTGACGACACCACTGCAACCTCTCCGGCCAACAGCTCTAAAAACCCGCGTAAACACATCACAACACAAGCTGTGTGTGAAGTTAAGAGCCGTGTCCTACCTGTGTGACCTTCTCGGTGACGTGGTGCGTGCGGTCGATGAGCTTGCAGGGAGCGATGATGTCCATCTCGCCGGTCGGCAGGGCGATCAGCGGGTCGGGTTTGAAATCCACAAAGTTGAGAGTGATCTGAGGGATCTTGGAGATGGTCCGGTACCGCATGAGGTCCGAGTCCGACGTGGAGTTCAGTATGTTGGATTTACTGTTTACTGCACCTGCAAACACACACACACACACACACACACACACAAGGTTAAAGGGATAGTTCAACATTTTGGCAAATTCTCTTATCGCCATAACCCCCAAGTCATAGCAGTAGGTTCGTTCCCTTTAATTATCGGTGCATGTTGTTTTGAGATGGGCGGGGCAGAGACGTGAGCTGCTCAGTGAACACAATGGAGGTGAACGGTACAGGTCCCCTGTCCCTCATCAAACTCAACAAATACACAATCCAACAACTCCACAACGCTCTGGTGGACAAGTTGTGACCTGCACATTCACCACACTAGGAAATAATCATGTAACATTACAAGACAGAGTTGTTTTAGGGGCAAATGCAGCCGGAACTACATTCCAGACACGGCTGCTGGGCGGAGTGATTTCAAAAGCAGAAGTATTTGCTTCATGTGTCGTAAAAGAGGTAAATGCAGAGACTGCTTTCTGAAAAACTGTCCCTGAAGGCAACGCACATCAGCGATTTTGCATGAATTTCCCTCTAAAACAACTCTGTCTGGTAACGTTGTGTTATTATCTCATAGCGTGGTGAATGTGCAGGTCACAACTTGTCCACCAGAGCGTTGTGGAGTTGTTGGATTGTGTATTTGATGAGTTTGATGAGGGAAACCAAGAAATCCCATGAGTCTCCGTAGCGTAGCTCTGAGCAGCTCACGGTTCTGCTCCGCTGTTCTAAAAATAGCTTGCACCGACAATTAAAGGTAACGAACCTACTGCTATGACTATAGGGATTATGGTGAGAGGAGGATCTGACTAAATGTTGAACTATCCCTTTAAACAGTGTCTCACCTGTGCTGCTGCTGCCCAGCCGGATGCTGGTCCTGCGGTTCTTGCGGTCCCAGTCGGGCCTCATGGCCTCGATCTCGTCGACGGACGACGCGCGGCGCATGCTGTGGAAGCTCTCCCGCGAGCGGCTGTGCGTCATGGAGCAGTTGGAGTTGGAGCCGTCCGGGTTGAGGCTAAGGCGGTGGTGGTGGTGGTGGTGGTGGTGGTGGGGCGCTACGCAGGGCGACGACTGGGTGAGGGGGCCGGCCAGGTGAGAGCCGTGAGACGGAGGAGGAGCAGCAGCAGGAGGAGCAGGAGGTCTGGAGCACAGCGGGATGTGCTGGTCCTCGTGTCGGTCCTCTGGCCAAGTCTGGAGAGCTAGCCTGGGACGGAGGAGGAAACACAATGACAAAATTTACTAACAGCTCAATAAATTAGAATGTCATGGAAAATGTATTTATACAGCGTTTGTACATTTCTTTCTACAGTATTCACAACAATATACTGTAGATGTTGTTTTATGATTATTATTTTTTAATACCAAACGCTTGCTTTGGCAATATGTACAATGTATGTCATGCCAATAGAGCCATTTGAATTTAATTGAAAAGTTTATTTATGTCAGTAATTAAATTCAAAAAGTGAAACTAATACATTATATAGATCCATTACACACAGAATGAAACATTTTATGTTTTTTATTTTAGGGCAGTCAATCCATTAAAAAAATGTACTAATTAATTGCACAAATTTCTAAAATTAATCGTGATCATATTAATGTCTTTCTTTAAAACTTTGAACACAGTTTCTCTCCTGTGAAGTACAAATCTGGCACAAAAAAGGCACTTTGCTTATATCCTCTAACAGAAATAATAACAAACTCCAGGCCTACATGTGTTGAAGTGCATGTTGGATGTCATCAAAACCACTACACCGCTTCTGCGCATGCACAAACCTTTTTTTTTATCCCTTTTTTCCCTACCATGCTGGAGTGAACTGAACCTTTGGAGCTGTGCGTCGTGGACGTGCACTAAAGCACCTCGCACTGAATTAAATTGAATATAAACCGATCATTTAAAAGGTTAATTTATTGATCTATGTAGGCTACACACAGAGCCCAAACTCTACGCAAACAAACTAATCAACAACTAAACAAACATTCAGCAACTAATCAATGAGACCAACGTTTATCTCCTAAAAAGTTAAACCAGCCGGCGGTAAACCTCTAAAGACATGGCTGCCCCTCCCCCGGGATGACGACGCAGGTTGACCAGCCGACCACCTCCAGAGACGGGCTGCTCCGTCTGACCCGATGCTCCCACAGTCGGAGCTTCACTAACGGGTGTCATTTGGATAAATTTACCGCGTATTGGGATCTAAACGGTTACTTACTTGCATGAAAAAATATCAAAACTTAATAAAGTGACGTATTAACAGCGCTACAGCGGGAATTAAAAGAACGTTTCAGCTGCTCTAGCTACTGCTACGTACGTATCGGTACGTCGGTTTGACTGGTTCGCCTGCACACGTGACCAAAGGTTATGGATCAGCCGTCACCGGAAGTAAACAAAACAACATTAATTGCGTTAATTTTGTGTAACACATTTAAATTCATCATCAATTAACGCATTATGTTTGACAGCACTACTTTTTTCATTTAATTTCTTTTATTTCTAATGGTTCTGGCAAGAACTAAAATTCAGTAGCCTAGTCTGTCTCAAAAAAATTGGCTGGAACCGGACCAGTCCCAGCCCAGTCAGTTGCGTACATGAACTGATGAAGCCTCTTGGATGAGAGGTGAAACGTCTTCCTAGACAAATAACTAAGTCCAGTTGCTTTCGATTTAACCTCCGTTGAAATACTATGACCTGGGCAAATGAGAATATGCACCGGCCTCAACATTTATAGTTTCCCATTTCCAAATGTCAAATCAAAACTTGATGTGCAGAAACCAGTATTTTTTACCTCATTAAACCCCCCCAAAAATCAAGCTTGTTTTTCCGTTTTTCTTCATTTAAATGTCTAATAGGCTACTCCCATACCATGCGCAATAATCATTTACCAGATATTAAAAATGTAAGTTTTTATAGCTATAATATCAAAATATGTCCAAATGGCAATTAGTAAATTAGCCTGAAGTCACCTAAAGGTCCTGGACCTACTGTACCTGCTTCCACTGATCTGCTCGTGGTGGTCTGGTGCTAGGGGGGGCAGGGGCAGGAACTCCCCCAGGCCGAGGGACTCGTTGTCCGGGTGCAGCGGTGTGGCGGTGGGGATGTGACAGGCCTCCTCGTCCAGAGACACCTTACTGTTGGACAGGGAGCGCAGCAGGGGGAGACGCAGCTTGAAGCCTCGTGGACGACCTGAAGGGACGGACAACAAGGAAAGACTCGTTGAAAGACAAAGTGTGAAAGACAGAAAGGAGAAGAAAGAGACAGGACGTAGAGGTCGTGCCAGAAGAGAGGCAGGAAGGGAGGGAGCTGAGCATAATAGACCTTCAAAAACAATCTAGTGGAATCTGGGACAGTTACATTGATTAGATTTTGGTTTGAGCCACAAAGTTAAAAACAAGGAATTTATCTGACACAGACAGAGAGAGACTTCACATCTCTGTCCTACTTCTCTCTCTCAGGAACATTAAGTGCACAGACAGTTCAAACCCCCAAAAAAACAAAAACCACAACAAACAAACAGCAGGATTTTGTCAAACCTGCTGATCCCAAACAACAAATACCCGGGATTCACAGGAATAAAATTACTTTCTCGGATATCAGAACCACAAGTGATCCCATTGTGGGAATTAAAGTGGTGGTTTGGTTTCTGTTGCCGTGGACGCAGGTCTTTGCATAATGAAAACATTTTTTAAAAAAGATCAGAGAGGCATTTAAAAGCAGCAACCGAGGCAAAATATTAATTTTACAAAGTGGTGCGTCAATCAACAGGTTAGTCCCTGCACTGCAAAAACTCAAAATCTTGCCAAGAATATTTCTCATTATACTTGTTTTTAGACACTTTTTTACTTCTTTCAAGCATATTTTCACTTGAAATAAGTGGAAAAATGTGATAGTGGTGCAAGTTTTTCTTTCTTATTACGATTTTTCTACTTATTTCAAGTGAAAATTTGTTTGAAACAAGTGCAAATGATCTAAAAACAAGTTAATTTTTAGGTGATGAGTCTTATTTTAAGTGAAAAGAGATTAGTTTTGACAAGAAATGAGACATTTTGACAAGAAATAAGACAAATATTCTTGGTAAGATTTTGAGTGCGCAGATAAGATAAGATAAGATAAGATAAGATAAGATAAGATAAGATACGATAAGATAAGATAAGATAAGATAAGGCTAAATATAAAGACATTAATCCTAACATACCGGTGACGAGCCAGGTGGGCAGGCGGTGGTTGAGCTCCCGTTTCTGGTCTTCCAGTGTGTCGTCTGTCATGACCTCAAAGTTGAGGATGAACATGATCACCACACCATCCTCGTTCTTCACCGGCACCACGTCCACCATGCACAGGAAGCAGTGACCTGCAGAGAGGAACAGACACACACACACACAGCTCAGTCACACTGACAATATTTGAAGTTTAAAAAACAAAACATTGGTATTAAAAACCACCAGTCGACTCTTTATGTACAACACAGGTTCGATCCACTGTGTGTGTGTGTGGTCTCAGATGCAGCCATGCATGTCACACACTGTCGCTGTGAGCATATGTACATGCCCTAATTACACAGGCCCACTTTCCCTTACACACACACCCACACACACGCACTCTCCCTATTAAAACGTGCATCTGTGCTTAATCAGCTCTCACACACTCGTCCATACGAGGCCGGGCACGTTCGCTAATCTGCCACAAGTGCTAAAACAGCTAAGTAAGCGTGAAATTAGACGACATATGACTGTAAGTGGCCCAGGAGCTTCCTGCTGCTGCTGCTGCTGCGGTAAAATACACTCACACTGAACTTATAAAAGATGCTTTTATTATAGTTTTAATATCTGCAAGTGCAGCGGATCAAAGAGAATCAGTGCAGCTACATAAACACAGTGTGGAAACGCCTCAAAGTGACTGAGAGAGCAGAGCAGTCTCTATTTTACATTCAACTCAGATTATTCAGAAACATAGTAAAACTGTCCTGGGAAATCTCTGCTGCATTTAATGGACATCACAACTACTGGTGCAAACTGGAAACAAGCCCTCAACTATAAAATATCCAGAAACTTTCAAAGTAGATTTACAAAAAGTAAAAACGTTCCCAACAAATCAAACTAAAACAACAACAGATCCAGGTCATTGATCCATGTGGACATATTTAAAGGGAGCTCCATCTATATGACACTAAACACACAGCAATAAAATAACAGCTGTATTATCTATCTAACCATAGCAACGCTGTGTCCTGAAACCAGGATGTCAAAGTGAAGGTTCAGCTTCCTGAGACTTTAAGATTTTAAATAAATTCCCCGTGTTGACACTCTGATCCTAAACTGTTCCTATACATCCCGTCCCGTCCCGTCCCGTCTCTTACCTGGACAGTCAAAGTCAGTGAGGACCAATTGGACCAATGGCGGCGGCCTCTGCAGCTGGTGTGGAGCGTTCACTGCCTGCACTGTTTATAGTACAACCAGATGTACAGTACATCTAGTGCATGGCTGCCTCACTAACTAACCCACACACACACACACACCCCTGGGCCGGTCTGTCTATCATTCATCTCACATCATCACTGGAGAGTGGGATCAAATCCGATTGGACAGCAGCATAATCCCAACACAGGGAGGGAGGGGGGCAAAATATGAAACACGGGGAAAACCAAAGGATTACACCATCTGGACATATCCAGCAGCGTGTGTGTGTGTATGTGTGTGTGTAAGTGTGTGTGTATGTGTAGGTGGATGCCCAGTCATTCATAACATGCAGCCGTGACACTGTGGTTTTTAAATTCACTGGAGCTGCTGGTGCATCATGGGTAAAGCTCTGACTGCAACACCACTGGGGCTGTTCCTCTAAAGTTTAAAACCATGAGAAATATATTTATATTTACAGTCAAACCTGAAACACAAATAAATGCATATACTGTATATATATTACGACGGAGTATTAGGGCTACATTGACAAATAAAACTTTATTCTGGTAATGTTATGACTTTTTTCTTGTAGGAAACGTATGACTTTATTCTTGCAAATTTACGACTTTATTCTCGTAAATTTATGACTTTATTCTCGTATGAAATATACGACTTTATTCTTGTAAATTTACAACTTTATTCTTGTAAATTTATGACTTTATTCCCGAAGTCTGTGTGTTTTTTGTTTTTCTCAATGTGGCCCTAATACTCCGTCGTATATAAACTATAGGCAGGGAAACACCAGAGGCCCTGCGATACAGTATTATCACGATACTTCTGTGTGTATATACGATATTATTGCGATATTAACAATATTGCAATACAGTATGCTGCCATATTTTGTGATTTATTCACTTTTTCAACTGCACGCAATGTCTACAAACAAAGACTTTGTTAACATCTGTATTTTCTAATAAGATAAACTTCTTAGTCTGTTCAGATCAATACTTGGTGTCTGTATATCGATACAATCTTGCCATGCAAAATATCACAATACTACTGTATGCTGTATGGACTTTTTCCCCCATGAACCAAGTGGATATCAGTCACTGACTCTGATTACTGTCACACAAACAACATCTCAGAGACACATTTCAAACACCAAATCCCCCTCTAATGGGCTTTCACTCCACTTCCCATGATGCCTTGTGGTTCCCTCTCTCTCTGTCTGAACTGGTGCAGCATCGTCTGAGAAACTCTGTCGGAGCAGCAACAACGCTGGGAGTTGTGTATGTTTGTGGACGACAGATGTGATTTGTACAAGCGCACACACACACACACACACACACAAATGCACGCATACAGGATTAAATGTGAACAGTGGTTTCATTGTTTCAGTGTATACTGTCAGTTCTTTTTATGAAACGTCTTAAATAATAAACACGTGATGTGTAATAATGATCACACCTGCATGAGTGTGTGAGCTCACTGTCCAGAGTGTGTGACTGTACTGTAACACACACATCAGGGTGTGTGTGCGACACGTGTGTGCGTGTGTATGTCCTGAATTTGGCCCCGAGCATGAAGATCAGGCACTAAGCTGTGTATTTGAGGCCCATCATCAGACCTATCTGCTGTGATTTCCTCCGAGAGCATCTGAAATGAATTGAGCTGCGAGGTTACCGGGGCAACGCCATTTCATCTAAATGCTCCGCCTGGATGTTTTCCAATTCAACATGTACCAGCTGATAATCTGATTCAGTGTTGCTGATTTACAAAGCTCGGGGGGAGGAGGGGGTTGAGGGAGGGGGGGGGGGGATTATCACAATGCGCTAAAACACATCCAAAAAAAAGCACAGGACAGAAAACTGCTCATGGCCGAACAGCGACAGCGACCATGACGATGTAACGACACAACACAATCAGATTTGTTTTACAGCGTGTTTTTCATAACTAGGTGATGATACAGTACATGGACAGAAAAATGGCCGCCAGTGTCAATGTGGACGCAGTTTTGGGAAGTGAGACGCTCAGTCAGGCTGAAATATCTTGGCAACTGGTGCATTGATTGTAAAAAATAGTAGGGAAGCATGATACCTGTTATCAGCTCGATATTGGCTGATAATTATCAGCCAATAAATATAATACAGATAAGGCTGATACATTAATAAGTAATATAGTACATTATAATCGGCCAATATTGCCTTGATTTTGCTCATTTTCAGGCCGTTTTCCCCTGAGTTGATTTGAAACAATAACAAATGTTGATTCTTGAAGAGTCATAACTGTTGGTTTTACTGTATTATTTTGGAAGCAGAGGTGTAATGTTAAATTGACCTTCACTCACTACATCTTAGCCTTTCTTACCTTTAGTTGTGGATATAAACTATTAAAAATGTTATGGTGCATCCCTAAAAAAAATATTGTGTTCAAAAATTCATAAAATATGGGATTAATTTAATTTTTTTGTAAACTCTGCCAAACCTGACCTAATGGGTGCTGGGACGAGAATTTTTTTTCTTTGGGGAAAAGTTGTAAGATTTTTCCAAGAAGTCAAAATGTAATAAAGAGAAGTGCTGCAAATGTGTCATTCAGACTTTGTGAGTCGCTGCAGACACAGATGTTGCTTTGGGACGAGTCAGAAATCTATTTGTCGCTTCTAAAGATGAATCATATCTTGTCTCTCTTTTTTTTTTTTTACATGCACTTTCAAAAAGGGATTACAGTGATTCAGATCTGTGTTAATACAAGAGCGGTTTAAGTTTTTATCTTTGGATTCCTTGAAAAAATATTTCAAGAGCTCCGGGCCGACAACATCTGCCCTCACCACCACCGTGCTTAAGAGACACGTGTGGATTAAAAACAATGTAAAGACAGGAGGAAATATAAACAGCTGACCCAGGGAGTGGGTGGGTGGGTGGGTGGTTCTGGGTCAAAACAGGGATTGAAAAAGATAAGATGGATTATTGACAAAAAAAAAAAGTTGGTGAGATGGAGGATGAAAGAAAAAAGAAAAAGAGGACGGTAAAGAAGTAAAGGTTTAAAAATAATAGAGAAAGGGAATGAGAGGATTTAGAGAATTATAGAAAGAGACGACGGCTGGAAAACAAAAACTTGGTAGAGAGAGAGAGAGAAAGAAAGAGAGAAGGAGGGAGGATAAAGTAGAAAAGAAATCCTGAGCTCAGAGTGGGACCAGGACCGGATCAGCTGCTGGTTCAGACACTTACAGCGGCTTCATGCAAAAGTTTGAGCAACCCTGGTTTAAAATGTCTGTTAATGTGAAACAGTTCATCAAGTGGAAGATGAAATGATCTCCAGAAGACAGAAAGTTAAACATGAAACACTCTTCTATCAGTGTATTATTGTAGTTTTCTACAGTTTCAGAGTGAAAAAGGGAAACAAAGCAGCAGCCTGCAGAAGAACGGGAAACCCAGGAGACTTGAGCTCTCAGAGAACTTTGACCAAAGTATCAGACAAGAGATTTACTATTTACACACTGGGATAGTTTCCAAAGGGGGGGGCTACTAGCTACTAACTATGCTGAGGGCCCAGACCTTTGCTGAGGGACCTTTTCCTTTTCTGTCACTTTGAACATAGGAATCCAGGGTTCCTACACATTTGAAATTTCCAAATTCCATACTTTTTCAAGACCTAATTTCCAGACTTCTTGGTGAAAAAATTCAAATAATTTGTGATATTTAAGTAAATAGATGTGCATAATATAAAAAAAAAATCATGCTATCATCAACCATTTGTTTTCATTATTGTGAATGTGTATGCCATTATGTAACCAAATCATTTCCAGGAGATTGTAGCTCGGTACAATAGTGCACATTAGAGAGAAGTTTGCTGTCCAATCGGATTTGATCCCACTCTCCAGAGAAGTATTAAGATAAACATATTTCCATACAATAGTTTCCATTTTCCACACTTTTCCAGACCTGGAAATGTATAAAATCAAATCCCATACTTTCCATACTTGCGTAGGAACCCTGTGTCATCTGTAACTTTATGCCTTTTGGAGATCATTTCATCTTCCACTTGCTGAACTGTTTCACATTAACAGACATTTTGAACAGGGGTCCCAAAGTTTTGCATGACACTGTACATATATCTACAGTCAGTGTGGAGGAGAGTGAAGTCCAGACTGGGCCGGGCCGAGTCGAGCCGAGCCAGGCTGGTGGGTGTGGGTGGGGGGTCGAGGTGGGAGGGATGAGCTGCTGCTCCAGAACATCTTTGTGCAGCTTAGCAGGAGCTGAGAGCGGATTGGAGGACACTCAGCGGAGATTTAGACGCCCCCGAGAAACCTGAGGTCGGACCAGACTGCAACACGGATCTCTAGTCTGCACCTCCTCCACCTCCCATCTTACAACCCCCCACCCCCCGACCCCCCCCACCCCATCACACAGAGGTCAAGGAGAGCTCTGCATCGTCTCTGTTTGAACAGACAGATGAAGTGACAAACAGACGGAGAAACAGACAGACAGCTCTGTGTCGGATTAGAAGTTGGGATCATAATCTGAGCCGGTAGCAAACGGATTAAAGCGAAAAACTGGTTTGATCGACGGCTCGAGGTGAAGACATCCCAGAGGTGTGAGGTCAGAGGTCAATGCAGCAGCATCATCATCATCATCATCACATGGAGGAGGAAGAGTTTCCACCATCTCTGCTTTACTCTCTCCACCATCATGTCACACAGTCACGACATCATCAGACACCAGGTGAAGAGTCTCCAGGTAGAAGCTCAGACTTCTCTGATCGATTAAATGTTTGATCTGAGTTCCTCTGAGTCGTCTCAGTGTCAGAGGTTTCATTTAGAAATGAAGTCCTGTCATTGGTTGATCCACTAGAGAAGAAAAAAAAAACGATATTAGTGTTGCTCTACAGGTTTGAGCCAACACTGAAGGAAAAAACTAAGTGGAAAATTATTCATTAGATGATTTTCAGCCTCTTTCTATTGATTTACTTTTATTTTATCAACGTTTTCCAACAGTTTTCTGCAGAGCTGCACTCAGGACATTTGGAAAAATCGAAGTTACAGTGAAATGTTGAGCCTCCAATACAGATCACAAGAGTTTGAACCATATTTGAGGGATTTTTGCAAAAATAGGATAGGTCTGTTTTTCTTACTTCATCGGTTGGGCTCTAGAAATGAGGAAATAAAGTTTAATAAATCTAATAACTAGTCACTTCTCCTTCAGATTCATGTCAAAATCAGTAAATTATTAAAGTCAAATCTGCCTTATTGATTCTACAGTCATTTTAATTGGAGACTATGACTCACATATGATATTATAAAGGCTCCAGTGCTGACAAACAACCAGAAATGACCCATAATAGTTTATAGAAGGACAGTTTTCATCTGTGTAAAGCTTGACACCCACTCCTCCTAGTGGTCGACAGCCATCTCTACACACTTGTAGATGAGTTAGAAGCATTATTACAACAACACAGGGAAATATTGGTATTATTTTGATATAAAATCTAAAAACCTCCCTTTAAAAAAAAAAAAAAAAAAGCTTTAGTCAGAAAACAAAAACTTATTTCCTAACCCACAGAAGACTTTTTTGTGCCAATAATAACTTCACAGAAGCCGTTTTATTTTTCAGGAATAATCACAAACGGATTGTTTCCAAGTTAAAAAAAAAAAAATCTCACTCCCGGTGTAACGTGGCAGCGTTTCAGAGCTCAGAGTGTCCAGCTCTTCTCAGTGTTCACACTGTTGTACAACAGAGCATCAATTACATAACACACTGTTGGATTCATATGGATTTATTGTCTCATGTATATTGTGAGAGCGTCCTGGAAACATGTGGACGCCAGATGTGAAAGCCATTAGCTCATGGTTTGTGTCCATCAGAGACAAAGGGACAGAGGATGTGAGCTGTGTTTCTTCTCAGCTGCTCTGCTCTTTATCACACACACACACACACACACACACACACACACACACACACACACACACACACACACACACACACACACACACACACATACACGTACGCTGACAAAGTGACAGAGGGGAATGGAAAAGGGGGATAGTCTCATTCACAGCATCCATCAACAGTCAGATCTTCATCTCCACTGAGACCGAGGCTGTAAATATTCTAGAGGCCGGTTGGCTGCAGTCCAGCTGGACCGAGCTGGTCCTGTCCCGTCCCGTCCCGTCCTGTCCTGTCCTGTCCTGTCCCGTCCTGTCCTGTCCTGTCCCGTCCTGCCCTGTCCTGTCCTGTCCTGTCCTGTCCCTGGTTGTAATCAGAGTCAGAGAAACTCTTTACGCTTTAAATCCAAAACACTCAGGCCGACGTGACAACCACACTCAGGTCATTGCGTTAAAGTGTCATTCATCAAAAGAGGAGAAACATAAAGTGCAGGATGTGGACACTGTCTACTACAGTAAGACTATACTGACTTATATGAAGACTATATGTAGTGTCAGGTACTGCTGGGCTGCACCATATGCAAAGTGATAATTATATTGGCAAATATTGTGATTTGGATATTGCACTTGGCTGTTTTTCATGAGTTCAACTATGTTGCAGTAAATTGTGCAGCGGCAGCTCAGGTCTCAGGTCTCTGGTCTCAGATCATAATCAGGTCATTGCTCTTTTTTTTTTGCATACTGGTGTTTTGCGTAGCTCCGTGCTCTTTGCTGCAGACCATAAATTGTACATTACTTCCTGTTATAAAATAATTAAAATCCACTCTCTAGACTACTATTATATAAACAGCACAATGACAGAGGTGTAATATAAACTGTAAAGTCAACAGTTCCCTCTTTCATCTCAACTCTTCACAACCAAAAGAAGGTCAGGTTTGTTTTTTTTTAAATTGCAGTGGAGAATATTTCAGTCTGACATTGAAGTCTTCATCAAATCAAAGGAGAGAGATTCTCCCTCGTGCAGGTGGTGCTCCACGCTAACAGGGTGGAGGGGGTGGGAGGAAATACTGTGAATGGAATGAGAGAGGAAGCCCCCATGTGACTGTGTGTGAGAAGAGATTCACTTAAAAGATACTGATACTCTGCACCATCAAAGCCAGGACAGGGGGGGTCGGCAACCGTTGTGACATGAAGAGACAGTTTAAATTATCTTGTCAATGAGTGTGCCAATAAAATATGACACAAAATACAAAAACATTTCCAACATACATGGGATTTTAACAGCTACTAAAAACTACATTTCTGACCTTCATAACAAACCAAACCGTTTGAAAACTGGTCAAAAACTGAGCAGGTTCTGGTTATTATATACACCACAGGCCTGATGCTCTGAAGCTCCACAGACTTCCTGCTGCCGTCACCTGACCTGTCCCACACTGGTCATTTACATTTTCTGCTGTTTGAGGTCAGAGACAAACAAAAGAACACGACTTCAAAATCCACCTGTGTTTGTTTATCATCACCATGTTTGCAAATCAATCCAAAGAAAATCAACATTTGTTTGCACATTAGATTAAAAGTCTCTGTGCTCTGTGCAAACCCAGGTGGGGTTAATTTTATCTGACGATGCTGCAGAAACATTAAATGTGCTGTGTGATTGTGTGGAAACTCATAAACACTAATGTGGCTCAAACAGAAGGATCCTGAAGGTTTTAATGAGCCACATTTTACATTATTTATCAATCTTTATCTTTCATTTTGCATGTAAATCGCTGTATTTCTATATTTCTGTATTGTCATCTTTTTTGACTTTGAAGATGACCACTGTTGTTTTTACATAGAGGAGGTATTTTCCTAAGCCTGTTTTATCCTACATAATGTTTAATTTTATTATTTTCATTGTTTTTATGGAGGCTTAAATAGACTAAACTAAACTAATCTTCCTGCATCTGTAAAACTGATCCTATTAAAACCACTAGGTGGCAGCACACAACCACTTTCCCCTCTTTTTGGGGTCTAATATGCATAGAAGCAAATACACACACACATGATTTAATCCGTCTGTTCCACATCACAGCACCGAGCTTCATACAGGTGTGTTGTCCTAGTGTGTGTGTGAATGTCACACTGGCCACCAGCTGTCCACTGATAACTGATGTAATTGCTCCATCTCTGGACAGTGGTAGCACACACACCAACACACACACAGTGGAGTGGTGTGGTTTGACCCCTGCTCCGTCTCTAGATTGTTCTGTGATGAGAACCAGTGGAAGGACAAACCACAGCAGACACCGATTCATCAGCCGCGTTCACCTGTAATAGAGACAAATCACCGATCCACCGAGTGTTTACGCAGCAAAGTGGAGCTGGATCCTAATCCTAATTGATTCTCCCATTGTTATATGTGTGTATTTCTGTGTGTGTTTAAAGCGATAGTTCATTCAACATTTTGGCAAATTGGCCCATTGCCATAATCCCTATAGTCATAGCAGTAGGTTTGTTACCTTTAATTGTCGGTGCAAGCTGTTTTTGGAACGGTGGAGCAGAGCCGTGAGCTGCTCAGAGCTACGCTACGGAGGCTCATGGGATTTCTTGTTTCCCCTCATCAAACTCATCAAATACACAATCCAACAACTCCACAACGCTCTGGTGGACAAGTTGTGACCTGCACATTCACCACGCTATGAGATAATAACACAACGTTACCAGACAGAGTTGTTTTAGAGGGAAATACAGAGACTGCTTGATGAAAAACTGTCCCTGAAGGCAACATGCATCAGTGGTTTTGCATGAATTTCCCTCTAAAACAACTAACAAGATATTTCAGATGTGTCACAATTTAAAGTTTATGTTTGTGTTCACTTAAAAATCTCACCTCCATCAGATCTGAACTCACTTTTAAAGACGTTCTTCTATCAAAATGCTTTTTTATAGTTTCCTCTTAAGTTAAAAGAAGCTTTTCATCTATTTTGATTCCTCCTGTTCCCTGAGTTTCACTGCATCGTTGTGACTTTGCACTTTTCTGTTCAGGTTGGGTTTTGATGTTTTTGTGACCTTGTTGTTTAGCAACTTGTTGTAAAGAACTTTGTTTTGAAAAGTTTTATATATATATAAAGCATAGCATTTATTATTCCTATAATAAAAAACATGACAATAAATGCATATATAGTGCATTATGATTGGTTAACACTGAGATTTCATTTTACTGGTAGATGTTTTCATCACTACGACGTTGATATCTAGTTTAAAAAGTGAAATCATTGAGTATCAGTCAATCAGTTTATAAGAAAAATCAAGATGCAATAACTATAATGAGTTCATAAAAGCACACACACACACACACACACACACACACACACTGATCCACATGCACGTGCACTAACAGTGTGTGTGTGTGTGTGTGTCAGTCGTCTTTACTGTATGAGACAGACTGATAAACCACCTGTGAAGGATCAGTGGACGACCTGTCTAAACGTCTCCCTAGGCAACGCCACGCGAGACCGCGGTGTCAAACTCTCTCTCACACACACACACACACACACACACACATGCAGCATGGACGGGCTCATGTCACACACACTGCTATTAACAAATTACATGTCAGCTCTGCAGCACGGTCACGCAAACTGGTCCAATGGAGCCCGGCGTGGTGGCTAAGTGAGAAAACACACACACACACACACACACACACACACACACACATATACACACACACAATCACCTGATACCTGCACAAAACCAGGTATGGATCTCACACACACACAGACACACAGACACTGCAGTGAGGTCTCTCTCCACAGATTACATGTCAGCAGTGTTTCAGAGCACCAGAGCTGCTGAGTGTGAAGACAAAAGGTCAGGACACGCTGACACGCTGCGGTCCGGCCAGGTGACGCTCACGGTGACGCTCACGGTGATTAACCCACAGTTCAATTACACCTGACGGCTGACAGGAAGTAGAGAAAAAGCACAAAAAGAAGTATAAATGAGGTCATTTCACTTCTACTACTTTTTACACATGTAAAAAATTCACGCATCAGAGACCCGGTCGGTCCGAGAGACGTTTGAGGATCTTGTTCTGTTCAGTTTTTTTTATAATTACGTGTGCTATTACTCTTAAAGAGTAATTACGCAAGATTTTTACTTCAATTCTGCTCCATTTTTACCTTAATTAAACAGCTCCAGAGTCCTAGTTCTGGTTAAATCAATGACTTGTAACTAGTTCCAGGGAGAATGGAGGCTCTCTGCCTTCCACCTAGCGTCTCTTGGCTGAAAACCAACCTTGTAAGATCAGAGCCTACACAGATATACACATGGTAACATGGTAGATGATAAATAACCTTATCCACCGCTCCATGGATTGATTTCTCACCGGCTTCATTGAAAACAAATGCACATGGAGGAGAGGAGGGTTAGAGACACAGAGGAGGAGACACCAGACCTGGAGGGTTCAGCTTTAAAACTCTGACAGGTGAAAACTTCCTGCAGCACAAATAAATAAATAAATAAATAAATTCTTCTTCTAAAAACATGCAGACTCACTCTCCGGACAGGGTTTTTAGTTGGACATGTTGTCAGTGGGTTAATTAAAGCTCCATCCAACGTCTAACAGCTTTGCAAATTGTGGATTCCCTGAGAAAGGGCTCATTAGCAGAAAGACTGGGTGAAGCTCCTCAATTAAAGACAGAGAGAAGGAAGGAGCCACTTCACATGGGGCTGCCTGCAATTTACTGATTCTCTCCTTGACACTGAGCTAAAGGCAGAACGAGAGCATGAACCTTTACAGTGAGTTGTTTAACATAAAGAAAAAACTACAGATTAATAAAAGTAGAGTTTTACCTCACAGAAAGGATCAAAAAGCAGAATATAGGTAAAGCACATTGATAATCTGTTTGGCTAGACTTTAACACAATAAATCCCCTGTCATTGGCAGACGTGACTTTTTCTAAGCGATCAGTGAATGAACCGTGAGCGGAGCCAAGAAAATATTTAAATCAGCTTGAAATAACAGACGTCAGAGGCTGGATGTGTTTAAAGAGGCCGAGTTGGCACCGAGCAGCAAAGATATAAAAACCAAGGACAAACACACGACTTTCAGTCAGGAGCGTTACACAGGTTAGACTGAAACCATGACACATGATATTATACTGATTATTTTTCCTCATAATGTGACTGATTGGGTCCCCAATAACCACAACTAGATCACATGACATGTTGCTGCCGATTAAAGCTGATAGATTAAAGGTTGATCAGCTCAACTTTATGAATTAAATGCAAATATTCTGGTTTTGAGACGATATGGAGAAGTTTTCTATCATTTCTATAAGTAAATAAAGTCATCAAGGCCATATTGATTTGACTAAATGATGTCATTGATCGATTTATCATTGACTTATTTTTGATCTCTTTACTTGTTTACTGTACTTTTGTTGCACCATGTAATAACAGTGTGATGTGAATCTACCATTTCTCTGTTATATGTTTTTAATGTGATTCCTGAAACATGTGGAAAAGTCAATAAAATTCAATAAATTCAGATTAAATTGTTGTTATATTTGACATTTTATAGACAACAACTAACAATTTATTGATTGATGGGGAAATTAAATGTTTAAATGAAGATCATAAGCTTCATAAAGATAAAGCAGGTGGAGGAGAGGGTGAAGAGAGAGAAGAGTGAAAAGCCAAAAAGCTTCACTTCCTGTTCGTCGCTGCAGTTATTTAACATGTTGATGATTCCCTTCCTCCTCCTCCTCCTCCTTTAGTCCCAGTCGGCCGGATGCTCCTGCTCTCTGTGTGTGTGTGTGTGTGTGTGTGTGTGTGTGTGTGTACAGCTGGACAGGTAAAGTGTGTGTAGGTTAAAACCTCAGAGTCTCAGAGATGAAGAGAAAGTTTCAAAGTGGTTGTTTGAGATATCAGAGCTCAAAGGCAAAAAAAAAATGAAAAAAGACAAAACCGAGCTCACGCAGACACCAGCAGGAGAGCGTGAGGAGGTGGGTGTGTGTGTGTGTGTGTGTGTGTGTGTGTGTGTGTGTGTGTGTGTGTGTGAGTCTGGCAGGCCTGAGGCGGTGGCTCGGTGCCAGGTTGAGGTCAGCTGAGGTTTTATGAACAGAGGAGGGAAAAGGTGATTTGGATGGAAAATTCTGTGGTCGTGTCTCATTTCCATGGTGTTTGATGAAGGACAGAGGAGACAGAGGACAGAGGAGACAGAGGACAGAGGAAAGGAGACACAGAGGACACTTAGGACAGAGGACAGAGGAGACGAGGACAGAGGACAGAGGAGACGAGGACAGAGGACAGAGGAGACGAGGACAGAGGACAGAGGAGACAAAGGAGAGGAGCTGTAGGTGATTTGCATTGGATCAATGAAACAGCTATACGTCTGTGATGTACAGATGTGACAACTTTTCTATTTTCTTTGCTGTTCTTTTTTGTGAGCTTTTCTTCCCTCCCTCCATCTCTGTCTCTCTCCCCCTCCTTCCCTCCCTCACTCACCCTTCATCCCTCCCCCTTCCTTTCCTCCCTCCCTGCTTCCCTCCATCTCTCTATAACTCCTTCCATTCCTCCCTCCATCTTTCACCCTCCCCTCTTCCTTTCCTCCCTCCCTCCTTCCCTCTCTTCCTCTCTCTCCTTCCCTCCATCTCTCACCCTATCCCCTTCCTTTCCTCCCTCCCTGCTTCCCTCCCTCTCTCTCCCTCCTTCCATTCCTCCCCCCTCTCTTTCTCCCTCCTCCCCTCCATCTCTCACCCTCCCCCTTCCTCTCCTCCCTCCCTTCTTCCGTCCATTTCTCTCTCTCTCCCTTCTTTCCTCCATCCCTCCCCCCTCCCTGCTTCCCTCCTTTCATTATTCTCTCCCTCTTTTCCTCCCTCCTCCTTTCCTCTCTCCCTCCTTCCCTCCCTCCTTCTCTCTCCCTCTCCCTCTCTATCTCTCTTACCCTTCTTCCCTCCTACTCTCACCCTCCCCCTTCCTTTCCTCCCTCCCTTTTTCCATCCATTTCTCTCTCTCTCTCCCTCCCTCTTTCCATCCTTCCCTCCCCCTCTCTCCCTCCATCCCTCCTCCCTTCCTCTATATGATGTAATATGAAGAAGAGACGAGGTGCAGACATGTTTCTCCCCCTCCTCCTCTTTAGCAGATGATGGACGTTACCACCACCACCTTAACAAAAAAATAAAGTTGTGTTAATTCCCTCCAGTAGAAAAGGCTCCTGAATGCAGCACACGTCCACGTCCACCGCTGCTCGCTCCTCGCCGCTCGGCCTCTTCAAAAAGCCTCAGTGTGTAATTGTCTGTGGCGTTCGCAGCTCAGACACTTTGAAAACTCGGCGCGTCGGGCTAATTGTCGGGGCCGATGCTCGGCGGTTTCTAACTAAGCAGCGAGATGAGTGTTTCTGGCAAACTGGCAACAAAGCTCGTTAACTGTAATGAGCCAATCGGCCGCGTTAGAGAGAGAGGGAGGAAGAGGAGGAGGAGGAGGAAGAGGATGAAGGTGAGGAAGTTGAGTAAAAAGGTAAAAAACAAAGTGAAAGGAAGTGAAGAAGTTGGACCAAAGATACTCTAGTTATGTCATGTGATTAAAGATGATGGGACATTTAGATAAACGGCGTCTTCCACCTGACTTACATTAAAGGGACAGCTTCATAAACTGTGGGAACCTGTTGCCGTGGTAACGAAAGGTTGAAAAGAGAGAGAGAGAGAGTGAGAGCGAGGTGTTAAAGCAGCGCTGACATGTAACCTGTCGTGAGTCTGTGTGTCTGTGTGAGTGTGTGTGTGTGTGTGTGATACTTCACTGCCGACTGTCACCAGCTGTGTGTTTATGGGCTGTGTGACAGGAGCCTCTGCTGCAGCTGTTACCTTGTGCACACACACTCTCACACACACACACACACACACACACACACACACACACACACTTAGACACACACACAACTATGATGCAGCTCCTCTCAGACAAGCTTCAGGTCACTTCCTGTTCATATAGTTATGAAATATAAAAACTTGTCTGACCCAGTTTGTCTTGGAGTCGAGGTGAGTGTTTTAATTTGAAGGAATTCCCTCCATGTGGCTCAGTGACGTCACCACCACGACCTGGCCTCTTTGACTTCTGACTTCCAACATATAAATACTTCATCCTGGAGTCCGAGTGAATACTTTTTACAAATATTTTAAAGGAATAGTTCACCAAAAAAATGAAATTTAGTCATTAGTGCTGATGAATACTCCGGAGTAGTTTTTTATTCCTCAAAGTGCATCTGGAGACCCGGGAGGCCGGTTCCTAGTCCAACCAAAACTTTATATGAGAGTAATAGGGCCCGACACAAAACCGTCCATAAAACTACACAAAAACCATCTAATATTCCTCCACGCTGCTCATCCACTGCAATCCAAGTGTCCTGAAGGGAAATAGTCCAGAGTTTACTGGAAACTACCTAATTTTACAGCCTGAACAATCCTGTATTCTATTGAATTTGCCTGGGGCGCACTCTCACGTGACTGGACTTGCCTCAATAATGACGTCAATTACAAGGTGTTTGTGTAGTTTTATGGACGTTTTTGTGTCGGGCGCTATTGACTCAAATATAACGATTTTGTTGGACTACAAACCGGCCTCCCGGGTCTCCAGATGCACTTTGAGGAATAAAAAACTACTCTGGAGTATTCATCAGCATGAGGGGGAGTCAATTTTGTGAACTATTCCTTTAAGAGGCTGTGTTACTGACAGTAGCTCCAGGAGGAGAATGACTTCTCTGACCCTGTGCAACTGAACTCAACAATTAGAGACCTAGTTTCACTGGAAATTGTAAAAGAAAAATAAGAAAAAAAGATGAAATAAAAATCAAATAAAGAATCATAAATGCCATGTGAGGTCAGACCACAGCGTGATTCATCTCTATAAAGCTCAGAATAAGATAATAATATCTACGTCTGCTCTTATTTATTTATACATGTGTGTAATGAACGAACCAAATCCATAATTGGCCTCAGTGATCCACACACACACACACACACACAGTGCTGTGTGAGGCTCATTAGTTTTGATGAATATGATCATTATTATAATCAATAACCGACCAGCTAATGAGCATGAGAACAACACACAGTGAACAAACAACCACAACACATGGAGGTGAATGAATGGAGTTATTAAAGGGATAGTTCAACATTTTGGAAAATTGGCCCATTGCCATAATCCCTATAGTCATAGCAGTAGGTTTGTTACCTTTAATTGTCGGTGCAAGCTATTTTTAGAACGGCGGAGCAGAGCCGTGAGCTGCTCAGAGCTCATGGGATTTCTTGGTTTCCCTCATCAAACTCATCAAACACACAATCCAACAACTCCAAAACGCTCTGGTGGACAAGTTGTGACCTGCACATTCACCACGCTGTGAGATAATAACACAACGTTACCAGACAGAGTTGTTTTAGAGGGAAATACAGAGACTGATGCTGAAAAACTGTCCCTGAAGGCAACGCACATCAGCAATTTTGCATGAATTTCCCTCTAAAACAACTCTGTCTGGTAACGTTGTGTTATTATCTCATAGCGTGGTGAATGTGCAGGTCACAACTTGTCCACCAGAGCGTTGTGGAGTTGTTGGATTGTGTATTTGATGAGTTTGATGAGGGAAACCAAGAAATCCCATGAGCCTCCGTAGCGTAGCTCTGAGCAGCTCACGGCTCTGCTCCGCCGTTCTAAAAACAGCTTGCACCGACAATTAAAGGTAACGAACCTACTGCTGTGACTATAGGGATTATGGCAATGGGCCAATTTGCCAAAATGTTGAACTATCCCTTTGAACCTTCGGGCCTGTATAGGTGAAGGTGAAGCCGGGATGCGACGGAGCGTATAGGAAACGTTTCCATGCCGACATATCAGAATTATCAGCAGGAAATCCGACAGCATGGATCTGATGGATCTGATTGGCTCGAGGCCTCCGTGTGTTTACGTTGTGGTTTAATAATAATAAAATAATATCAGCATTTCTATTCTCAGGGCTTTTTAAACCGGGCGGCAGCTGACGGAGATCACAGCTGAGCAGAGAGAGAGTGTGTGTGTGTGTGTGTGTGTGTGTGTGTGTGTGTGTGTGTGTGTGTGATGGAGAGAAAGAATGGAAGTGTCAGTGAATTAGCTACTGAGTGTGTGAGTGTGAGATAGAGAGAGAGAGAGTGTGTGTGTGAGTGAAAGATGGAGGCAGAGGAAGAGACAGCACCAGTGTGTGTTTCTGTGTGTGTGTGTGTGTGTGTGTGTGTGTGTGTGTGTGTGTGTAGTAAGGAGTTGTGTAAAGCATTCATCTTTGTAGGTCATTCATCAGGCTACAGACAGGACACTGGTCAACTACATGATAGATAATGTGCTTTGCATAATGGCTACCGAGAGTAAAGGATATCACTATACAGTATGCTAGCCTGAACACGCACACACACACACACACACACACACACACACACACACACACACACACACACACATGTACACGCACACAAACACACACACGCACATGGCAACCCAATACAGCAAAGCTTAAATATTTAAGAGGAGCTCCTGCTGAGCTGCCTGGACAGGGGTTCTCAGTGTGTGTCTGTGTGTGTGTGTGTGTGTGTGTGTGTGTGTCTGTGTGTGACACAAATATTTCCAGTCTAGGCCATGTGGAAAATTGCCTCCCCTCACTCCAGCTCCACACACACACACACACACACAGACACACAGACACACACACACACACACAGTAAAACATGTTTTAGTTCCCTGTTGTCACCATCTCTGAGCTTTAAAGTGAATAAAATATTCTGTTTACATTGAGGAAACTGCTCTGTTGTGTTGTAAGATCCAGTTATTACAACTTTATTTATTTATTCATCGGTGCCGTGATGAAGCCGTCACCTCCTACTTCACCTGACTGATACGGATTCACGTCACGAGTCACTTCGACGTCTCTGAGCTCCTTTATTATTATTATTTCACATGGGAAGTGGAAGTGAAGGACTGAAAACTGAAGACTGAAGTCGGCAGCGAAGGCTTTAACACCGTTAACCTGCAGGTTTTCCTCCAGAATTAAAGGATTAAAGTGGATGATGAAACAATCAAAGTCCTACAACAGTAACAACGCTGCTTAATCTTAGTTTTTTAAGTTTGTTGCTGCAGAGACAGAGACTCACTCGTCTGTAGTTTGTTGGTCTCGACTTTGAGACTCTTTGTGTTTTTAAATAGTTTCAGCCTCAGTTTTTTTTTATACTTTATTGCAGGATTGCACAAGTCGTTCCTTCATGTTCCATTACACTACATTGCTTTTTAGCCATTGGAGCGATCCCACAAAATGTATGCAATTTGTAGTGAGAAACATCAAAGAAATGAAAAGTTCATGGTAACAGAAATACGTAATAATAATAATCTAATAATAATAAAGGATAGGAATAAAGACAAAGACAGTAAAATAGAAAAAAATAAGCATAAGATAAACCAAAAATATATGTATATATACATACACGTGCGTGCACCCATATATATATACAGTTAATTCTCTTCAGAGATCTACTAAACATTTCTTCAGAGCTGGACTCTTCAGTTTTATTCATTTATATAGTTAATCCACTGATCAGACATTCTGGTTCTTGATTTCTTATTCTATGTAGCTTCAGTTTAGATTTAGTGTGTTTATTTCTACCTTGTTTCCTTTTTTAACGCACTGCACTGATGAGAAACTGTCTTCAGAGAGTCTTCAGCCATGTTGGAGATGATGACCTCATCACCTCAGCCCTTCGTGTTCCTGATCCACTCCCAGAATGCATCTGTTTTTTTGGTAATCTTGGCATCTTTATTTCCTGTTTTACATCCCGGTTCAATTGCTTTTATTGCAGTTTTATGTCGGCTACACTCTGGCCTCTTCTTTAAATGAGATTATATCTTAATGAGCCTCTGCTGAAGAGATTTAAACGGTTTAAATGAATCAATTCATTCATTCTCCTCCTTGAGCGATTGTTCTCATCAAGCCACAGAAACGAGGTGGGAGTGGTTCTGTGTTGTTGTAGTTGTTCATCTTGTTCTTATCTTCTTTAGTTAAAATGTGAAGCATTTCCACATTAAAAACATCTAAACTGTGACATTTAAGTTCAGATCAGTTAAAATGAACGAGCTGCCCAGTGACATTTCAAATCTTAATCCTGCTGAGGCTTTCAAAAAATGTTTAAAGCACACACACAAAAGAAATAGTGACATCCCACAATTACAACTGCACTCTCCATCTAATCTAATACAAAGAGGAGGAGGTGATAAAACAGAGCGAAGGGCAAGAGGAAGGAAAAATAGATAGAAAGAGGAGAGGTCAGAGAGCAGGAGAGAGGGATTATGGGAGGAGATGGAGTTAGACAGGCGACAGCTATTTCAGGATTTTGTAGAGGACAGCGGGAGTGACCTTTCACTATTATGTCTGTGTGTGTGTGTGTGTGTGTGTGTGTGTGTGTGTGTGTGTGTTAGATCAGGGGAACCTTTAGTGTCAAAGCATTTCTTTCACACAGTTACACAAAGGCTGCAGGACGACAAACGATTACACAAGAGCGTTTTGATTAGAGCAGCGTCTTCTACACAGAAGAGTAAAGGACTCGGGTCAGTAAACTCCCGATGGAGCCGCGTTGTTGAGACGTTTGGGACGTTTTGTCGACAGCCACAATGAACCAGGGCGAAGTGGTCGCTCTGACGATCTGTCAGGAGTGCATGATGGGAAATCTTAAACTCAGAATATGTTACTTTATTAACCCTCAAGAAGTGGTATTTGGGTCTAGACCTGAAGGCCTGTAGGGCTGCCAATCTCCCCCCAAATCACATTCAAATTTCTAATGCTTCTTATGTTAAATATTCAAATTATATCCACCTATACCAGCTTATTAATAAGTCCTGCATCCACTAAAGGGCATTCCAACCAAATCTGTGAGGTAACATCTGCAACGAACTGAAGTTTTACCAACTCAATATAAAACTTCAAGAAGGGAAATCAAAATATTAAAAGTAGTGGTGCAACAGATGGTGTGCATGTAGTGTGGGCACAGGCAATTAAAAAAAACTCTGCTCAACGTTCATTTGCATCATTGTGGAAGGCACATGTTCGAACGTCAGTTTCCACCTTCGAATGTTCTCATTTCTAAAATAAACTCTTAAAATAGCGAAGTTCGTTCTGACAGCCCTAAAGGCCACTAGGGTGCGCTATATAAATATGGTTTTCTTCAATTTATTTGCCGGACAATGACATATTTTGTGTAGAACTGTTCTCTCTTTCAGATCAAATTGATGGCCACTACTTGCATTGCATTATGGGTATTTTACATCAGCGCTGTACATCGGTCTAGCCTCTTGTTTTCTTTCTCTTGTTTTTTGTGTCCATATCTTTTGTATTACTGATCGTGAGTTGCCTCTGTGCGTGAAATGTGAATTATACATGAATGTTTGCTTTTTATCTAATTTTGCAACACCGCTGGTATTAGCAGGAGTGCAAATGCCCCGGCCACCATTAGGTGGCGCTGTAGGGACACTATTGAGCTTTCTAGTGCAAACAACGCATCCAAACACAGTTAACCCACGCTCTAACTCCTCCATAACACCTAGACCAGTGCTTTAAATCAATCAAACTAAACTGGGTCAATATGACAAAACTGAAGCAAGCACAAGAGTTAATACAAATATACTGTAAAACATTCAGCTGTAAGTCAAGTTATGACACATCTTCCTGTGTTTACTTAACATTTTTATTATGTGACTGTAAGTTTAAAATAGGAAAAGACAACTGCATGACTTTAAAAAGTAACTGCTGCTGCTGTATCTGAACCTGTAAAGGTGTTTGCATGACTCAGCTGCTCACTGAAGTGACATGACATAACTGGTGGTTATATAAGAGTTATCCCAAACAAACAGCGCTGATGGCACCGAGTGGGATGAGGAATAAAAGGAGTTAAGCGATTGAGACCTGCAGCAGCAGTGGCTTCACAGGAAGAAGAAGTGATGATGATACAGAACAAGGCAGAAGTATTTGTGCATCACTATTTGAACATGTGTTGGAAGGAAGAACGTGTTTATTTCCAGAGTAATCCGGCCTGCTGGCGCTAATTACAGCTGTCGACGTGACGATGACGGTGACACACACACACACACTCGCTCTGCAGCTCCGCCATCGCAGAGCTTTTATTTGTTAAGCAAGTGTTGCAAAGTTTGCAGTGTAATAAATACGAGGAGGAGCTCTGTCGGCCGCTGGACTGTGTCTGTGAGCCTGGTGACAGCAGCTGTAGTCACTGACCCCACACACACACATATACAAACACACACACACGCAGCAGCAGCAGTGTTTGGGACCCAGCATCACCTGGCAACTGCACGTCCAGCAGCAGAAGTACTGGAATATAAAACAACAAAACAAAGGAGGCCGAAACCTGCAGATTCAAATCAATTCAAAATATGAGGTGTGTATTCAGAAAGTATTCACACCCCCCCTTCATTTTATTATTATTATTATTATGTTGTGGCCTCATGCAAAATGCACAAACTGTGAAATCCCATTGTGTGTGTTCAGACTATTTGTTATTTAAGTCAGGTGCCTCATTCCAAAACCAAAGTAATGGTGTGCTGACATGTTGCAGAGAGGGTCATGTACATGTGTTTGCAACTCAACAGCATGTGAATAATGTATACTGTAGGCTATGTATCAATGGTTGTTTTTTAACACATGTCCATAATACACAGCTACAATAACACAATGTGACACACAAACAGCAACAACCGTGCAGGTGGATGTGATGCTGCAGCAGTTTTAGGCAGGATAATAGATGGTGCTGCCAGTTAATGCACATCTCAGAGGAGAACACGGTACAAACACACACACAGTGCACCCTCGGAGCACACACACACACACACACACACACACACACACACACACTGTAACGCACTGCCGGGTGAAAATCCAACAACACATGTACTGTATTCTTCTTCTCCCTGACTGTAGGAAATTACTACGGCTTCACCCCAGATATTCACAGAAACTCAACTCAACACTGTTTTTGAATAATGTAATGAAACCATCCCATAATTCACCTCTGAGCCTTTTTGTGAATCTGATTTCTTCCACGACTCTCCTGCATTTTTAACAAGTCCTGTAGTCGAGCGGAGCAGTGAAACAAGCCGAACGTGACAGAACCAGCGTTTTAATGGCTGTAGCGTAATCACGTTCTGAATAAGAGATTTCTACTAATGAATGAAAGAATCTGGGAGAAACAATGATAATTTACTCATTTATCATCTTATCATCTATCAGAACTGTTTATATATACACACTTTAGCCCATAAAACTGGAAACTTTTAGTTTTTCCTCTTTTTATCCCTATTAAAGAGGTTAATTATGGGTTTTTTTCCCACAATTTTCACAGTGATATGTTTGGAAGAGTGACCTATAAAGTTTTGAGAAGATATACACTTTATCTATAAAGAATAAATCACATTGTCACAATCGTTGTATGAGAAGAGGTAAAAAAAAAAAAAAAAGTTTTTACTTTATGGGCTACATGTTTCGTATCCTGTATTATACTCTTATTAATCATGTTTTACCTGCACAAACCTTCACCTGTGCAGCACTTTGTTGAGTTCTCTGTGACAAGTATTATATAAATAACATTTACTTGTAAAGAGTTTATACAGAAGACATTTGGAATAATTAACTCTATATAATTTTAAACAGTAAAATATTGAGCCTTAAATACAGAATACAGATAATATTCATATTGGCATTGGTCCCAGACATCCCATATACTGATATGAGCCTTCATAATTACGTCTTCACTAGTGTATAATCACCTGAAAATGAAAATCGTTGTGTTTTCTGTAGCTCAGAATGAACCGAACGTGAGATTGTGATATTTCTACGGTGGCCCGGAGCAGACAAACATTTAAAGCCTTTATCTTTAGACATGTTGATGTTCTCCTGCACCCTGACCCAATAAACCCTTTTACACTGCTCCTTTAATTCAGACTTTAGTTTGCTCAGATGAAAACACACTGCAGCATCAGCAGCAGTTTAATCTGTAATAACCCCAAACACACACACACACACACACACACACACACACACACACACACCTGCCTGAGGCGCCAGGTGGTTCTGAACAAACAACAGGTGTGTGAGGTTCAACAGAAAGCAGCAGCAGGTCGTGACGACGCGTTTATGGCCACGCGGCGCCGTATTAAAAAGAAACGATATGCGAATGAGTGCTCTCCTCCTCCTCTTCCTCCTCCTCCTCCTCTTCTTCCTCCTCCTCCTCCATCTTCACCCTTTTCTGCTTCTCTCTCTCTCTCATCTAGAGAGAGTTATGGCGTCTCGTTAGCGTTAACGAGCCCACGGCTGGCTGCGTTCAGAAGCTTAATGACGACAGGGGTAGAGATGGCTGACCTGACCCCCCCTCATCTCCCCCATCTCCCTCATCTCCCCCTGCTACACTGCTCTACATACATCCTCCACTTCTGTCCTGCTGCAACCCAACCAGGAATTATCCAGTACCACTTAAAGGGATAGTTCACCCAAAATAGAAATTTCACTCATTATCTACTCACCCTCATGTGGACTAAGGGCTGGGAGAAGTTTCAGAGTCCTCCGTGGCTTCTCTGAGTTACGTCCTCTTCCCGGTTCGTCCAAATATGACGGACCAGGAAGAGGAGCTTCCGCTACAAAACAAGCTTGAAATATAGACTTATTTAATTTTCTTCGGGACAATTTTGCATTTCAGGGCTTCAATACAAGACGGACATTACATACGAGCAGCATGGAGGTATTTGGATGTTTTTTGGTGTGTCTTTTTGTTACGAAGACAGTTGGTATCCATTTGCAACCGTCATATGGACATGCACTGCTACGCCGAGACCCCCTGTAACTCAGAGAAGACACGGAGAACTCTGAAACTTCTCCCAGCCCTTAGTCCACATGAGCGTGAGTAGACAATGAGTGAAATTTCTATTTTGGGTGAACTATCCCTTTAACGTCCAGCTTTTATTTCAGTTGAGAGAAGATCCCACATCTATTACTGTTTTAACATTCCCACCGAAGGCGCTGACCCCTGTAAGTGAGCGCTCTGCATCCTGCAGCTTGATGGGGTCGCAATTAATGTGCTGCTGCAGAGAGGAGATGATGATGATGATGATGATGATGATGATGATGATGCAATGCGCCTCACGCTGCCACGGGAACGAGCTTGAACCTCCGACACAAGAAGAAGCAGAAGCAGAAGAGGAGGAGGTGAAGGAGTGGTTGGTTTGACGTGCGGTGAGCTGCTGCTGAGCTCCGGCCCACAGCAATTAAACTGTTATTACAAAGTCAACGACAACGACGACGATGGAGCTGCAGGCCGACGGACACACACACTGTCCCCTGGTAAACGCACACGCAGCAATTTGATCTGAGCAATTAGAAGCTGATAGGAAAACGCTAAGACAAAGTGCGCCTGGCCTGCTGCTCTCCTGCTGCTTCCCCCTTTCCCCTCCTCTTCTTCTTCCTCCTCTTCGTCCCATTTCTATTCTGCTCAGCCCCTCCCTCTCCAGGGCATAGCCATCAGTTTCACTCCTCTTCCTGTTTAGCATCTCTCTCTCTGTCTCACCCTCTCTCACCCCTGAGTCCTGTCTCATCAACTCTCTCCGTCTTTGTCTCTGATTCTCTCCCTCTCTCTGTCTCTCTGGTGGATTCGCTGAAGACACTGTTCCAGAGATATTAACGTCTGCTCTGCCTCCAACGAGTCGACTTTTCTTCTCATTCACTGACTCTCTGCTCGGCTCGGTTGTTGTGTTGTGTTGTGTCCTCTGGGTCGGAGCAAACACACTTTGTCAGAATGGTTTTTAAGCATCAGGTGAAGAGACGACGGCAGAATAATATAGATACATATGCCAGCAGCAAAACAGAATATATGGATAATGTGACCTTATTCCAACCGGCCTGCTGCACCTCTGCACAACTAGAAACAACACTAGAAACAAACACCTCATCACAGGAAGAAGGCGAAGGCTAAAAAGCTAAAATACACCAGTTTCAGTGTCGTGTGTATTGGACCACAGATTTGGAACGAGCTCGATAGAAAAACTTAAAGAAACAACTACTGTCAATGTACGTTTGATTGATCAAGTCATGTATAAACAGTAGGTGGGTAATTTGGTGTAACAGGGCTGTGTTTCCTTATTGGCAATGCTGCCCTTAACCGTTGTGTCCTGACTTGTTTTATTCCTCACACACAAAGTTACACCTGAATGCTGGGAATGACTGCTGTGTGTCTGTCCTATAGTGTGTTGTTGTATCCAGTGTCTGTTGTGTTTGTGTGTCTGTGTCTGTGAGAAATCGGCCCCACTACTATGAGCTTTAAAGGGGACATATTATGGAAAAGGCTCTTCAACATATGTGTGTTTATTTTGCCTTCCAGCCCCCAAAATGTGAGAATTGACAAAAAGATCTGTAATTTGTGAGCTGTTCCCTCAGTTGTCTTCCAGTGATGTAACTAGGATTCAAATTTGCGTAATCCCACCCCTACCTGGTACTGGTAGAGGGGGCGGGGCAAGCAGTGGTTCATTTGCATTTAAAGGGACAGGCTCTGAAACCAGCCATTCTGAACAGAGCTGTTTTGAGAGGATGAAAAGAGCTGTGATGTTTGATCCTTGGGGGATTCTGACTCTGATTTGTGGAAAAGGGGCAGAATATGTCTCCTTTAAGTAGCTTCCTTGTTTGTAAGATTTCTTCTGATGATGTGTTAGTGTGTGAAAATAAATCAAATCAAATTGACAGGACTGATCAGGATCAAATTCATTATGATACTAAACAGTTTGTTATATTTAGTGCTGCTGCCACTCAGGAGGAGGGGTTCAGAAAACACTGAGGAACAGTGGTGGTACTGTAATATTTTAGAAAGTAGCGTTTGGGTTTAATGTTGTGACTGATCAGAATCTGTCTTTGTGAATCTTTATTCCGTATTAAAAAACCTCCAAGGCTCATCTATGTACTTCTCTCATAATAACTTCATTTATATCGCAGGTTTTCTGAAGAATGAATCCAAGTCAGATGGAGATGAAGCTGCATATTGAGGACAAACTATCTGCACTGATATTAATAAGGAGAATTAGACGGAGCACTGTTGTATAAAAAGGCATCACATAAAAGAAAGTTTATAAAAATGAGTTTTAAGATGATGAAGCTGTTGATTCTCTGAGCTTCTCCTCCTCCAAAGTCTTAACTTCAGTATAACTTGATGTGGTTCAACCAGCTCGGTCCGATCCGGTCCAGTCCGGTCTAGTCCGGTCGGGACCGGTCTTGACCTCTGTGGCCTCAGTTACTCAGATTAAAAAACGACGGAGCTCATCGGCCTGCTTGACTGGGCCGGTCCCATTCTGTCAGTCGGCCTGTCTCTCAGCAGGAACCTGATACATGGTGGGAGATAGAGTGACAACTGGGGGAGTTGCCATCGCCCCCTCCATCAATCCTCTCTCTCTCCTCCTCCCTCTGTTCCTACTCTTCACCTCCTCCTCCTCCTCCAGTCCTCATTCATTCATTTCTCCCTCTATCTTCCTCATTGATCTTTGTCAGTTGTTTTCACGTCCTACTTCTTCCTTCCTCCTCTTCTCCATCAGTTTCCTCACTGCAAAAACTCAAACTCTTTCCAAGAATATTTGTCTTATTTCTTGTCAAAATGTCTCATTTCTAGTCAAAATTAATCTCTTTCCACTTACAATAAGACTCATCACCTACAAATTAACTTGTTTTTAGATCATTTTCACTTGTTTCAATCAAAATTTTCACTTGAAATAAGTAGAAAAATCTGCCAGTGAAAGCAAGTTTTTTGTGCTTGTTATAATAAAGAAAAACTTGCTCCACTATCAGATTATTTTAAATGAAAATATGCTTGAAAGAAGTAAAAAAAGTGTCTAAAAACAAGCTACTTTTTAATGTGATGAGTCTTAAGTATAATGAGATTACATTTAGACTAAAAAATTAGACAAACATTCTTGGTAAGATTTTGAGTTTTTGCAGTGCTGTCTCTTCTTTAATATTCCCTCTTCTTGTTCTTTGATAAACTCTTATCCTTTACATCCTCTACTTTAAAAACTAGACAATAAAGTTATCCCACCGTTGGACTCAAACTAAAATCTTTCCTCACAGGTGACTCAGCACTGTTGAAAGAAATCAAAGCGTCTTTTCAACAACAAAAGGTCGAGTGCTCGAGGATCCTGTTAATGTCAAAGTCCTCAAGACTTCAGAAAAAGAAACCGACACTCCAGCACAATAAAAAACAGGTCGGACACGGCGCTGGGGAATGTAGAGAATAATATAAAAGAACAGGACTCATCTGTCCACACAGAAACCAGACTGATCTTCCTGCTACATCTGTCTGGGCTCAGAGAAACCGACGTGTTTGGATGTTTCACTTTAAAGACTTTTGTAACCGGTTCGATTTTCTCAGTGTTTTCTAGGGCTGTCAGAACCAACTTCTCTATTCGAACAGAATTCAAATTAGTTTAAAAATGAACATTCGAAGGTGAAACTGACGTTCGAACTTCTGCCATCCACAACGACGCAAATTATAGTTGTGCGTCACAATGTAAATACGTTGATAAAACAAACCATTTTATTGTTGTTTTGCATGACGTAGAGCAACAGCTTCATATTATGTGATCCGTTGCACTGCTACTTATTTCAGTTTCCCTTCTTAAAGTTTTATATTGAGTTGGTAAAACTTAAGAGTGTTGCAAATGATACGTAACAGATTTGGTTGGAATGCCTTTTAGTGGACACAGGACATAATAATAAGCTGGTATATGCGTATATGATGAAATTATAATGAAAAAAGACACATTTCGAATATATTTAGAATATTTAACATAAGAAGTGTTAGTTTTAAGGGTTGAAAAGCACTTCCCCTCGCTCTTAAAATAATCGGGAGAACATGCAAAACCGAGTGCTGGGATCAAAATGGAGTGGAAGTGGGTAAAATGGGACAAGGCCCTGGTGTCTCCAGGTTTATAGCATAGAGCTGTGTATAAAACTGAAGGACTGAATGAGAAGGAAAATCACATCTAATCCTCCAATCAGCTGGGAATCTCCACCTTCATTCACTTTACAGGAGCTGGTGCTGTTTGTTTTCTTGGGTCAGGATCCATCTGTGAGGAGAATGCATTGAAACTTTGATGAGTGAGTGAGTGTAGTTGATATTTATTCAGCTTGATGCTTTGCCCACTTTCCCTTCGTTCAGCTGGCTGCACCAGGAGAGAGACAGGGAGACAGAGAGGTTGTTGTTGTCCTACAGTCTAGTCTATGTAAATGATGTCCTGGCTGTAAGCGATCCGGTCCCGGGTTATGAAGCGGCGCTGGCGATGCGGCGCTGCTGAACGTGGGCCAGCGCAGATCGTAGGTCAACCTGCCAGTGTGAAAATGGCACCGATAATGGCGACTCCAGTTTCAAAAAGCAGCAACTTGACCCTCTTGTCTCTGCTTGATGAGTCAGGGAAACTTTAAGACCACATCTTAGACGTCTCGCGGCCTTCGCTGCTCCTCGCCATCGCCATCGCTGAGGAGGTGAGTGAGTGACAGGCTCAGGGAGGGTTTTTCAGCCCCACCACGCTGCGCCGTGTGTGTCAGCATTAGCCGAGTGAGTGATCTGCGTGTGTCATCATCCTTCACAGCCGTAAGCGAGCTGGCAACGCCGACGCCGCGCTCTGACGGAGGCCTCGGCTGGCACCTGTCAGTCAGCGGGCGGCCAAGTGTGGCGCCCTCCATTAGCCTGGCTGACAGCCGTGAACCTCCGCTCGCCCCTCCCTTCTGCACCCGCCTTAAGGCCTACGAGCAACACACACACACACACACACACACACACTGCAAAAAGTCAAAATCTTTCCAAGAATATTTGTCTTGTATCTTGTCGAAATGTCTCATTTCTAGTCAAAACTAATCTCTTTCCACTTAAAATAAGACTCATCACCTACAAATTAACTTGTTTTTAGATCATTTTCACTTGTTTCAAACAAATTTTCACTTGAAATAAGTAGAAAAATCTGCCAGTGAAAGCAAGTTTAAGTAAGTGCTTGTAATAAGAAAGAAAAACTTGCACCACTATCAGATTATTTCAAGTGAAAATATGCTTGAAAGGATTAAAAAGTGTCTAAAAACAAGCTGCTTTTTAATGTGATGAGTCTTATTTAAAGTAGAATGAGATTTGTTTTGCCTAGAAATGACATTTTGACTAGAAATAAGACAAATATTCTTGGTAAGATTTGTAGTTTTTGCAGTGCTCAGAGCCGTTCACCTTGGACTTTGCCAGAAAAGCTCTGACCGAGCGGCCGGGAGTCACAACCAGGACGATGCATCGCCGTGACATCTGCTCCCCACCGTCACTGCACCCTTCACTCCTTCACTCCTTCACTCCTTCCCTCCTCCTCCCATCTTTTCTTCTCTCTCTTCCAGGACATCTCTCCGCTCGTCCTCTGGAGCTCCTCGGTTAATAATTCATGGAGCTTCTTGTCTTTGGGAGCCGGTCGTCTCTCTGATTCAACTTGGCCGAGCTTCAAGGTTGAACAGGGCAACAACACGTTTATCTGAGACCTTCTGGACGCTCACAGCTTCTTCTTCACCCTCCTCAGCAGTGATTTGTATTTGCATTTGTACTTTTTATAGTGTTATGGACCATGAGTCTGCAATAAAGATATGAATCTGAATGAATGAATGCTGGGAATAATGGCATTATAAATAAACAGCGTTACAAAATAACGGCGCTACTTTTTTCAGTAACAGACTGTAATCACAAAAGTTACTGTTTCCCCTGTTATAACGCCATAAACGTTATTGACAATAAAATACGGCGTTACTTTTTTTCAGTCCATCAACTCGTCAAAAAAAAGACGTTTATCTAGAACTAACCAACTCACTTACGTAGTATTCCTCCACAAAGTGCTGCATCACTCCGCCTCTTCCACACACTGCTGATCCAAACAGCTGATAGGCGGAGTGATACAGCTCTTTGCAGAGGAATACTACAATAAGTGAGTTGCTTAGTTCAAGATAAACGGAAACCAAGTAATTTGACATATGTGAGCATTTTATAAGGAAAAGTAATGCAATAGCAACTTTTCCTGGTAATTAGTTACTTTTATAATGTACTTTTTGGGGAAAGTAACTGGTGACTCTGACTAATTACTGTTTAAAAGTAACGTGCCCAACACTGCTCTCTCCCTACCTGTTCCTAAATGACTTGTTTTTTATTGCTGTGTCTTATAAAGAGGATTAAAGATTAAAAGATCCTCGATCTTCAGTTTAAAACAATGTGGCGTCCTAATTAGGTCAAACAACCCGAGGTCTCCGGGCGGTGGAGGTGGTAGTGAAGCTTCGTCTCCGTGTTGCCTGGTCCGTCCTGCTGTATCTGGTGAGCTGCTCGGGGATGCAGAGGTAATATTCAGATCAATATTCTCCTCCTCAGGATTCACAGCGCCGCTCGGCAGAGGGCCAAAACCTTTTGCAAGCGCCGCCACGACTCCAATCCCCGTCCAACCTCCGCGGGTGAATCGATGCGTTTCGTCGGGCGGTAAACACCTCTGACATTGACGTAGGATCCCACAACACACACACACACACACAGCTGAGGCTCCCAGGGCGACCACATCATGACCTACATGGCCGTGTTCGTGTGTGTCAGAGCCCTTAGGCACTTTAAAAGGGTTAATTTATGAGGACGAACTGATGTAAATGTGAAGACGTCTATATCAGGGTGTTTTGAAAATCGATTGATTTTCTCTATAAAGTAATAAACTTTCTCTTTTTCTTATCTTTCAATAAATATGTGTCTGAATTATTCCGTTTCCTCCTCCAGGCTGCAAACTTTCATTTTTTTAATCTTTTAATCTCTCAATTTCTCCAGTCAGCATCTTGTTCAAGCTTCATTTCTGCATTGTCTGGAGTCATTATGTCTTACAGTGTGTGTGTGTGTGTGTGTGTGTGTGTGTGTGTGTGTGTGTGTGTGTGTGCGTCTCGTCCTTCTGTCTTCTGATCAATGGGAACATGTGTTAATGAGTGTTTACTCCACGGCTGACTGGACCATCAGGGTCCAGCTCCAACCTCCTCTGTCTGCTGCAGTTACTGATCCAATACATCCTGCTGGCCTGACACACACACACACACACACACACACACACACATCCTCACACACACATACACACACACACACAAACTCCATCTTTTTTACATCCCATCAACGCACCGACACATGAACACAATGCACAACGTTCTGGAAGACTGGTCAACATGATGAACATGATCAAACAGCTGATTATTAGAATCAGCTGATGGACTCTTGTTAGTCACGGACACTTCACCGGGGGGACGCCCCCGATCGATCAGCTGCTGATCGATCGGCCGCTGATCATTATCGGACTTTCAGAAACTAACAGAACGTTACCAGACAGAGTTGTTTTAGAGGTAAATTCATGCAAAACCGCTGATGCGCGTTGCCTTCAGGGACAGTTTTTCATCAACAGTCTCTGTGTTTCCCTCTAAAACAACTCTGTGTGGTAACGTTGTGTTATTATCTCATAGCGTGGTGAATGTGCAGGTCACAACTTGTCCACCAGAGCGTTGTGGAGTTGTTGGATTGTGTATTTGATGAGTTTGATGAGGGAAGCCAAGAAATCCCATGAGCCTCCGTAGCGTAGCTCTGAGTAGCTCACGGCTCTGGTCCGCCGTTCTAAAAATAGCTTGCACCGACAATTAAAGGTAACGAACCTACTGCTATGACTATGGGAATGGGCCAATTTGACAAAATGTTGAACTATCCCTTTAACGTCTGAAATCTGAAGACAGTCAGGGAATACAGTGTCTGTGTGTGTGTGTGTCTGTGTGTGTTCTTTCTCCACAAACACACCAGTATAGATCTATACAGACTTAACCTGTGGGTCACAGCGGAGCGTGGGACAAACCACATGTGTGTGTTGACTGAATCAAAGCCTCGTACAGCTGTGAAACTATTAAAGCAGATCAGTATTCATGTTTTTTGTGTGTGTTTTCAGTTTTTTTTTTCTTTCATATTTACACCAGCTGTCGATCTAAAAGGTTACCGCTGGTCATTACCATTCAGCCCCGCTGAGATCTGTCCATCGATACCCGACAGCAGCAGCAGCGGCGGCGGCGTTGTTGTGTAAATGTCAGAAACCTGAGCGGCGGCACGGGGCCGTAAAGATGAGGAGCTGCTCAAACAAACAGACCTGCTGCAGGGAGCGTTTCCTGGTTACAGCTGCAGCACGGGAGGGTGACGACGATGAAGAAAACTGATGTTGCACAAGAAATAAATGTGTATGTCTGAATTTAGACGTGAGGGAAAACATGAATTCTGAGGAAATGCATCACAACACGCTCAAGATGCATCTATTAACCAGGAAATGCAGCACACACACACACACACACACACACACATACACACTGTGCTGCTACTAATCAAAGCAAAAAAAAAAAAAAAACAGAAGTGGGGGGGGCTTGGACTTTGAAAAGTGGAAAATTTCCCAAGAGAGAGACAGGCACTGGTCGAATCCAATTTCCCTCTAGATTAACCGACCGTTCACGCAAATTATAATTCAAGGAGACAGTGATGTGATTAGAGCAGCTTATCCTCCCTCGTCTGCCAGTTTGAACCCAGACAATCAACAACAAGCATAAGGGCACAAGTGCTGCGTGTTGACAACTGTACAGTAGCTGCGTCGAGGGTCTGACTCACAGCAAAACACACACACACACACACACACACACACGACTGGAAATATATAAGAAATCCACAGGTGAGAAACTTTCTACTGCAGTTTTTAGTTTCTTCCAGATGAAGGAGTCGACTATAAAACATCCCGACATGAGGTCTGACCATCGCTCTCTGCTGAAGACTCATAAAAGATGGTGATGATGGTGATGGAAATGAAGTGGAAGGAAAAATAAACAGGTGGAACGGCATCATCGCCTGCTGTGTAGCCACTCTGTTTGTATAATAACATCCTCGGCCAACCTTATGTTGCTTGGTATTGAAAAAGAAAAAAAAAAGAAAAACTCACAGTCGTCTGTCAAGTTTACAGCCTGACTGTTTATCCCAGGAGTTCCCTTCATAATAATATGTGAGAAGGTTATCGATCTCAAACCACCAAAAATCTAATCAACTCTTCTTTGAGTCTGAGAGGATGTTGTAAAGAAGTTCCTTCAAGGTGTTTCTGAGACATAACTCAGTGATGCTACACAGCAAACAAACAGGAGAACACACATTACTCTAATAATCACTACTCCCAGGTCTCTATAGTGCACTGTGCTGTATACATGTCAATAGGAGGTTTATATTACTGCAGGTGAAATGGGGCCGTGGAGGATCAGACATTCAGTACGTTTACATGCAGAGCTTAATCGAGCTAGGCTCAAAATTCGATTTTGGTGTCTAATCTGACTTCTGTCCTTGTCTCAATTTACATGCAACTGAGAAAATTGAATAACTGACGGGGTCCATCGCCCCCTCATGCGGCGTCACCCGTCGTTTCAGCGGGTTAATACGCCCCCCTGTCCTGTTGACGTTTCTGTCACCTCCTAAAAAACAGAATATTAACAACTTAATAAGATTAATAATAAATTCTCAACTGCAGTTCCCGACCAGATGCGCCAGTCTGGGCCGGATTCGCGCTGAGAATAGGGTACGGGCTTCCTTTTTTCCTCTCTCTCTCTCTCTCTTTTAAAATAAAACACTCTTGCTGGTCGCGCTGTGTGAAATGCATTGAATCGGCGCTCATTTTGGGTTTTTTTCTTTACTTTGCCGGGTTCGGGCGGCTTCTCTGCTCCACTCTGCGCCGTCTCTACTGTTGTGGAGCAGCACACATGCATTATCCATATATATACTCCGACTAAGGTGTATACATGACAGAGAAAATTGAATTCCAATCGCATTATCTGGGTGTCTTAATCGGAGTTCTCCAACTCCGATTTCAGTCGGACTAAGGTGTTTACATGCACTTCAGTTGTCCAGTTATAGTCGGATTAAGGCAATAATTCGGTTTTTTCAAGTGTCATGTAAACATACTGACTGACATGACAGGATCAATAAAGAGCAACTGCTGTGTCTGTAAAGAGAGAAGATATAAGTACCAAACAGTCCTGTATACAACAAACATCTGAATGGTTTCAGAATGAGTTTAAAGCTGAGATGGAGTCTGAGCTGTGTGGGTTCAAGAGCCTGCAGCTCTTAACGTTATATTTTCATTTTAACACTAAGAGAAGAGAGAAGAGAAAAGATGGTCGCCGTGTTAAAAAGCACAACAGCTGCAGCAAAAGACAACAAGGTAACAAGTAACACTTCTGGTTCATGGTCGTCTTCAAGTCGAGGCTGATTGGACACAATCACATCATTTCCAGATTAAACCCCCAGAGCTTTCAGATTAAGATGAAGGCGATGAGTTCCCCACAGTCTCATTTTTCAGAGCTTGAACCCTCAGGAGTCGTGTGGACAACAGAGAGTTTTAAAAACAAAAAGTCTCACAACATCCTCAACCTCCCTCTAACACTTTTTATATATTTATTTATCTATTTATTACTTCTCCTCCCTTCCCAGTCAGCGTCAGCGTGCTCTGGCACTTATGCAAATAAACCGCCGCTCCTAATTACTATGCAATTTATTTACAACAAAGCGAGATAGTGTGAAATACTTTCTATTTGCATAATAATGACAGAGGAGGTCTCAGAGGAGTTGAAGGGGCTCTGAGGAGCTCGTCGAGGAGGAAACAGGTCGGAGCGCCGTCTGTGTTCAGCATCGCAGCCTCCACTGTTGTGTCATTTATGGGATGTATATTCTATGTCTGTTGCCGTGACGCACACCATGAAACACAAACACTGAACTGTCAAAATGAGTTTTAACTTATTACCGTTGACATGATGAATATAATTCTGTTTATCTGCTGAAGTTGCAGCGGTTAAGTTAAGTAAAGTTGTTTCAATTCGATGCTACTTCCTAATTATGGGCGACCTCACCTGTCTGACAGGTGTGCGCAGTTAGAAGTGACTGAACTGAACTCAGCTTTAACTTTTAATAGAGTTTGTACAGTCTGGTTTCATGAGGATGTGAATATTTCTCTGTTTAAAAGAGTTTCAGAGATGACTGCGGTACAGTACAGATGTTGCTGGTCAGAGAAACAGCTGCAGCGCTCATTAAAAACAATAACACCTGAGTGAGTAGGAAAGCAGGTGAGATGTGTGAGTGTGTTTCATCATCACGCCGCCTCACACCTCCACCATGTGTTGCTGTGCTCATTTCAACAGCAGAGTCGCTGCTTCGAGTTCAAAAGGGCTGAATAAGCTGCAGTCTGACACAAGTTTTCCCGGTAGGTAGGAGACAGGAAGTGACTTCAATAGCCGTCACCTTCAGGGGTAATAATTAGACACGCGGCCTGTGAGCGGCTGCAGGTCTGGCTCTTTGTTAACCAGCAGGACGTTTGTGGGGAGTAATTAAGAAGCTACGAGGCAGCGAGCAGGTAAAGACTTGTCAACTCTCAGTGACGTTTGGAAAACAAGGTAAATAATTATAATGAGAAGTGAGTTTCTCACGTTTTCTCTGTTTAATTCGATTTCGTATTTACCTGTAACACAGTGCTGGGTGAGTTTCAGGAACAACAGGTAAAGTGACGATCCTGTCAGAGTTATAAGATCATTAATGCTGAGAGCTCAACACCACACAACGCAACTTAACACAACTTAACACAAACACGCTACAAAAACAACTTCATCAGTTTGACAAAATAAAGCGAGGGACCAGTCATGATAAAATGAGGGACAATAGTCACAATAGTGAGGGACCGGTCACAATAAAGCGAGGGACCGGTCATGTTAAAGCGAGGGACCAGTCACGATAAAGCGAGAAACCAGTCACGTTAAAGTGAGGGACCAGTCACGATAAAGTGAGGGACCAGTCACGATAAAGTGAGGGACCAATCACGTTAAAGCCAGGGACCAGTCACGATGAAACAGGGGACCAGTCACGTTAAAGTGAGGGACCATGAAGTCACAATAAAGCGAGGGACTAGTCACGTTAAAACAAGGGACCGGTCACAATAAAATAAGGGGCCAGTCACGTTAAAGCGAGGGACCGGTCTGGGGACACAATAACAGAGTCAACACCAGGTGTACTATTTGTTGTAACATTTCACCGTCTGTCTCTCTCACATTCTCAGAATCGACTTCTTCCTTTTTCAATTAAGCTGAAGTCAACAGATTTTTTACTGGTTCAAGTATCAAAGAGCAAATACTGTCGGAGCCGGAGAGATGAGAGCTGCACATCCAGACACATCCCTCCCCTCCCCTCCGTCTCTCCCCCCTCCCTCCCCGGTCCAGGTGAAGGAGTGGATGAGATGTGCTGAGCCCGGTGGAAGCTGAAGGTGAAAGCCAGTCATCCTGAACTGTACAATTAAAGCAGCGAGTGGCAGCATGAATGGGCTGCTCCCCTGGAGAGCGGCAGATAAAGGAGGGTGTCCGCTCCGCTGGGGGACGAGACTTTATGGTTTATGGAGGTTCCTGCTAAAGCACCGAAAACAGAGAGAGGGAGAGAGAGAGAGCCGTCCCTGTCCTCTACTTTAACAGTCCCACTGTACCTTTATCTGTCACACACACCCACAGCTCCACAACACGAGTCCACTGAGCAGCTGCTGGACCGTCTATATTTGTCTGGACCGGAGCTGAGAGACCAATCAGGGGCCACGCTGCTTTAAGTTGGCATTTTTACATGACGTCATCACTTAACTAATCAAATGGAAACAGTTTGAGATGTTGTATTTTGTGCTTTTTGTGCTGCTACAAACTTAGCCTGTTCACAGAGCTCATGTCAAAGGTATTGATACTGTAGGTTATATTGTATTCTAACAAACAGAACTAAAAATGACATTTTCTTAATGTTTTAAACAGTTAACTGTCCTCACAGACTCACAGCTTTGTGTCTGTAACTTCATACGGACATTACATCACAAATTGAAATCTGTGTGTCAGTGTTGATGCAGAATCTGTATCTGTAAATGTGACATTTACTCGCAGGCTGAAGTGAATAATCATCTGATCGACTGAGTCTTTCCCAGACAGATAAGACAAGATAAGACTTTTTCAAACTTTGCAGAAATGCAAAACTTCAAGTCTTTCATTGTGAAATAGTAAAATGTTGTGCACTGTCCAAAGTGTTTTGAGGGATGTGAAAAAGGAATGTGTGAGGAATATCAGCCAATTAATCTGTTATCAGGATTTTTTAGTCTCAAACACATAAAAAATGTAATCAAATAAAGTTCAAACAGCATCGTATTGTTTTATTCACCTTCATCTTAGTCATATTAAATCTCCTCTATTCATTACCGCCTCGTTCTCTCTCATTTAGTCTCTTCCTAGCTTTATCTTTTTGTCACTTTCTTCCTTCAGCATCTCTCTCTTTCCATCCCTCCATCTCTCTCCATCCATCTCTCTCTCTCACAGCTCCACCTCCAGGGTAACAACCAGTGTGGCCTTTCAGCGGACAGAGTCGAATCCATCCAATTCAAATGGCTGTGAAATTGGGTTGGAAATGAGCTGACGTGTTGGAACGAGGTGCAAAACTAAAAAAAGTGGTGGTGGTGGGGGGGGAAATAAAACGGAGGTGGCGTTGAGCAGCAGGTTCGATGGAGCTTAACGATAAGATGCTGGAGAGGAGTCGAACACTTTCTCTGCAGCAGCAGGAGAGAGAGAGTCTGATAACCGAGGGTGTGTGTGTGTGTGTGTGTGTGTGTGTGTGTGTGTGTGTGTGGTGAGGGGCTACGGTTCATTAGGGAAAGGCCATGTAGTGATGCATGATCAGTCCTGACATTAAAGTTTGCTCAGTGTCTAGTCTTTACGGCCATGCGAGAAGTTATTGTGTAAGAGTTACGTCCTTTTAAAAAGATGGAAACTCTTCATGTGTGGATTAGATTTAGTGATCCATGAACGCCCTTTGAGAAATTATGGGATTTATGACATTTTTCTGGTTAACTCTGCCGGATCAGACTCCACTGTCTTGTCTTCTTCTATATGTTTTAACAATGAAATAACTCAGAAATAAAGAGAAAATACAACTTTAAACTGTGTGTTCTGTGTCTCTGTGAGTCGTCACTGTTTCTCCACCTCGCCTCGCTGTCAGCTGCAACGCCTCGACGTTCCCCTCATTCCCAGCATGCACTTGGTGGTTTCCATTACCCCATTAAGCCTTGTTGGAGAGATAAGGGCTGTAAGCGAGTTCTCTCGAGATCCCAAACACACACACACACACACACTGACAGGACCAGCCAGGGGAGGCCAAATGTGTATGTTTATGCTCCTCCTGACAACACTGAGGGTCTGTGGGGAGAGCTTGTAACCTGTGTGTGTGTGTGTGTGTGTGTGTGTATGTGTGTGTTCATCCTGTGTCATGTCGTGTCATCCTGTGTGGTCTCCCTCTCTGTTGTTTATCCTCTTTACTGCTCCTCCTGAAGCCTCTGCTCGCTCTGTTTTAGCTGCAGAGGGACAGAGGGCCGACTTTTAAAAGAGAGAAGATATAAAACAAGAGCTGCAGGAGAAAAAAAAGAAAAGAAAACATCTTATTTAAGGGTTAAAAAGGAGTTATGTAAAGCCACAGCCTCCTAGAGTAACGCAATGGAGAGACAGCGCAGAAAATGTTTCAGACTACAGCTGAAAACAGACTTGTTTGTATAAAGATGGTTATTATTAGTTCAGATCTCTAGTCACCTCCTTTTTTTAATGTATTTATCTAGTTTTATTACTGCATTGCATTTTTTTTCTCACTTGTAAAGTACTTTTGCAAATGCTGAATGCAGGTCAAGGTTAATGGAGTGAAGCTGAGGAATGGACAATCGGAAATATGATGTACAAGTATAAGAACACTGACTCACTACGTTTACACGCACAGCTTAATGGAGCGATGCTCAAAATTCGATTTTGGCGTCTAATCGGACTTCTGTCCTCGTCTCAGTTTACATGCAACTAAGAAAATCCTATAACTGATAGTGACCGCCTCCTCAGGCATCGTTTCAGCAGGTTAGTACGGCCCCCTGTCCTGTTGACTTTTCTGTCACCGAGTAAAAAATTGAATATAAACAATTTAATAAGCTCCCAGCCCCCGTTCGGGCTGAGAATAGGATACAAATGACAGTCCACGGGTTTCCTTTTTACTTCCTTTCTTTTCCTGGGTTTCAATTTCCAATCGCATTATCTGGGTGTCTTAATCGGAGTTGGAGAACTCCAACTAACTTATATTAGTCGGACTAATGGGTCGTTCAGACCAAAAGCGTCAAAACCGTCAAAAGACGCTCTTGACGCTTTTCCGCGACGCTGGTGGTCTGAACACCCTGGCGTTTTGATGCGCGTCAAAGAAGTTGACGTCGGTTGTGGTTGGTCATCCATTTAAAGGGGCCGCGACATCTACACTCTGATTGGTTGCCGCTGCTCCGCATCATCGCTCATTAGCATAAAGTTCAGGAGATTTCAACTTTCTCCTGACGCTCTCGCCGCCAAAACGCGACGCCAACGCCTTTGACGCTCTTCAACGCTCCTCGACGCTGGTTCTCATTGAAAATGAATGACTTCCGGCCACCGCGACGCTCTCGACGCTTTCGGTCTGAACGTACAGTAACGCGTTTACATGCACTTCAGTTGTCCAGCAGCCATGGTAATACCAGCTCCAATAGCGAATCTTACAGTTGCTGCAGTTAAAAAGCTTGTAGTGGGATCGACCTTCTGTGGGTTTTCTCTCTGAACTGGGGCCATGATGAAGAGGGACGGCCGGGGGCATTCGTATTGCGCCACTAGAGGTGAAGTTCTTGGACGAAAGCGAAAGCATTTGCCAAGACTGTTTTCATGAAGAGGTTTTGTTCTTGATGGACAGGCCTCAGAGGGAAGATGGCTGCCAGTGAAATGTCCCGATTCTGGGATTCAGAAAAGTGAGAGTTGGTGCATGTCAGCAGGTCCAGGTGTGTGAGCCGATAGGAGCAGTGGTGTTGCTGCTGGGGGAGGCAGCGTGAAGGAGTGGGACGAGCAGCAGTTTGACAGGTTGGTTAGGAGAGAGAGAGAGAGACTGCAAACTGTTCATCATGGGTAACGTCATTCTGCGTTTAGTGGTCACAGAGCGAGTCGACAAACAGCTACACCACCACCACCACCACCCAGTAGTTAATGTATTTCATAATATCACCATGTGTAGAAAACAGGAGGATGTAATTAGTCTTCTCTGCAGGATTTCACAGAGTTTATTATAATTATAATGTTTGCTATTTGCTACTGAGCCAACATCAGCATTAACAGATGTTTTACTTTATTCCTTTACAACCCTCTTCCTTTGCTTCTACTTTTATCACTTCTTTTGTAACATGCTAATTAGCTAGCAACATCACTTTCCAATACCGAGTCACTGCAGCCATTGTCATCATCTTCTTCTGTTGCATCCCTGCACAACTCATCAATGAAGACGTCCATCAATATCTATAACAAATACTTTTCTAGCTTTGTGTTTCAGGACGCCTTTAAAGCTGAACTCTCCAGGTCTGGTCTCTCCTCCTCTGTGTCTCTAACCCTCCTCTCCTCCATGTGCATTTGTTTTCAACGAAGCTGGTGAGAAATCAATCCATGGAGCGCTGGATAACGATATTTGTTTTGTTTAAAAAACTGTGCACAGGTGAACCCAAGAGAGTTGGTGTTGCTTTAAAAGAAATGAAGGTGATTTAATCACAGTTTTATACCAGTTTACTGAACTTTATGTGGTATAAATCTTATTTTAGGGCCTGAATCATCTGCAAAGCTCTGTATGCTGATATAGAATCAGGTTCTTCTTTTCCTTGGTGAGTTAAACTTAACCAAACACTTTTACGGGAAAATTAAGCAAACTTCAAAAGATAAACAAATATTTAAACAAAAAACAAGATCACACGCCATAACAAATGAGTTTGTTTTGGGGAAGAAGCAGGATGTGGCTGGTCGACACACACACACACACACACACACACACACACACACATACATATAGACACACACATACACATACACATCACTTAGCAGCATGACATTCCTTAAGACAATTTGGCCTGTGTTTGTTTGTGCGTGTGCCGGTGTGTGTGTTTGAGTCGGGCCCCCGAGGCTGTACAAGGATGTGTGTGTGTGTGTGTGTGTGTGTTCAACTGTGTGGCTTCCCATTGATGAGTCATGGGCATAAGTGGCGGTGGGCTGCTGAAGGGCCACGAGGAGCGGCCGGTGAGATCTGCTCCGAGACACGAGAGCAGAGGAGAGGAGGGAGGTAATTGCGGCGTTTGCGGAGGAAGATGGACATTAACGAGAGGAAGACTTTGTCATTAAGGCTCTGAGTGTGTGTGTGCAGGAGTTTAAGAAAAGGAAAGAGAGGGATAAATGGGTAAAACAGGATGGGGGTGTGTGTGGGTGTGTGTGGGTGGGAGATGTTATAAAATACTAAAAGTTTCTCTGAATGAGTTTGAGTGTCAAAGAAAAACAATTTCCTCATGAAAACTCACAGAGGAGCGTTATTAAAGGAGAGGACGGAGACTGGAGACGAAGGAGTAGCCATGGGGTGATGGTGGGTGGGTGAGTGGGTATGGGGAGGGGGGGGCAGACATGATAAGAACTGTTGGTGAAGGACCCAAAGGAGTCAATATACACAGCAATCCAGCCAGCACCCAACTCATTCAATTACAGAGAGAGAGCTCCATTACCTGCAGTGGCCGGGGCCTTAAGGTGAACAACGTAAATTTCAGAGGAAGTCGGATCTGAAAGCAGCAGCAGCAGCAGCAGAGGGGGGGTGGGAGGGGTGGGGGGGTGAAGGTGCCCCGAGGGCTGGCAGCTCAGATTTACGACCACGGCGGCTTAAAGTTGAATTTAAAGTTGGGCGAGGACACGGAGCATCATGACCCAACACATTTCCTCCTCTTCCTGTCGGCTGCTGCTGCTGCTGCTGCTGCTGGTTGTTGTGTCCTGTGTAAATGACCACGAGAGGAGGAGGAGGAGGAAGACCACTGTCGCCAAGGTTGAGGATTCAATTTCAGTACTAGAGAGATATTTATATAAATACAGGTAGATTTAAACGTTTCCTCAGTAAGAAATGTAGTGAGTTTTGAATGAGACGAGAACAGCTCACTGCAACTGAAGAAAAAACACATGCAAAGACACAAACGAGAAGAAAACTTCAGCAATTTGACACCTTAGCTGCAAAAACTCACAACACAAGTTGACCAACCTGGGGCCATCATTTCTGTTTCATACATACTCATACAGGTGCATCTCAATAAATTAGAATATTATAGAAAAATTTATTTATGTCAGTAATTCAATTCAAAAAGTGAAACTAATACATTATATAGATCCATTACACACAGAATGAAACATTTAATGTCTTGATTTATTTCAATTATTTTAATTATTTATTGAAGACCTAAAATTCTGTATCTCTTATCTTTATCTATTTATAAATTTGAATATTACAAAAGACCAATTAAAAAAGCATTAATGGAATAATGGAATTACTGGAAATGTGGCTTTCTGAGAAGTATGTCCATCTTTATGCACTCAATACTTTGAGGTTTTTTTTATAGTTTTTCACTTTAACTATACTGGAAATGGACTTTTCCATGATATTAATGTAAAAAGGTACAAATCCTCTACAAGTTCATCTGTTCATTGATCAAGAGCCCCACGGTGAGTATTAGTGTAAGACCTGTCGATCACGAGCTAATCCATACCTGGGGATACGTGCTCTGCAGGCATGTGCAGACTTTTTGCTACTGTATGTGACACCAAAATCTGCAGTAAAATAATAGGGCTGCAGCTATCGAATATTTTAGTAATCGAGTACTCTACTGAAAATTACATCGATTAATCGAGTAATCGGATAAAACGTATTTTTGCTTGGTTAAAGAGCAATTATGAATACACAAGAGAAAATAACATATTTCACTTAATAATGAATGACCAATTGGTTTCCTTTTGTAGAATCAACTGTTTTTATTTCTTAAATTCACAAGCAAGTATTTTCTGGTCTTGAAACATTACCAAAGAGGCGACTGCTGCTAGCATAAATAAGAATAAATAAAACACAAATAAAAAAAATTAAATTAAATTACTTTCAAGATATCAAAAATAAATTAAATTAAATTACTTTCAAGATATCAAAAATGTTTTCTGCGGAGATGCTGCAACATGGAAGACGTGCTGTTGTGGTATGCAAGGGCCGTGTTACAACTATAGTGCCTATAGAGAGACATTTTCTGTCTTTTTGTCGCCTTTTTCTCCCTCAGTCAAACACCTATACGTCCGCCCCCCCCCCGCCCCCGCCCGCCCGTTAAGCCGGGTTTCTACCGAATCAACGGTCTCACCGCAACATATGGTTCACGTCATGATAACTTCAGTATTTTGGCCATTCAAGCTTCCACAGTCCATAGTCCTTTTCTTTGTTTGATATTTCAAGAGACTTGGTTAAGTAGCCTAACCATGGATAGCTCCTAGGCAGGATTGTTCTGCTGTGTTGTCGCCACCGTCGCCACCGTCACACCCACACCCCCCCCCCCCCCCCCCCCCCCCCCCGGTCGTCGCGGCCATCGCCTCGCCGCCGCCCCCCTCCTCCCCATCTCCGCCGTCATCCGCGGCCGCGGGGGGGCCCCGCACGGTTACGTTCATAGGTTACGTTACGGCGCACGTTGTGCCACATTGAAAGTAGTCCGTGCGGCCGCTTGAACTACAATTAAATTAACGATTCCTCGAGGCAGAAAAAAATCCTCGGACCATTTTTTGTAATCGAGGTACTCGAATTACTCGAGGAATCGTTTCAGCCCTATAAAATAATATAACATGTTGCAATGGCAGAGTGGAGCTGTTCTTGTTTTTATTTGTCAACTCAATGTGCAGGTGCAGAATAAATAATATAGATATACTAGATCAATACTCTTCAGATTATTCAACAAATATGACCTGGTAGTTTTTACGCAGCCTGCATGGAGGAGGCCCAATGAAAGAAGGAGGAAATGTTTCTAAAGAAAATACTGTAAAATGTTAAACATAACCACAAGTTGCAATTTTTCATGCTTCAGTGAATTCAGCATTTAACAGTTTAACAATGGGACTTAATAGAATTTAGTCCAATATGAGCAAATTAGTTTTTACTCATTAAAATGTAAAACAGGCCACATGCCTTGAGAATTTAAACTGCGATTCATTCTTAAAAGTACGAAGCTGAGGTTTTTCAGTCCACTCCTTGGTGTCATTCATTTGAAAAGTGGAATTAAAGACTTGAAGTCAAATGAAGTTTGTCCAAATAAAGTTATAATAGTGGTCGAAGGTTCCAGTTTTAACTTCTAATGACTTATCCTAATGGATGTGTTATCTGTCCAATGGTCAAAGTCAAATTCAAAGCTGTACAAAAATCTAAAAAGTCAAAAGTTAAATGTCGGGTCCTATTGAAAATTACCTTGCAGCAGGTTTTGTTTTGCTTTGTTTGTACCGTGGCCAAGTCCAGCAGCAGTGAAGCGAGGTGTGTGTGGACTGTGTGACACTTTAACTGCAGACTGATTAACTGATGGATGACTGTGGAGACGGAGGCGACTGATACAGATGAGAGTTGTAATGGCTCTGACAGAGAGACCAGAGAGTCAGTCAGCACAAGAAAACACTCTGCACTGTTACAGTTCCTACAGTCTCTGCTAATACACAACACTTTTACATTTATATTGCTGAACAAGACGATGACCTGTTGACTTGAGAAACTGGAAGAAATACACTACGAATGCACTCTGATCTGAGAAAACATTGCTTTTTCATCCACCTAGGAATGAGTTACGCATGTTTGATTGTTCAGTAAATGATACAGCTCGATAAAACCAAAGAGGAGAAAGTTTAGTTTATGTAAAAGAGGGAAAGACTCTGACCGCGATTAAAGGGCAACGTCTCAATCTCCCTCCTCCTCCTGACACTTAGCGATAGCGAAGGTGACCATGCACTCTGAGACGCCGAATGCCATCACGGCATCATTTTAAAGCAATCAGAGACCACTTTATACGGCCGCAGGCTTCTCCCCGATGCTCGCGCACGTCTATATTTCTCAGGAGGGGTCGGCGTGCCTCTCTGAAGGGAAATGCACGGTCAGGTAGAAGTCCATTAACTTTATACACAGAGACACAGAGAGACCTGTAGGACGGCGTTCACCTTGACCGATGTGACGACGCTGCTTCGTGTCCCCAGAGGAGCCGGAGTGCTGAATCCACATGATGACTGAGACTTTCTACCTCTGCCTCATCTGCCTCAGCTAAAATTACCCCCCCATCATATCTCTCCAGTGGTTTGCTTGTCCACTTTCTCGTCCACAGCAGAAAAAGAAAAGAAAAAAAAAAAAAAACAGGACAAGGGGACAAGGTTACAAGTTGAAACTCAAACTTTAATTACGGCGTCGGTCGGGCTTTTAAGCCATTCTCCAGAGTTGCATTGCTAAGCAGAAACTAATGTCTCCTAAGTTAACAGAGAGAGGGAAGCACTGCGGTAAAAACCTACTATACAAACAATATAACAATCCACACACACACACACACTCGATCAAGCTGAATCAGAAAGTAAAAATCTATCTTTTGAAAAATCAAACGCTCCTGTGTGGTTCGGAAAAGTTTGTAATTTGCAAAACTTACAATAGATTCAATGACAGAAAAAGGCTCCTATTCATAGACTCAAGCTTTAAAACCTCTCCACAATTTACTCTTTGTGTTGTTCAAAGACTCGTCCTTTCACCAATGAATCAAAAACTATTATAGACTATTTTCTCCTCACATTAAAAAAAAAGAAAGAAAGAAAATAGAAACTTGCAGAGTCACATGAAGTCAAAATGCAAAACGATGAAGCGACAGATTTCAAAAGTCTGACCGCACAGATAATCTCCCATCCTGTGTTTGTGTCTGAACTGAGCTGCAGAGGTTGAAGGGTGATTCATTAATTACATGAGGTCCACACACACACACACACACACACACACACACACAACTACTAATCCCATGCGATGGAAACTAAGAGAGAGAGAGAGAGAGAGGGAGAGGACTAATTCAAAGGCAGGTTCTTTACATAATGAGGTGGGAACAGGGAACAACCTCCAGACACCAACACACACTCAGGTTACGGCTGAGTTGTGTGTGTGTGTGTGTGTGCAGCAGCAGTAATATGGCCACCACCGCCAACGCAGCGTTTTATAGGAGCACGGGGACGGGAAGGTCGATAACACAACATGTGTCAACGTGAAGATGAAAGAGGCGACTGTCATAGTCAAAGTCAATTTCTGATTTAATTGTTGTTTGCTCTGACTGACTGACTGAGTGACCACAGGGAGCGTCACACTGGGATGGTCAAATAAATCCATACAGTAAAGCTTTTAGAGGCCGCTGCCTGTCTGTCATTCATTCATTCATTCATTCATTTATTTATTCATTAGGAGCATGCAGTGTGCACGTTTGAAGACCGGCCTCACATATGTAATCAACCTGAGCTGCTGTCTGAGTCTCACCTCCATCATGAGAAGTAAACTCCATTTATTAGCTGCACCATTATCTGTAATGGAGGCAGAGGGAGGAGGAAACACACAGAGGAGCTAAAGACACTGGGTGGGTTCACATGGAGCCAAGTTTAGAGTCCAAACTGGATGAAAACGCTCCATATAAACAGCTCCATCAGAATAAACAGGCCCAAACCCTCAGAGGTGGAATAACCCTTTACTTAAACCGATGGAAAGTAACATTTTATCACGTAAACGGTGAAACTGAATGTTGTCTGGTTTCGTTCTTTCTGCCCCGTGTCGATGTAAATGTGTAGTGACGTTTCTTCACTTGCAAATGCTTGAATGAAAGAGTCAAAACAATTAACAACTACTGAGCTGATCAGACCATAGATCTGGTCTGTGATCAGTCTCAGGATGTTTGGATTTCTAGAGTTATTAACGGGGCTGAAAATTTAAATCTGACTGGACTGGACCTGCCGTTGTTGAAGCCTGGACTCCACGTGGCTCACTAGGCCTGAACCAAACAGGAAAAATGACCCGAGTCTATATAATTTCAGCCCAAACCTGTCCGAACCAAACGCAGCGGCTCATGGAAACAAACGATCAGATCAGATCATATGTACTGTAAACAGTTCAACCTGAAAGACTCGTGTCCATGTGAACCGACCTACTGGCTGATGTGCCGATGTGAAAACAAAGCATTGGAGCTCTTTTTGACTTTGAGTTAGTTTTCTCCGTAGCAGGTGGAGAGCAGCACTTGAAGCTGTGGGAGGTTTCTCCAGGCAATACACAGAGAAACTCTGTGTTAATGGCTGCCAGAGAGGAAGAAGAAATAATCACAACAACTGGAGCTGAGCTGAGCTGAGCTGAGCTGGGAGTCGTCTCAGAGGAGCAGCAGCAGAGGAGAGGAGAGGAGAGGAGAGGAGAGGAGAGGAGAGGAGAGGAGAGGAGAGGAGAGGAGAGGAGAGGAGAGGCCTTAGAATACAGATCAGATCTAAGAGACATGAGGAGGGAAGACTGGCAGGAGCAGTTTGTACTGTACAGTTACAGTTACATTCTCCCAACTGCTTCCTAGGCAGCAGCTGCTCTTATAGTTCAGCTAACAACAACCTAACAACCAAGAACCAAGCTGCCAAACACCACAACAAACTTTAGAGTTTATGTAACTTGCACTTCCTGACTTTCTGTCTTCCAGACAGAGGTGATGTAAATGAAGTTTCCCCTGTTTCTTTTGTCGTGTCCTTGCTGTTTGTCTGTAGTTTAAGATGAGGTCTGATGTGAACACACCTGCTGTGTGAACATGGTGTCGTCGTGGCTTCAGCATCAACATGTTGATTCAGGTCAGACGAGTGGAGATGCACGGATCTATTCTGTGTTTTTCATGACGTGCTTCTCCAATAAAAAGTCATATTTTTGAGCTGAGGTGGAGACCGGCACAAAAAAATACTTTTCCATAAATGGAAGAGTTTGGAAAAGCACACACACATATATAAACAATCACACACATACACACACACACTGTTTTGGAGACTGCAATGAGCACTCAGGTTGTATAACAATATAATAATACTTGGCATAAACTGAAGTTATGAACATTTTTAACTGTCTGATGTGCAAACAAAGCTGTGGTGAGACTCAGTGTACAACTGACCACACACACAAACACACTGCATTGTACTATAAACTCAAACTGCTTGAAGAAACTCATGAGTTTTGTGGATGCAAAGTTTATAAAAACAAATTACACTCGACCTTCACAGACTCTTCATCCTAAATTAATGTTTCAGAGCAGAGACGGAGGATTTTTTCGGTTTTGCAGCACTTGTTTTTGGAGAAAAACATCTACTATCACACACTATTATGTCCTGTTTTACCTCAGACATGAAAATATAACAACCATGACGATTTAAATATATTTTATCTAAAGCGAAAATGGCAGTGCAATTCTGAAACTGTTGGGATTTATTGAAAATCCTCATCTATCATCGTATATGTATTTTTTTCTGCTGTCAAAATAATGTGGAAATGGGTACATTTTGAACTGAATGTTAAATAAACACAAAACAGTGTTAACTTGACATCTGAGGTCACAGCTACCACAAGTTTTCAGTTTTAGTTGTGTATTTGCATTCAGCTACACATTAGCATGCACATCATGGTGTGTGCACCTGATGCATTCTGCATTTTTGTTTTTGTTGCACGTCCTAAAAGAAAGAAAAAATAGAATTTCAGAGCAGACAGATTCAGTCTGACTGCTCTTCCTCTCTCTAATAAAGCAAAGATGCATCTGTAGTAAAAGAATATTAAACAGCAGAATACACACATCTGCAGGGAAACACTCGTCCACACACGAACATGAAGTGACAAAAAGCCAATTTGCCTGATCAGGAGTGAGAGAGAGGGAGCCGTCAGATGAAGAGATGTAGCGCCACGGCAAATTTTTAACAGAGAGCCCAACGAAGAGATTAAATGTCTTTGATCTAACAGAGAATCAATATCTCACAGCTCAACTTGTAAAAGAGGAGAAAAGCAGCTTCAAAGAGCCGGCGGAAGCAGATGCAGCCGTTAATGAGAAGAAGCTGCTGAATCAAATCAAATATTTTCTTGCTTTCATTCTTCTATATATATATTTTTTAGACATTTACATTAAAAATAAAAATAAAAAGCTGCCCAGAACAAAACAGAGCCTATTAAAGAATACAGGGTTGTGTGACCTGTTGCTGCCTGCTGCATTTAGCTGCAGTGACGGCACAACAATGTTCTCACTCAATCTGAAAAAAGAAAAAGGGCGAAAGGAAGAAATGAAAAGTAGTAAAAGTCTCCAGACGGCTCATCAAGTAAAAAATAGCTGCACGTGACAAATAAAAGTTATTTTTCCTCTTTTAACTGCTGCACATAAATGTCACTTCTGTGCTTCACACATGACACAGTGCACAACAGAGAAATACACACAAACACACACAGCACTTACACAAACAGTGCAGTAACACATTGTTCTCTGCATATTTAACCAGCCTCTCTTGCTGGTCCTAAGTCAGCCTCATCTGGGTGCACACACACACACACACAGACACACAGACACACACACACACACACACTTTTATGCCAATTATGAGGAGCACAACAAAAGGGGTCATCTCTCTGGGCATTGGCATGGTGACTGTTGCCATGCCAGCGATGAGCTGCTCCCTTCGCCAGGCTCAGTAGAGCCGAGTCTGGTGGTGTGGTGAGTGTTTGTGTGTGTGTTTGGTGTGTGTGTGTGTGTGTGTGTGTGTGTGTCAGTCCTCTCCATAAAACAGCAAACACTTTATTTTGTAACGACACTACAGTTCAGTATATTTCCTGCAGTGTATTATTACTTTTAGACTAAACATGTATAAATGTGTCAGGTTTCCACTCTCTTCTTGAAGTCATTTTCCAGGACGTTTTCAGCTGCTCCAGTCTGACAGACGTGTTATTATTACAACAAACACTAATACTATACACACCCCGTCACATTCATGTTTTCTTTTCAACAGTTGAACCTTATTCTGTGACTGTTTCTATGTTTATTCCTCTCTCAGCCCCAGAAGTCTGATTTAAAGGGGACATATTATGGAAACATCACTTTCTGAAGGCTCTTTAACATACTGTATATCTGGGTGTTTGTTTTGCCTTCAGGCCCCCATAATGTGAAAATTGACAAAAAAATCTGTCATGTGCAGGCTCCCTAGGTTGAAATCCATGTGGTTTTACGAGCTGTTCCCTCAGTTGTCGTCCAGTGATGTAACTAGGATTCAAATTTGCATAATACCACCCTACCTGTGAGTACAGGTACCAGTAGAAGGGGGCGGGGCCAGCAGTGGTTCATTTGCATTTAAAGGGACAGGCACAGAAACCAGCCGTTGTGAACAGGGCTGTTTAGAGAGGATGAAGAGAGCTGTGATGTTTGATCCTTGAGGGATTTTGACCGAAGCAGCTCACAGACATGTCTTTAAGACACCTGGGAACTATTTTAATTTGTGGAAAAGGGGCAGAATATGTCTCCTTTAAAGATGTGCAGTTTATGGCTCCAATTTATCAATGAAATAATCTCGTACATGCTTAGAAATTATGACAAATTTATCATAGAACAACACAAAAACATGTTGTTTTAGTTTTTACACCACGCCCACTCCAACTCTCTCTGTCACAGACAACAGGTCCCACACTGGAAACACTCAACAACTCAGAGTCTCTAGTTTTCTTTGGAGAGGAAATCCTTAGTCAGGTCAGTAGCTGATGTCCCCATGTGATAAATCATTTTCCAGGACAACTCAAACCACCACCAGGGCTGAATGTCACTGGGATAAAGCAGGAAGTCTTTACAACCGCAGCCGTCTCCTTCCTGTTAGATGGAGCGATGCCTCTTCCCCCCTCCTCCCCCTCCTCCCTCTCGTCTCATCTGGTCTCCTGGAGATGTGTTTTGTTTCCCATTGACTCATCATTTTATCTAGCAGACCAATGGGCACAATCACAAACCTCAAAGTTAATGACCCGCTGCTTTTCCAGAAAATAATGCTGCTGCTGCTGCTGCTGCTGCTGCACGGTGGCTGCTGATAAAATGATAATAGGATGGGCTGGTGTTTGAATGGGAGTGTGTAGTGTAGTGTGTGTGTAGTGTAGTGTTATATGTCAAAAATATACAAACTGGGAGGTGTTTTTCTTTTTTTTTCCTACACAGTGACACAGTTGCGAGGCTCAGCAGAGCTCCAGCACCAGACAGACAGCCACCATCAGCACCGAGAGAGAGAGAGAGAGAGAGAGAGAGAATCACAGAAACCAAGACGCCATCATGTCGCTGCAGGAGGGAAATGATGGAGAAAGAGAAGAAGAGGAAGAAGAAGACAGAGGAAGATGAGAGGGAGAAAATGAGAGTGATGGAGAGAGAGAGAGGAGAGGAGAGGAGAGAGCCGAGATGTGAAGGCAGCTTTTAACCCAATGGGTAGTGACAGCTATCAAAATGTGTCACTGTGTTACTGTGTGTGTGTTAGTGTGTGTGTGTGTGAGTGGCATACAGCGTGTCATTAACAAGACTTTCTCGACAGCACACTCTGTACTGCACCGCTCACACACACACACACACACATGTAAGTGGGCGTCTCTCCAACAAGATGGTGGGTGTCCCCTGCTATGATGATGATGGAGCCCCCAACCCCCCCGCATCAGAGCTTCACACTACATATGTCGCTCTAAAAGAATAAAAAATAATAAAACAGATAAATAAAATGGAGCTGTATGAGTTTATCTGGTCTCACACCGTCTCACACACCGCTTCACACTGACTTCATTAGTATCGGACCAGGAGGATCGCCGCCTTGGTCTCCGACTCTTCACTGTCTTCACTGAAAATGAAATACTAAATCAAAATATTAGATTTCTTTTCTTTAACTCACAGAATTTGATTTCTCTCCCACTGTTCTTCTGCTCCTGATAAAAACGGTTACAGGATTTGATGCTGGGTATTTTTAGGTTCTTCGACAAAGCTTCACTGTAACAATTTATGTAATAATACTGTACAGCCTTATTGTGATTCTTATATGGGATTGTTTCTCCACATTTGGGAGATCATCACATGCTGAATTGGACTTTACTTTGCAGGAAAACATTTTTAAAAAACACTAGATTCAGATTCAGATTTTTTTTTATGTTATTTTATTTTTTTCCAGTCTTTTAGAAGCAGATTCTCTGGAGATTACAATTCTTGGCAGTTTATTCTGACGAGAGGAAAGTGGGGAGGCACGGTGGCAGCGCCAAGCTCAGTCCACAATACCACACACACACACACACACCAACAGTGACTGGTGGGTGGCTCAGAGTCTGGACAAAGCCGGCAGGTGTCCACCGAGCAGAGCCTCTCTCCTCCGTTCTGCTGGCAGACACAACGTCTCTAGCTGAGTCTCAATACTTCATGAGTTCACTGTCATGTAGTTTACTATGAAGGCTGCACTATGTACTGTACTCACAAATGTCTCAAATCATACTGTATACTGTCGTTGTGCACTTACTGTGAACTAACGATCGCAACAGTTGCCAATGTCTTCTTTTTTTTGGACGCTATTGTCGCCCGACAACATCTACCACCTTGTTTTGTTTGTAATTTTAATTCAATTAGCGATAATGAACGCTTTACTTGGACTTTTTATTTATTTTTTGCTTGTATGAGCCACCTGTTTAAGGCAAGGTGGAGATTGTAACGCCGCCGCATCAGCCGGCTCCTCTTACTAGCAGAAAACATTGTTCTACCTGTTTGTTGATTTACATATTAAATATTATATGTATTATATTCTGCTACGTAGCCAAGACGGCGATAATTGAGGGTGGGGAGTGTCCACAAAACATTATTTTCGTTACATTCGAGGACCACAATTTCACACAATATAACAATCTCAGCTTAATATAAATGTATTGCATACACTGCAATAATACACAAAAAATATGCATTGAAACCTCAAAGAAATGACTTAACATTTTTAAATTCTAACCGTGTAAGACGAGGGCCGTCATGTTTTGATGTTGTCATGACGTCAAGTGGGAAAGTCGGAGCTCTGAAATGATACCCGAGTTTCCGACCTGTAATTTCCGAGTTCCACGCCGTTCAATTCATTTTTGACAACTCGGAGCTCGTTTTTTTTCGACTTCCAAGTTGTTTTGAACGCAGCATTATACAGTACCTACACTGTGTTTTATCATTCTTGTCCGTGTGAACGCAATTACATACTGAAAATAGTTTGTGTAAGTATGAAAGTATTCGAATTGAGACACAGCATCTGTGTATGTAGGTGTTAGTGCCGTACGTGTCTTGTAATCGGTCCAGGGGATTATAGAGTTCCCACTCTACTTTGGGGTTCATCTCTCCACCACTGCTCCTGAAGATCTGCCAGCTGCTGCCAACACACACACACACACACATCTGCTACGAAGAGGAGGAGGAGGTTGGTTTGGTTTCTGCAGCCGGTGGCTTCCACACTGTAGCAGCCATTTAAAATGATCAAAGTGAAGTGAATGTGCTTCAGACAGCGCCACTCTGATTTGTTATGCATAAAGCCTGTGGGGCCCTTTCATTTAAAAATAGGAAGCAACGCGGTCCAGCTGCTGAACTTGTCCCATATTCTGCACGACCATCTGACCCGACATGTTCTGCATTTAAACTGGAGGTTGCACTGACGCCTGCAAGAGCGGTTTTTTTTGTTTTTTGTTTCTGTAATTACACAACACTTGGTGCTAAGTGCAAGTAACTTAGAAGATGTATGCCAAAAAACAGCTCCAAGTGTATTAGGATATTTATTTATTAGTTACCCAGGCGTCCACTGCCTCGACTGTTTCCTCTCCAAAGCTTTTATTTTGGTTTTCTGAAGTAGAATAAATAAACGATGCGGCATCGAGCACAAGCAGCAGAGACGATGAAGCCGTTTGCTTGTTCATGTGCTTCCTCGCTAAGTACCGTGTATATACAGAGATTAAAAGGAGAATAACTTATATCTTAAGAGCATAAACCTGCATCTGTCTTCCTGATTTCACAGAGGAGGGACCCCTGAAATCTGCATTTAACACTGTGATTTATGCAGAGTTTTAAGTTTATAAAAGGTGTCGACTAAATGTTCCTCTCGAAGGAGAAATACGTATGTGACTGCGAAGACTAACTTTTAACTTTAATGCTCAAAGATGTTCAATAAAAACAAAAATAAAACAGGCAGCAGGACACTGTGAGTCCTTGAGTCTATATTTACATCGAAGGGAAATGAAATACACAGAAGGAGGAGCGCACAGGGACTCTGACAGAGATTAAAGCCAGAAACAAAACTGTCTGTTTCAAAGAACCAGTCGTGTGTCTTCAGTTGCATCCTGCTGATGCATTAGTCCATCTTCCTGGTCGGTGTGGAAACCCCCGGCCTGCACTAAAGCAGCAGCAGCAGCAGCAGCAGCAGCAGCAGCAGCAGCAGCAGCAGCAGCAGCAGCAGCAGCAGCAGCAAAGCAAACTCATTTCTGAGAAGGAGTCGGGCAATAACTGACCTTCTTCTTCCATTATTCTGTGAGTAACCGTGATCTGATTTCATGCTGCAAGCTGCATGAATGTTCAATGAAGGAGCAGCCGGAGCAGCAGAGTGAAGAGTGAGTGGGTCTGACTCTGGACCTGGCTGAGCTGATGATGATGATGATGATGGAGGTGTGAGGCCTGTCGCCTGCAGCTCTTCATCACCTTCCAGGAGCTGCTGTGGCTTCACCCTCCTGTCTCATTGCTGCCCGCAAATACTTCAACACTGAAAAAAAACGACCTCTGCCTTGTTTCATAGAAGCTTTTCTGACGAACATGCAGCGGTGAGATCACACAGTGTTTCCTGACACGACTCAACTGGTCGAGTAAAAACTTTTAATGTAGGAAATGTTTGTTTTGCATTTGCACAAACTCAAAGGAGCACTTTTCGATGGAAATGTGCTCATGTTAAATTCTCAGATGAAAGCCGGGTCTCATTAGAAGCCGGGTCTGTTTCTATTTTCTACAAGTTCTTGCCCACGATCACCCATTTGAACAGTTTCTAAGCTGCTTCATTTGTGCTAGAGTTCTGACCTAACGCGGAAGTTCGGATCTGATTAAACTTCTAAATGAAAGCTGCTCTGGGTCCGACTCTTTCCTTCTGTTCTGACTCGTTTCAACAGGAACAACAGAACCATTGGAGAGGATTTTCATCTTAAATAAAAGCCTGTCCCATATAGACGCCTGTATATACGCTGGGGCAGTTAGACAGGTGAAGCAAACAAAAGCCCGGGCTTCTATTGGAGAATTTACAGTAGAATAACATTAGTGGGCGAGTTCTGAATCAATACCAGGTATCAGCCTTATTTCAGAGTACTGGGTATTCGTAAAGGCTGACGCGTTTCGGCTCTAGCCGTCGGTCTTATAAAGCTGTTTTTCCATTACAAGTGTTGCTGGAGCTCCTTTGAATGCTCTCCACTTTGTTTTCACTCTCCATGCACCTTGTGGATTGGTGAAGTTGCACCAGAAACCACTCTCTATTCATAAAGGCTGCCAATACCAGCCGCTGATTCTCAAGGTAAATAAAATTGTGTTTCTTCCGTTCCTTTATACAAATACAGGGTTTCTGTTACGTACATTAACGCAACACAAAACCAGTTACCATTACTTTTTACGCTACATAATAAAGCTTGTTAAGTGTCTCAAGCCGCTGGCCGGTGCTCTGCTTATCAATAAACAACACAGATGAGGTTATTACAGCCCAAAACTTCACACTTCACACAAGGTGACGATGCTGCAGCCGAAGTTACAAGTCAAATTATCCAACGTCTCTCACTCTCACACTCAGTCGGTCAGTCAGAACTCATACTCATCATACTCAGTCTTAAAAAAAGTGGTATCAAACATCTCTACTAAATATTGCACAATGCTTTTATCAGTGGTGAAAAAACTAAAGTGTTAAAAAACTAATCTGATAAATGTTCTGTTCTTTATTTCCCATCAGCCCCCGTCTCATCGACCCCAGTCAGCTGAGCCCGGCCTGTTGTTGTTTTACCTTCGACCTTCAGGACGCCCGTCTCTCACTCACACAGCACTTTGATCGTGTGCCAACCTGCCATGTGCCCTCACCGCTGCCCTCAGCTCCGCCCTCAGCGCTGGCCTGGGGTCAGGGAGTAACACAGAGACTCAAACCTCCTGACAGGCGTCTTGTTCCTAAGCTGGACCCATGAGGACGGCCCCGAGGCCCAGTGGAGCTCCGGTCCATTAGTACCGGTCCCAAGGATCCATGTGGGTCATCATCACTATCACATAATCAGCACCTTGCTCCCACGGCACACACACACACACACACACACACACACACACACACGTGAGTACAGTACAGTATAGCGTGATAGTGTCTGCTTCCATCTCTGTCTGGCTCTGACAACTCGACCCCTGTGGGACGGAGTGGGGGGGTGAAGGAGAGGCAGAGGAGAGAGCAGCATGATGAGATGACATGATGATGAAGGAGGAGATGAAGCTGGAGGACACACACACACACACACACACACACACACACACACACACTGATCGACAGCAGCTGATCTCTCCTCTCACATCAAACACAATAAACTTTCATATCAACACCGAGAAGAGAGGAAACTTTTCTTTTTTTTGGTTATTCTTTTAGGACTCGATGCCGTTTCTCTGCAGTATATTTACCCCCCCTTTAAAAAAAAAACTCTGCTGAGCTGACTGGCTTTAAAACCCTGCACAGCGAGCAAGCGTGCGTTGCCTAGCAACCTCTGCATATTTAACAACTGAAAGAGTCAGCGGGCTCCGGTGGCACAGCAGTTTTTAGACTCTGGAAACAACTGATCCAACTCACAGCAGCACAAACAACACGTACGGACATGAAGGCAGACGGATCAACTCACACATACAACAGGCAGGAGAAGGTTCATACAGCCTGTTGGTATTAATGTGTGACTGCTGAGGAAGCAGAATGTCATTATGAATATATTAAAGCAGATATCAGTGGAATGTTTTTGTTAATATAAGTCCTAAATAGTCCTATTTTCCGTCAGCAATCACTTACATGAAGTATTTCAGCCTAAACACGAGTCTCTCCATCACTCTGCTCTGCTGTAACCCGAGGAGAAAATTTTCCTTGTGGGATACAAGTGTTATCCAATGAGGGGAGAGAACGGCATGAAGGGCTGTGTGTGCAGCCAAGGGATGCGCGTGAATGTGGTGACGTAGCACGAGGACCAATTGATGCCTGACAAGGGCGGGGGCTGCTAACTCATGGTGCGTTCAAGGAAACTCGTACTTTGTGTTTTTCCTTCCTGTGAAGTCATACCAGTTCGATCTGGTACGAGTTCACGGGTCGGAAGTTACGAGTGGCCGTTATAGGGAACTTTCACAGACAACAGGACGGTAAAAACACGAGCTACGGGTTACCTGGAACGCTACCAAGTCGTAGTTGTGACTTGAAGCTGTAACTTACGGTTTCAAAAGCCTGCCTTGAACACAGCATTAGCCGAAACGGCCGTGCCGCTGTTATCTGCTTTAAGTTTTCAAAACATATCTGTAAAAGATGAACATCGTATTTTGTGCAGGTTTAAATTACACTTCTGTGCAGATTATATGATAATATGATAATTGCATGAACTACTGTAAACTTGGTAAATGTTGCATGAGGATTACAACAACAGGTGTGCATTTATTTTCTTTTTTTTTTTTTACAGTTGTCCTTTTGATATTTTCTACTACCACCCAGATAGAGACTGGATGAAATGGCAGATTACCGCTCTCTCTTTTGTTTTTTAGGGAAATCCTGCAGACTCTACCTTTAAATAAACGATCAATCTGGTTTGGTTTCTCACCCTAAAATGTCTGACTGAGTTATTTCTCTTCGAACACGGGTCACTACATCATGTATTCATCTCACATCTCTTGGGTTTGCTTAGTTACTCATAATTCAACTTTTTTTTTTTTTTAAAGGGACAACGAGGAGTTTTGGAAAGCAAAGTGTTTTCACACTACATTTCCCATGAGCCCCCGCAAGCACAGTTAAATTCTTGGACCGGCACAAGACGGACGAAAGCGAAAACATTTGCCAAGAATGTTTTCATTCATCAAGAATGAAAGTTTGAAGTTTGAAGACGATCCGATACCAAAACTATATATTTATCGAAAATGGACCTATTAACAAGTGGGTAATGTAGAATATAAGGTTTATTATATGAGACTCTTTTATAACCAAAAGTAAACTCCTCGTTGTCTCTTTAAACAAGAGGAGAATCCAGGTTTTTACCTTGAGCAATTAAAATTCAAACTGTGACCCAGTATGGAAATAACCGGCTGCTGTGTTTGTCTTACATGATTACAGTTTTTCTCAGTCGCTTTGGTGCTATTCTCAGATCAGAATGAAAGTTCTCATAACTATTAGTTCAACCTCCACAACATGTAGTCATTTGTCCACATCATAGTAGCAGTTTCTCCTTCCTCTGAACAAATTGCAAATGCTTTTGGACATGTATCAGTTGCTCTCATACAATTCTCTGCTGTTTTACAACATTATCATTTTGTTTATGTCATGTCAGTCAAAATGAACTATACTTCTGAACGCTGAATAGTCTTTCCCTATAAAACTAATAGTCCTCATTTCATTGCTTGAGTCATTACATACAAAATTGTTGAACTAGTTTTCAAAATCTGTCAAACTAATTTTAAATGTTGGGAGAAGCACTGTGAATTCAATTATTCAAACATTTAGAGTAAGGAACAACAGGTCTGTATGGTATTGGACAGTAATTCAGCACTAAACAATCTGCACTGCTGTCATTGTGTCAGGCATTACTGTAAGATACAGTGGGACAAGAACTTTTTACATTTACATTTAGACTTACAGCTTCACTAGAGAACAGATTGACTGTATTGTAATGTATTACAGCAACCACAGTAAAGATGTCCCATCTCTACAGTACTGTACTACAGCATTTTACAAGTAGGAAGCACTTTTACAGCATTGTACACTACAGTAATAATGGTTGATGCAGTACATGTACTGTACATTACTGCAATTTTACTCTGCATCACATAGGATTACAAGACAACCTCACAGAGGTGGAAGAGACTGAGCCCTTTTTACTCTGCTACAAGAACAAGACATTTGTGCAATGGTGATTACAAACAATGGCATAAGGTTGAAAGAGATACAATGTAAGGATGACATTACTGTATCTTTGGGAATATTGAATCTGTTTCAGAGTGATGTAGATGAACATGTGACTGGAACGTCTGGATGTGCAGGAATGATTTACAGTACTCTGTAGGTTCAGTTACTATATGTACTGCAACATTGTTTACGTAAAGTTGTATCCAAAGAGTGTTTCTTATGTTTGTTGTAGATGACTGTAGTGTATTTTTCCTTTGCACAATGCTGTGAACAAATCAGAATTGCAAAGAGTGTAGTAGAAATGTGAAACATACATATTCAGTATCTCCACTAAATACAGTAATGTGTAACTTTACTGTAGTTTTCACATGGCTGTACAATAGTGTATAGTGCTGTCTTGAGCATTTTCAGGTAGTATCATCACTTTTTGTATTGGAAAACACTTAGAGAATAAAGTGTCCTAATGAAAACATGACAAAGCCATTTGACTATCTTGTTCATAAACGATGGTGTCAGGACTTCTCATTTTGACGACATTGACAGTTTCATTGACATGAGTACTTGCTTTTGGGGGATGGACAATCCATTTTGAGCAAGTGACACGCTTTTGCAGGTCATCCACTAGGTTTTGCAGTTTGAAATAATTGTTCTGAGAAATGCACTAACTGTTGTGCAATTGTTAAGAGTGATGTGAGAGAAGCACCAAAGCGACTGAGAAAAACTGTAAATCATTCTGCTGAGAGCACTGAAACGTCTTTTACAAGTTGTTCCTCTGATGTTGTCGTCCCCTCTCCACCCTCGTCCATCCACACACTCACACACACACACACACACATATAAATATACTGTAACGTCTCTCTAGCACCTGTCTGATCACTGCAGAGGGACAACAGATGGAAACACTGCAGAGAATGAAACCAGTTTGTGATTAAAGCCAACAAACGTGTAGCGAAAGACTGGTATCCAACAGATGCATGGGAACACACACACATGCAGTTTAGCTCAAAGTCAAGAGTCAGGCAGAGGAAGTCTTATGACAGTAAACCCTCAGACTGCAGAGCGCTGTGGGGGCTGAACACGCAGCAGTTTACACACTGGAATAAACAGAGTCGGAGTAAAGAGACGGAGGAGACATGAGAAAACATGAGAGACTCAACGCGGCCATGAGAGCCGACCGCCGCACTTCCTGTTTCAGTCTCATCCACTCAAAACCTGTCCTAGTGGAAACAAACTTAGTCTCATTGTTTTCCTATTTGAAAAAGAAATCATAATAATGATGAGATAGATAGATAGATAGATAGATAGATAGATAGATAGATAGATAGATAGATAGATAGATCGATAGATAGATAGATAGATAGATAGATAGATAGATAGATAGATAGATCGATAGATAGATAGATAGATAGATAGATAGATAGATAGATAGATAGAACGATAGATAGATAGAACGATAGATAGATAGAACGATAGATAGAACAATAGATAGAACGATAGATAGATAGATAGAACGATAGATAGATAGATAGAACGATAGATAGATAGAACGATAGATAGATAGAACGATAGATAGATAGATAGATAGATAGATAGATAGATAGATAGATAGATAGATAGATAGATAGATAGATAGATAGATAGATAGATAGATAGATAGATAGATAGATAGATAGATAGATAGATAGATAGATAGATAGATAGATTGATTGATTGATTGATTGATATCTTTATTTCGATCATGTAAACGACAGTGTAAAAAAAATAAAATAAATAAGATAAAATAATAATATAATAAGTGAACAGAAAAAAAATGTATACACAACATCTCATAAGCAACGCAGTTTACATGAGCGAAAAGGAGTAGGAAGAAGTATAAACTTATCTAATCCTACCCCTATCATTTTAACTATATGTTCTAATTAAACATTTTACACATTACACATTTTAATCCAAATAGTAAGTAAGCAAACACCTTGTGTGAATTATTCAATGTACCTCTGGAGAATCATTTCTTTATGTCTCTTTTTAAACATGATTATACTCGAAATGTTTTTGATTTCAGTACTCAGATTATTCCACAGTTTTACTCCACAAATGGTGATACAGAAACTTTTCTTTGTTGTGCGAGCTCTACCAACCTTTAGATTTGATTTCTCTCTTAAATCATAACCTTGCTCTCTTTCGTGAAACATTCTCTGAATGTTTCTTGGTAGCAGATAGTTCCTTGCTTTATATAATACTTGGACTGTTTTATGCTCCACCAAATCAAACAATTTTAGAGTTTTAGATTTCCAAAATAAGTCATTGGTGTGTGCCCCATAATCAACCCTGTGAATAATTCTCATTGCTCTTTTTTGCAGTATGAAAAGTGGCTGAAGTGCAGTTTTGTATGTGTTTCCCCATGTCTCCGTACAGTACTCTAAATAAGGAAGAATCAGTGAATTGTACAGAATATAGAGTGATTTATGATCTAGGACATGCTTTGCTTTTACCAAAACTGAAATGCTGCGAGACAGTTTAGATTTGATATGTTTAATGTGAGGTTTCCAGCAAATTTTGTCATCTATTATCACTCCCAGGAATTTATTTTCATTTACTCTTTCAATATTTACACCATCTATTTGTACCTGTATTTGATTGTGTATTTTACAGTTTCCAAATAACATGATTTTTGTTTTGTTCAGATTTAGTGATAATTTATTCTTGTCAAACCATTTTTTAATTTTACTTAACTCTGAAGTGATGACATCCAAAAGTTGCTGCAAATTTTCACCAGAACAAAAAATGTTTGTGTCATCTGCAAATAAAATACATTTAACTAGACTAGACACATTACAGATGTCATTAATATATAGGACAAAGAGTTTGGGTCCCAACACTGACCCCTGGGGGACACCACATGCAATATCCAGACATTCTGACGAACAGTCTCCCATCTTCACATATTGCTGCCTGTTTCTCAAATAACTTCCCACCCAATTCAAGGCAACCCCCCTGATCCCATATTGCTCCAATTTATAAATCAATCTATTGTGGTTAATTGTATCAAATGCTTTTTTTAGATCAATGAATACTCCTGCTGCATATTGCTTTTTATCTATGGAATCTGTTATAGTTTCTATAAGTTCTGTTAAAGCAAGTGATGTTGAATGGTTTGATCTGAAACCATATTGACTGTTACTAAGTAAGTTGTGTTTTTCTAAAAAACTGTCCAATCGATTATTAAAAAGTTTTTCTAGTATTTTTGAGAATTGAGGAAGAAGAGAAACAGGCCTGTAATTTGTGAAGTGGTGACGATCCCCAGTTTTATACAGCGGTGTTACTTTTGCTAGTTTCATTTTATGAGGAAATTGCCCGGTTTGGAATGATAAATTGAAGATATGAGTGAGTGGTTTAGAAATCCCAGCAATAACCCTTTTTACTGTTTTCATGTCTATGTCATGACAGTCAGATGACATCTTGTTTTTACATTTATTAACAGTTTCTATAATTTCTTTTTCTTCTATTGCTCTGAGAAACATAGAAGAAGGATTCCTTTCTATGACCTCCTCATTGGTACTTCCAGTCATTGGTGGATCGGGGATTTTTTCTGCCAATTTCGGTCCAACACTTACAAAGAAATGATTGAACTTATTAACCACCTCCTCAATATTATCAACATTTAAATCATTATCAATAAAATATTCGGGGTAATTAGTCTGTCTAGAGCCATTTCTTATTATACTGTTCAAAATATTCCAAATACCTTTAATATTGTTTTTGTTATTTTCTAATATTTCATTATAATATTCCTTTTTACGTATTCTCATAATGCTAGTTAATTTATTTTTATATTTTTTATATTTGTTTTCAGCTTCTGCTGTTCGATGTTTTAGAAATTCTCGATATAATGTATTTTTCTTTTTACAAGCGTTTTGAAGTCCCTTTGTGATCCACTGATTATCTTTATGATTTTGTTTTTTTCTATATTGTTTGATTGGACAATTTTTATCATAGAATACACAAAACATTTTTAAGAATTCATCATATGCTTTGTTGCAGTCATTTTCTTTATATATTCGTTCCCAGTCTTGAGCTAGCAAATCATTTCTTAATTTAACCATAGACTCTTCTGTCCTAACCCTTCTATATTGTAGTTTGTTATCCTGTTGGTTATTCATGTGGCTGTTGTTGTAAGTTGTAAAAACAGGCAAATGGTCACTGATATCACAAACTAACAGTCCGCTCACTGTGTCATTATCTATTTGATTAGTGAAGATATTATCAATGAGTGAGGCACTATGCGAAGTAATGCGGCTGGGTCTGGTGATTTTAGGATATAGACTTAAGCTGTATAAAGTGTTGATAAATTCTTCTGTCATTTTGTGTTTATTTTGGTTTAGTAAGTCAATGTTAAAGTCACCACAGATAAACATGACTTTCTGACTTATTCTTGAGAAATTTTCCTCCATCCAGTCCCTGAACAAGTCTATGTTTGAACCTGGTGCTCTGTATATACAACTCACAATGATATTTTTCTTTCTCTCCATTACAATTTCTATAGTAACACATTCAAGAAGATTATCTACTACTACTGACAACTTTTCATCAACCTTGAAATTGAATTTCCTGTCCACAAACAAAGCAACACCACCACCATTCTTGTTTTTTCTGTTTACATAGACCAATTCATATCCATCCAGTACAAAGTCAATAGCCCGTTCACTGTTCATCCAAGTTTCTGATACAGCAATGATGCTAAAAGGCTGTGTGATCTGGCTTAGGAAATATTTTATGTTCTCAAAATTGGCATACAGGCTCCTGCTGTTAAAGTGGATTATTGATATTTTGTTTCCAGATTTTATAGTGTTGTTGAACTGTTCTTCAGTGTAATAGTAGCAGTTGTTCTTGATGTTAGGGAAAAAGTTGTTTTCTGGATCAATGTCATTTTCTATGTCCTGTGGATGATGCTCAGTATATTGAAAAGGGTTTAGTTCTAGATCCTCATATTCAGTAATCCTTTGTGTAACATTATTATTTCCAGAATGTGTTTGGGTTGTGTTTGTTATCATTAAAAGTGTGTGGGGTTACCCATACCTGCTAGGCTTGTTGCTCTTGGCTATTTTGGAGTACTGCTGCGAGGACGAATGATCAGTTTGTCGTGCCGTAGGTAGGCAATGTCCCCCCTCTCTCTCGCAGCTCTCAGATCTGGCATCAGTTCTTTCCTCTTCCTCCTCACAGCATCTGTGTAGTCCTCATTTATGTAGATTTTACTTCCCTTCAGGTTCTTGGTGTGTTGTAGAATGGTTGATCTGTCCTTATATCTTAAAAACCTCACTACTATGGGCCTGGGTCTGTCACCTCCGGGTTTCCCTGTGCGATGGGCTCTCTCCAACTCCATGTCCTTCTTTAACTGTAGCTTTTCAGCCAGAACCTTCTTCACCTTTTCCTCTGTCTCAGCCCAGGTTTCTCCTGGTGACTCCATTATCCCATCAAAGACCAAATTGTTTCGTCTGGACTGTCCCTCTAAATACTCCATCTTGTCAGTGACAACTAGTAAACTGTCACACACTCTAAACAAATCTGTCTGCATGGAGTTGCAGCGATCAGCTTGATTAGCATTATTTGTTTTGATGTCATCCACCTCTTTTTGGGTAAATTGAAGGCTTGTTTTTATGTCTTGTAGTTCTCGTGTTAATGTTTCCATTCTGGTGTTCGTGGAGTCCATTATTATTTTAACAAAGCCTTTAAAATGTTCTTGCTGTTGTTGAAGTAAAGCTGTGAACATGTCCTTTTGCTGTTGTAGCAGTTCTGATACTTGTGTGAGTGAAACATGATCTTCATCAGATTTTCCTTCTGCTCTTAATTTAGGTGGCATTTTTAGCTCTGAGTAACAGTACTCAAACAAAGTACCTGCCCTAGCCTGGTAGCTAGCTGCTGCCTGCAGGTGGCTGCTTCTGGGCTGCTCCGGTGGCTGCTCCTGGTGGCTGCTCCTGGTGGCTGCTCCTGGTGGCTGCTCCTGGGCTGCTCCTGGGCTGGCCTGGTGGCTGCTCCTGGTGGCTGCTCCTGGGCTGGCCTGGTGGCTGCTCCTGGTGGCCGCTCCTGGGCTGGCCTGGTGGCTGCTCCTGGTGGCTGCTCCTGGTGGCTGCTCCTGGCTGGCCTGGTGGCTGCTCCTGGTGGCTGCTCCTGGGCTGCTCCTGGTGGCTGCTCCTGGTGGGCCTGGTGGTGGCTAGCTGCTGGTGGCTAGCTGCTGGTAGTGGCTAGTAGCCACAGGGCCTGGTGGTGGCTAGCTGCTGGTGGTGGCTAGTAGCCCCTGGGCCTGGTAGTGGCTAGTAGCCCCTGGGCCTGGTGGTGGCTAGCTGTTGGTGGCTTGTAGCCCCTTGGCCTGGTGGTGGCTAGCTGCTGGTGGGCCTGGTGGTGGCTAGTAGCCACAGGGCCTGGTGGTGGCTAGCTGCTGGTGGGCCTGGTGGTGGCTAGCTGGTGCTGGTGGCTAGTAGCCCCTTGGCCTGGTGGTGGCTAGCTGCTGGTGGGCCTGGTGGTGGCTAGTAGCCACAGGGCCTGGTGGTGGCTAGCTGCTGGTGGGCCTGGTGGTGGCTAGCTGGTGCTGGTGGCTAGTAGCCCCTTGGCCTGGTGGTGGCTTGCTGCTGCTGATGGCTAGTAGCCACAGGGCCTGATGGTGGCTAGCTGCTGGTGGGCCTGGTGGTGGCTAGTAGCCACAGGGCCTGGTGGTGGCTAGCTGCTGCTGGTGGCTAGTAGCCACAGGGCCTGGTGGTGGCTAGCTGCTGGTGGTGGCTAGTAGCCACAGGGCCTGGTGGTGGCTAGCTGCTGCTGGTGGCTAGTAGCCACAGGGCCTGGTGGTGGCTAGCTGCTGCTGGTGGCTAGTAGCCACAGGGCCTGGTGGTGGCTAGCTGCTGGTGGTGGCTAGTAGCCACAGGGCTGGTAGTTGTCTGACTGCTCAGATCACTTCAATTCACTTAGGGTCTTTGTTTCAAGTTTTGTGTTTAAAATTGCCTCTTGTGTGGAACAAGTAGACAATTGTGAGCGTAAGTAGTAACAGTTGAGTGAGAAAATACTCAGGATTACCAAGATTTCAAGCAGATTTTCAGGAGGATTTGCTGCTGCTGCCACTGCTGCCACTCTGCTGTGAACTTCCTGCTTCCTGATAGATAGATAGATAGATAGATAGATAGATAGATAGATAGATAGATAGATAGATAGATAGATAGATAGATAGATAGATAGATAGATAGATAGATAGATAGATAGATTCCTACTATTTAAACACCTCTGAGAGACATACAGTAGGAGATGATTTGCTGAACTTTTCACACAGAAAATTGAAAAATGTTTCTTGTCGTGACAAAACTGTAAAATGACCGGTGACTGAGCTGCAGCTTTCAGGTTCTGGTTCTGGTTCTGGTTCTGGGTCACATGGACGACGTGAACTGGTCTGAACCGGCCTTTGAAAAAACAGATCAATGTTCCTCAGTGAGTGAAGTGAATCCAGCACCAAGGACAGAGGCAGAGAGGAGGAGGAGGAGGAAGAGGAGGAGGAGGAAGAGGAGGAGGAGGAGGAGGAAGAGGAGGAGGAGGAGGAGGAGGAGGAGGAGGAGGAGGAAGAGGAAGAAGAACTGGGAGCACTGAGCCATTCAGCCTGAAAACATAAAAGTTTACACCACATCACCACGCAGCCGGCCACAACCCAGGCAAAACAACCTGTCACACTTTACCTCCCCAGGGTCAATCCAATCATCACAAAAAAATAAATAAATAAAAAAACTGGGCTCTGACTTGGCTGAAATATAGATATTTTTTCTTCTTTAAAGTGAGAGAAGTAAATAAAACTCCTGCCAAAAAAAAAAAAAAAAAAAAAAACCCCTCCTCCTGAAGTCATTAGGCCTTAATTCAGGGTTGGGTGATTAAAACAATCTCGATTACCAAAACAACTTCCCACAAAAAAAAATTAAGAAAAGAAACGATAATTAACCAATGAGTAATTTTTCCATTACTGTGCCTGCATTTGCATTTAGGTCAGCCCTCTGTGATAATCACTCTCTAGAAGAACAACAAAAACATTAACAACTAAATGCTGCAGATGGAAGCAGGCAGCACTTCCTGGTTATTAAAGGTCCCACAAGACCAAAAAAAAAAGAGCAACTGTGCAACATCAGCCATTCTGAGATTGTGTTGATGTTCATATTTCTATAACTGGACTTAAATCCGCTGTAAAAGATGCAGGTAGCATCTGGCGACTGTGCCTCCAAACTGTTTTCACTTGCACTCAAGTAAACAAACTAAATAATCTGTGGAAACATGAGCTCAAACCCCGGCAGCAACAGCAGCAGCAGCAGCAGCAACAGCAGCAGAGGTGTTCTGAGCCATAATGTGTCCTATAGCGGCTAAATGATGCTAAATGACGCCTATAAAAAGAAATCAAACGCTTCAAGCTTGAAACTTCCACCATGTGAAATGCCATTACGAAGTATCGGTTAATGGAAACTGAAGGAAGTCAGAGGAGCAGCATCTTGGAAAACTAAAACGATTTTCAGATAAACCTGCAGGTCTGCTGAAGATAAATGCAAAATAAAATAAAAAGAAGAAAAAACAAACCAGATGACTTGAGAGGATTTTTTTTTGGAAGCAGGTTTTAGCGGATGCACGGTACGGTGAGTCTACAAGGAGTCATCAAAGGCAACGTCTCCAAAATGAAGCTGTTTCTGTCTGTTTCTGCTGCTGGAGAATGTGTTAATACAATCATGTCAGTTTGTCTGGATTATTACTATTACAGCAGCAGCAGCAACAACTCTCTCTGAACAAAAACCACATCTGCAACTGAAACAACAAACGACAGCGAGAAGAGAAGAGAAGAGACGGCGTGACCCGCAGTCTGGATGCAGATGTCGCACAAAACAATCCCACCACAAACTGATGCAACGTGACGCTGCAGCAGGAACAGACTCACTCTGCATCAAGACAATCAACATATTTTTTGCGTTACAGACTGTGTGAGGCGTTCAGGGGCTTCTCTTTAAAACGTCTCGTCTCGTCCATCCATAAATCAAATAACCAGAGGGGATTGTGTTGTGTAATTTCTTTTAACTTCCTTTTGATTTCTCCTGGTGATTCACATTATAGGCAGCAATTTCAAACTTGAGAGCTTCAACCAACTTTAATCAATATCGCAGCGCTGTGATCTACTTCTGATCGACTAAAAGCCACGAGTGGTACTGGGCATCAAGCATCAGCTTCACAATACAACCCTCATTTTATACTATAAAACTTTGACGCTGGGAGTTAAGGTACAAATGGAGCAGAGTTCCTCCATTTGTACCTTAAAGGAATAGTTCACCAAAAAATGAATGCAATCCAAGTGTCCTGAAGGGAGATAGTCCAGAGTTTACTGGAAACGACTTAATTTAGGAAATTTTTACAGCCTAAACAGTCCTGTATTGAATTTGCCTGGGGCTCACTCCCCGCAATGCATGCGGAAGTGACCGGACTTGCCTCAATGACGTTGTTTCAGGTAAACTCTGGACTATCTCCCTTCGGGACACTTGGATTTCTGCGGACGAGCAGTGGAGGAATATTTCAAGGTTTTTGTGTAGTTTTACGTATGGACCTGTTTGTGTCTTGCACGATTCACGCAATGCAATGCAGGACTGTTTAGGCTGTAAAAATGTCCTAAATGAGGTTATTTCCAGTAAACTCTGGACTATCTCCCTTCAGGACACTTGGATTGCAGTGGACGAGCAGTGTGGACGAATATTAAATGGTTTTTGTGTAGTTTTATGGACGTTTTTGTGTGTTACTCTCATATAAAGTTTTTGTTGGACTACGAACCGGCCTCCCAGGTCTCCAGATGCACTTTGAGGAATAAAAAACTACTCCGGGGTATTCATCAGCATGAGGGTGAGTCATTAATGACTGAATTTCATTTTTTGGTGAACTATTCCTTTAAATCAATGACTTGTAACTAGTTCCAGGGAGAATGGAGCGTCTCTTGGCTGAAAACCAACCTTGTAAGATCAGAGCCTCTGACCCGGTGTCCCAGCTCTCGTCTCCATGGCGACACCGCCACACAAACGTAACGCTCTAACCCGTAACCCGTAATCTCTTGTTGATGACAGATAAGACTACACAGATATACACATGGTAACATGGTAGATGATAAATAACCTTATCCACCGCTCCATGGATTGATTTCTCATTGAAAACAACTGCACATGGAGGAGAGGAGGGTTAGAGACACAGAGGAGGAGACACCAGACTCTTTAACATGCTGTGCACGTTGCACAATATCATATATGAGAAAAAAACCAGCACCACCTCTCATATTATTCTCATTAATAAATCACATAGAGATCAAGAAGTCAGGCCAGTGTGTCGTGTGTCGTGCATACTTCCTGTTCCGCCTCTTTTCTTTTGCATTCAATCCTTTTATTTCAACATTTTTTCTTCCTCGCTGCTGTTCTTCATTCTCCTCTGCACCTCATTATCCTTTAGTAAAATGCCAACCTCTTCTCCTTCTCTCCCTCTCTCTCATTTTTTCATCCCTCTGTCGGTCAGCCTCCATCTCTCCCTCCACATTATTCCTCCCCCATCCTCACCCCTCTCTCTCTGTTCTCTTGTTCTTAATTAGCCCAGGGCACATCGCTGCTCAGTTTAAGTTACAGGTCCTCTCCTCCTCCTCCTCCTCCTCTTCTCATCCTCATCCTCCCCTTCTCCTCTCCTCCCTGATTTACAGCTCCTTAATATTTCACAGCTGATGAATCATTCAGACGCCGGTGACTCTCCTGTTGGTTTATTATTATTTAATTCATTTTTTTTGTTGTTGTTGCTGTCTCGGGAAGGATTCACTCCACTCACACTCCAGCTTTTCCTCAAGTGCAGGGATAAAGTTTGCCCACTTCACTCTCACTGTCAAGTAGTGATATCCAGATCAATGGTTAATTAAAAGAAGGAGTGTTTTTAATTAAGTGTCTGTGTACAGCTTTTATTTTCCTGTCTTCCTGGCTTCAGGGTAGGGGGGTGGAGGGGGAATTATGAGTGTCTGGACAAGAAGGCAGGAGGATAATGATGAGTCTCTACGATGCATTTCTCCTCCTCCTGTTTGGCACTTTAAAAAAAAAAAAATACTTTACAGAGCAGATTCAATACTTAGACTTAGAAAAACCAGCTGTCCAATTTGCTCCACTCTGTGTCCGTGATCTTGTTTCCAAATTCTTTCTCTCTCTCTCTCTCTTTCTTTCTTTCACAGACGTTTAAATTGCAGTGAAAGACGACGCAGCTCTCTGTCTTATTTGCCTGCATGCTGCCGTGACATCGGCCGTGCTTCGGTGTGATTTCCCCCACATAATGAGACGACGTGTCTCATTGCCGGCAGCTCCCAACACAACACGAGGACTGCCATCAAATTTTAAAAAAAAGAAAGAAAAGAAACACAGAGGGACTGGATTGTACAGGCTCACTGAGTCACCGGCTAATTTAAACTTCTGTTTTGTTTTTTTTTAAGGGTGATGAGTGTAGGTGGTTTCCTCTTCTCGTCTTCTTCCATGACAGATAACAAAAGGTAAAAAAGAAAAAAAGAAAGAGAAGAGGCTGAGATAATGGAGCGTTTGTTTTATGGTTTAGTTAACACTAAAGGCAGCACATATCACATCACAGTGTGGATATCCATCCAGCCTGGATGTGATTATATTTAACCCAGCTCCACCCACTGAGCCGCTTCGTCATGAAACTCTCTGCTCTGACTGTAATTAACAGTCCAGTTGGATTTATGTGAAGATCTTTTGCCAAACAAGACATTTACATGAAATGGACTCTGCTGTGTGTGTGTGTGTTTGCACTGGCACTCCTCAGCTCTGTCACTATTAAGCCAAACCATGTTGTTGTGAGGGCATGAAATTGAATCTGGTTCAATCCATTATCATCTGTGCAAATAAATCATGTAGCAGCTCGGGTGTGTGAGCGGAGCGTGTTTGGACAGAGAGAGACAGGTAATTGAATTGAACCGTGGACTCACATTAGCGTCTCAGCCGATATGTTGAGATGACGCCCATCATCCAGCAAAACGGAGGCTCATTTATTCATGTAGGAGAGGGAAGCATCGACTTATTGATGCCTGTGGTTCCTGTTGCCGTTACTGCACGACTTGTTTGACAGGGAAGTCTTAATAACTTTTTTAATGGCTTGTGGAAGAGAGTTTTTGATTCTGCTGCATGTAGGAGGTGAAGGGGTTTAATAAGAAAATACACACAACTAATTTGTCCACTACACTTTTTTGCTGCAAGTCTGGTGTCTCCTCCTCTGAGTCTCTAACCCTCCTCTCCTCCATGTGCATCTGTTTCCAACAAAGCCGGTGAGAAATCAATCCATGGAGCGGTGGATAACGTTATTTATCATCTACCATGTTACCATGTGTATATCTGTGTAGTCTTATCTGTCATAAACAAGAGATCACGATGATTTTACAAGATTTTACGAGAGAAAGTCATAATTTTACAAGAATAAAGTCAGAATATTTTAACCTGTTGTTTTAGAGGAGGAAAGTTGTTAAAATTAGGCAATGGAGCATTTTGTGAAGTTGTACTTCAGCTTTATGCCTTTTATGCCTTTGTTATCGTACAATTCTGGCTTTTTTCTTGTAATATTATGACTTCTGTTATATCATGACTTTATTCTCCACATATCATGACTTTATTCTTGTAATATTATGACTTTATTCTCGTAAAATTGTGACGTTTGTCATATGACTTTATTCTCGTGATATGAAGACTTAATTCTTGTAATTTTATGACTTTATTCTTGTAATATTATGACTTTATTCTCGTAAAATTATGACTTTTTACACATAATATTATGACTTTTGTCATATGACTTTATTCTCCTGATATGAAGACTTTATTCTCATCATATTATGACTTTATTCTCGCAGTCTGTGAAAAAAATGTTCTCAATGTGGTCCTAATATTCCGTAAAAGTAAAAATCCTGCGTAGTTCCTCTTAAAAGCGGTGTGGATTTTTTTTTGTCTGTCTGTTTTTTACACTTTATAACTGGGTTTACTTCTCTACACACAGGAATAACAGAATTAATTTAACTGTCAGCTCTTAATTGCAGTGTAAAGGCTTGTTGCAGAGGGAGTCCACTCACAGCCCATAGTGGAGCCCTGGAGCAAATCCCACGAAATCCACAACCGCAACCACAACAACCACAACAACCACACAACTCTGGAACCAGCTGCTGCTCGGTTGGCTAATGGGACGGGACACGGGAGCTATCAGAGCAGGAAAAAGGAGCGAGGGGAAGTTTTAGCCCAGAGTATACACAGGCAGGCACAGCCCTGGTAATTAGATTAGATTAGATTACAGCACCAGACAAGAAGCTGGGGGCTGATGATGAGAGAAAAGAAAAGCTGCACCATCACACACCACACCACCTTCCTCCTCCTCCTCCTCCTCCTCCTCTCTCCTCAGCACCAGTTCATCAGCAGCTGTAAATGAGCGCCGGCCCCACAGTGGGAAAACGGCCTTTCACTGCTGTGACACATCACTTTCTCCATCAACCACCCACCCTCCTCCTTCCTCCCTCCTTCCCTCCATCCCTCCCTTCCTCCTCCTCCTCTTCCTCCAATCATAAATCCTGTCGATGCTACAGAGCCGGAGTGAGAGCGAGAGCTGCTGCTGCTCCGGGGCTTCAGTCATATTACAATCAATTACTCCTTGTCTGGTGTGCAGCTGAACATTTGCTCTCCTCATTGTGCAGTTGTGCAGAGGAGAAGGAGGACACTGACTGGTCAACACTGTAATATAATATACTGTAATACATTTATCCTGTTTATTACAAAAAAAAGGACTAAGACAGACTTTTAATTAGGTTTCCGTGATGCAACATTCAAGAGATTCCCTCCTCGTGGAGAAATCTGGGGGAACAGATTGCAGGCTTCACTTTATTGCCGTTTTACATCGAGATGTAAATGAACGTGTTTACTCACTCACTGATGATGAGATGAAATAAATCAAAACTGGAGCCGCCGTCGACTTAATAGCTTTGTTTAGAGGGAGTTAAGTCTTTCTCTGCCAAACTTTACCACTCAAAACGAAATACAGAGTTAGAGTTCCCCACGCAAGTTGTTCTGCCTTTTTTGGAAGGTAACGGTATTTAGGAATCGTTACGATCAATTAATTGTGGCGTTTAATAACCGTGATTAATCGTGAAAACAAGTAATCATGACATCCCTGCTTGTGAGGCAATACATCAATCCTGCAGCCTGTTGTGTGTCGTCTGGTACAGTTGTGACTCATGTTTTCTCTCTTAATTAATCTTCGATGGAGTGAGGATCGGTGTGTAACGTCCTCATGCATCAGTCTGCTGTCATGCAACGACTACAACAACAACAACTGTGAATCATTCTCTCCATCACTGTGACGGTTTTATTTTCCCATGTTCACTTAACGTGCACTCCTGCCTCGAAACACGCGCTCTTATTGGTACAGTATTTGCATTTGTCTTGGTCTGTTTAGTCTTTTTTGTCATTTACCAGTGTTATCAGCATTTGTAAGTGAGAACACCAATATTTGGATAATGAGCTGTATCATAAAGAAATCTCAGAGCAGCTGTTGTCTGACAGAACAAGCAGCACAAACAGCATGCACGCTCCCAAATTTCTTTTTTTTTTTCTTTTTTTAGGGACAGACCGGCTCTGTTGGCGCATCAACCTCTTTCAAACGAAACTCTCCATGTGTAAGCGAGAAGCACAAGTTTCTGTTAGGGATGTCATGATTATACATTTTCTTGGTACGATTATTGCTAGAGAAATAATCACGGTACTACGATTATCACGATTATTATGCATTAATTAATTTCACAACACTATGAATGTGTAAAATCAAATATAGTCAAAATATAATTACATTACTCATTGTTTACACAAAATATTGCAAGTATCTGTTAATATATGACCAATTCTTAACCCCCAGGGGAAGTGTTTGAAATATTCAGATCATAAATTGTCATCTATACCAAATGTTTGCGTTTATTTTAATCGTTTTTTTTTTTTTTAATTAAAAATGACACTCTAACATTTAAGTTCCTACCAATTCAATGTTACGTTAGTTAAATGGACCAGTATCTGTGGATTTACCTTTATTCTTGTGCACATCTGCCGATACGGTTCCAACATCATCTTTTTGGGAAAGTAACGGTATTTAGGAAACTTTACGATTAATTAATTGTGGCGTTTAATACCACGATTAATTGTGAAAACAAGTAATCGTGACATCCCTAGTTTCTGTCTTTTCTTTGACGGCCAATTAACAGGGCTTCAGGGTGACAGCGAAGAGGAGGACGACGACGATGATGATGATGATGACAGCGAGATGAGAGATGGAGCAGCAGCAGCGGCGGTGGTGTTGTGACCCAAAGCCTTCAGCCTCTCAGAAACCACTGTAAATCACACAAATCTACTACACAAACACACACTAACACACTCTCCCTCTGATCTGATCTACGGGGCCTGAACTCACGGTGGCTCCATTCATTTCTGGGCCAATTACCTGTCAGAAAGGATTTGACTCAGAGGAGGAAGAGGGGATAAAAAACAAAAAGAGAGAGACTGAGCTTTGATCACCAAGAGGACGAAGAGGGTCAACTCACATTCAACACCTAAAAATACAAACATGTAAAAAATATATAAACTACTGTACCACCATCTGTGTATTTCTGCCCTTGTTCCAGTCCTTGCTTTTTCTGTTCCCTCTGGATCTTATTAAAGTCCAGCAAACATCACAACAGCTGGAGAGGCCAACAGTGAGAAGAAGAAAAAAACATGGCTGACACTTTCACTTTGTCTAAACACTATTTCAATAAGATCCAATGGGTTTTTATCACATTTTTAAATCTTTAATTTTGCACCAGGCTGTAAAAAAAAAAACCTGTTTATTTCTGCTGCAACGTTGTGACAAGTGACTCACATTTGCAGTGAGACTCAAGTGGTCACTGGAGGAACTAGAGTTTTGTTTTTTTGGCTGCGATTTGTTTTGGCGTCGTGCTTCAGTTTCCCTCGGTGGCAGTATTATTATTATTTATTTAAACCACATTTTAATTAAAAACTAACCGGTGGAAAAAACATGAGTGATTTCCATCAAACCCTGACCCGTTCAGTCCAGCGCTCCCCCCTCCTCCTCATTCCTCTGAGCCAAAGGTCACCCTCCAGCACAGCAGTGGAGTAATGAGCTGATAATGCATGCATAATGTACACTTAATATAGACATTGTGTTATTTATATAGACAAACAGACACTTGACAGGTCATGTGTCGGTCTGCTGTCGTCGCCGGCTGCTGATTGATTCTGTATCCATGGATTAAAAAGGGACGGATTTAGAGCCGGTCGGTGCTGCTGTCAGATCATCTGATGGTGGTAATTATGAAGGTATGAATGAACACAATCTTGTGTAATTATGTAACATTACGACACATGAAGCAAGTACTCGGAACGCCTTGCACTTTTGAAATCCCTCCGCCCATGCAGCAGCCATGTCTGGAATGTAGTTCCGGCTGCATTTGCCTCAAAAACAACTCCTGTCTTGTAATGTTACATGATTATCTCATAGCGTGGTGAATGTGCAGGTCACAACTTGTCCACCAGAGCGTTGTGGAGTTGTTGGATTGTGTATTTGATGAGTTTGATGAGGGATATTGTCCATTGTGTTCACTGAGAAGCTCATGTTTCTGCCCCGCCGATCTCAAAACAACATGCACCGATAATTAAAGGTGATGATAAACCTACTGCTATGACTGTAGGGATTATGGTGATAGGCGAGTTTGACTAAATGTTGAACTATCCCTTTAAGTGTGAGAGAAAACAAGAGAGCAAATAAAACAGATGAGAGATTAAATCAAACAAGACAGAGACATGAAAACAAACCGGTCAAAAAGACGTTCTTCATGTTGCTGAGTGAGGACGGACGGCGGCTGCTGCTGCTGCTGGTGATGGATGACCGCTGGCACACACACACACCACCACACATACACACACACACACACACACAACCACACACACACCCACACCACCACACACACACACACACACACACACACACCACCACCACCTCGGCCTCCTGGCCTGCACCACGGAGCCATTATGGTGAGATCTATTGGAAAGCTGCAGCATTAAGAATGAATGGAGCGGCTCTGGCTGCTATTAATTAAGCAGGCGGCCGATTGGGCAGCAGCAGAGGAAACGCAGCAACACTCAGAGAGTCAGGCTACGTGTGCACACTGTACTACACTACTACTACACTACTACAACAGTACTACTACAGTACTACTACAGTACTACTACAGTACTACACACCAGCAACAGTTAGAACAAGAAACACGTGTGCATACTGTACCACACACACACACACACATACAGTAGCTGTGTATCTTGTTCTGACCTGAATCCTGACCCACTTCACAGCCACGGGTCTGGTCCGAGTCAGGGAACAGCAGGTTTAACCCTCCTGTTGTCCTTCTGTTCCCTTCCTCCATCCTTCCTTCTTCATTTTTCCTTCCTTCTTCTTCCTTCCTCTTTTGATCCAATTGACCTGATCTGTTCCCTCCCTCCATCTTTCTTTCCTTCCTTTTCCCCTTCCTTCTTTCCTCCCTTCCTTCCTCCTTCCTTGAATGAATCTGTTCCTTCCTTTCCTTCCCTTTTCCCTTCCTTCTATCCACAATCCTTTTTCCCTTCCTTCCTTCCTTCTTTCGTCTTTCTTCCTTGAACGAATCTGTTCCCTCCCTCCCTCCCTCCATCTTTCTTTCCTTTCTTTTTCCCTTCCTTCTGTCCACAATCCTTTTCCCCTTCCTTCTTTCCCTTCTTCCTTCCTTGAACGAATCTGTTCCTTCCTTCCTTCCCTCCATCTTTATTTCCTTCCTTTTTCCCTTCATTCTGTCCACAATCCTTTTTCCCTCCCTTCCTCCCTTCTTTCCCTTCTTCATTCCTTCTTCTTTCTTCCTTGAACGAATCTGTTCCCTCCCTCCCTCCATCTTTCTTTCCTTCCTTTTTCCCTTCCTTCTGTCCACAATCCTTTTTC